>NC_133204.1:47045671-47358171 GCF_958299795.1 Porites lutea | reverse complement strand
GTAGAGCACTGCAGCGCTAACGCAGAGGCCGTGGTTTCGAATCCCGTTAAAGTCCCGGAATATTTTTCGGATTAATTTGCAATTGCTTAAATTGTAATTACCACTGCGACGACCATATCTTCATTTAAATCTCACTTGTGTTGACAATTCGCAGTATTAAAATAGAAATAGCAGCAAACTGAGGAGGAAACTAGCTATTTATTTTTAGCCTCGTTTTTCAGTTCCAGGAAACGAGACTTTGCAACAGCTGGGGCCACTTAAACAAATTTTGTTGTGGCGCGAAAGTGTTAATCCCGATACTTCACTATTTCAATCGCGCAAAATTGTAACCAAACAACGCGTGCCACCAAATTTCACCAAAATGAATTTTATAGGGTGTTTACAGCATATAAGCAAAATCACAAAACCTATCTTATTGGGACCAGAAGGTGGGAGGGTTAGGAGGTTTATGAACGGAGGGCCTTACAATCGGAATAGAAAAAGCTCTTCGAAACAAGCTGTAGCAGTGAGGATCAAAATACGTTTTTCATTTGTTTGTTTTCAATAAAGCTTCAAATCGTCATAATAAATCGAATTTCAATTTCATTACAAGCCAGAGAGGGGCTTATATCCTGGGGGGGGGGGGGGCTTATAAATATCGGATACATTTTTTTGTTTATAGGTAGATGGGCTTATTACCGGAGGGCTTATAAGTGAGGCGGAGGGGAGGGGGTGGGGGTGGGGTTTTAACCGGCGGTTTACGGTGTAAGAACAATCATCTTCGACGCCGACACCAGGTTAGCACCGCGACACGAATTTATGGAGTTGCCTGCGCCGGGTCCCCCCGGGGCCGGGTCATTGGCTCTCTCCCTTGCCTGATATTTTACGCCTTCATCTCTCCAGGTCTTTTAGCTCAGAAAAAGAAATATGTAATTACGTAACTGTTTGGCGGACGGAGTACTTAGGAGAAGACACCTACAAACATCTGATTGCTCTAGCCAGTATCGATTTAATGGCAGCGCTTCTGACGGTTCTACTAAACTCGCTGGTCATTTTTGCCATAGTAACAAGACGCCGATTGCAGGACAACACAACCATATTACTAGCCTGTTTAGCCGGGGCTGATTTGCTTACAGGACTGGTTGCTCTCCCCATTGCGTTCTCGGTAGAATTGAAGCGGCTTCTTGATGTTGGTCCATTCTGTCCTTTAGAAAAGACGTACGTAGCGACCGTTGCGATCGTCGGGTTTGCTTCGCTCAGTCATCTGGTCGTGATTAGCGTGGTCCGGTTCATTGCCATTAAATATCCCTTGAGGTACCAGGAAATTGTCACAGTAAAGAAGATAGTAATCAGTATTATCCTAGCCTGGGCTATCACACTTCTTGTGACAATCAATGAAACTGTTTTGGCTTCAATAGACAGTGAAGGGAAAGTCTACTCACTTTTCTTTAACGTGACTTTAATAATAAATCTTATCTTCGCAACTTTCTTCCTTGCTGCCATTTCACTCTCATACGGTTACATTTACTCAGAAACTCGCCGGCAGCTTAAACGGCTCAACACCGAACAGCTACCTCAAGAAGAAATTGAAAAAGTCAAAAAAGACCGCAAGGCAGCTATCACTTTGGCAATCATTCTTATTGCTTTAGTGATGACCTATATACCAATAATACTGGCTGCAGTTGCTGCTTCTCAAAACAGCAACGTACCGCCGCGTTTTCTAATCATCTTAACGAGCTGGGTACAAACCTGTGTTATGTTAGGTTCTCTTTGTAATCCTATTATTTACTGCTGGCGAATGAAGAAGTTACGCCGCGCATTTCTCGAGATACTACATCTGCGACAACCTGAGAACGCTGTGCCAGACTTTCAGCGCCATCATATTGAAACCGCACCCAGTACGAGCGCGGCTGTCTCATTACCCGCAGTGGAACTACCATCAATTGAGTAGGTCACTGCCTCAGGGGGGGGGGGGGGGGGGGAACCCATATGAAAGTGGCGGGGATGCTCATCGTCTCGCTTAGGAGTGTAAATTGTAGATTTTGGACTCATTTAGGATTTTGGGACGGAAAGTTACCATATTTGCCCATTCAGGTATTCCTATTGGGCCAACAATGTTGGGAGTAGAAACTCTTGAAAGCAGAGGTCCAATCAACTGGTTCTTTCTTAAAAACGAGAGTTCCAAAGACTACTGCAAAGCTGATCAGAACAACGTGTATTGTTTTTTTACAATACACGTTGTTCTGATCAGCTTTGCCGTAGTCTTTGGACTTCTTGTTTTGGCTGATTAGATCTCTTTTCTAGAGATCCAACATTTATAACCAGCAGGATGTTCGTCCACGGTTTTTGCAGTTAATTTCTTTTCATGGTTCTTTCTTGTGGGATCTCTAATGTAGAGATGCTAATGCCAGACGTCACTTGAAAGCTGAATGCGAGGCTGGCAGTACGGCAAACGGCTGATTTATTTGAGGTCAATATTTCGGCTAACAAAATTAGCCTTCCTCAGGGGCAGAGCTACACTGAAAAAGAATACTATAACGGCTGCTAAAATTTGAATTTAAATTTACGTAAGAGGTTAATAATGATAAACTAAAAATGAGAACAATAGATAGCATAATAGATAGGTAAATAAGGTACAGTTAAACGTTCGTCCTTGCGATTTCTGTGAATAAGTCTTTTCTTTAGTTGTTAATTTTTACCACATGTTAACCTATTTTATCACTGAAAAGTTCCAGATAGGGATGTGATCAATAAATGTATACTTGTAAATATAACTCCCAACAATGTTGGGACCTGCAATGCATAGTGGGAAGGATACAGCCCATAACACTTTGTACGCCACGTGTAATGCGCTTGCGTGGCCCCAACAATGTTGGAAGAGCTTAAGATAGACGAAAAATGTTTTCCATTTGTACAATTTTCATTTTTCATTCTTTAAAGCGTCTATTTTCGATTACGACTTCTACTACATAAACAAAACTAGTGTCTCGTACTCGTAGATGTGTTCGTCGTCGGTGCTCTCCCCTCCCCCCTAACCTCCGCACCCCGTGGGTTAGAGAGAGGAAACAACCGAGCTTTCAGATCAGTGCGAAAACTCTCTAATATTGGTTACCAGCTGCTACGTACCTAAAAAAATCAAACCAACTGAGTGTATACAATAATAAACATTTAATACATATTTAACCACTCTCCACCTTGAAAGTTTTGGGTCTTTATGACAATAATAATATAAATGACATTAAAGTGAAGCAAGGTGAACAAATTTTCTGGCTTTTTTTGGGGAAACAGGACAGGTGATACCAGGGAATGATCTGATCGGTCAGAATGCTCGCCTGCGAACAGCAGACGCATTTCCGGTCGTCGCTTCTCTCCCTCCGGAAAATAGCTATTTTTCGGAGGGAGAGAAGCGACGACCGGGAATGCGTCTGCTGTTCGCAGGCTATCAGAATGCACGAAAGGGACTGTTTGACGGCCGTTTGGTCAATGCATTTTGTTTAGTTTTAGGAATTACTCTCTATAACATAAAGGAAAGGAAGTTAATAAATCAGTCTAATGACAAAACTGACAAAATTACACATTCCCGACAAACAGTGATGTCTCCAAACGCTTTAACTCGCCGTTAAAAACAACGGTCTCAGATAAGTAAACAACAAAAAAGGAAAAACAGTTTTCAGCTCATCCGTGCCTCAACTTGTTGTGTTTCACGAATATTTTGTTGGGGTTATTAGCGTATAGGAACAGGAGAGAAATGCTGAGAGAAACACTAGCAGCAGACGAAGAGAACCCGTGAAAACTACCATCCGTTTTATCATTCTTCCAGCTTCCCACAAAAGCAAATGGTTTGGTTTGTTTTAGCCTGAGAGAACAGCCGACGTTTTGAGACGCCATCACTGGTTTCCGGCGAAAAGACGTGTGAGCAACGAGCGCAGAAATTCTGTACTGATGACCTGTCATTACCCAGATCTGGGTAGTACTTCTGATTGGTTGAAGCAAAATGTTCTTACGCCACAACCAATCAGAAGCGCTACTTAGACCTGGATAGTGACACGTCATTTCCTGCTCGTTTCTCAGACGTCACTTCGCAAGGAAACCAATGGTGGCGTCGCGCAATGTCGGCTGTTTTCTTAGGTTGGGCTTGTTTTATTCTCTGCGTCATCCCCGCTGTTCATGTCATTTGCGAGCCCGCTGCAAATACCAAATTGCAACTGTTGAACTGCACGCAGTGAACGGAACAGTTTTTAGTGGAGAAAGAAGCCATCAGTTCAGGAGAAGCATTGGCATTTGCGCCACTGCTGTTATTAGAAGTCTTGACAGCTAGTCCAAAATCCCATATCCTTACACTACTGTCCAGACCTCCAGAGGCTAACAGCGTCCCATCTGCGCTAAAAGCGAGACTATATACAGAATCCGAGTGCCCGCGCAACTCTTTAACCATACTTCCAGCGGACAGGTCCCACAGAAGAATGCGCCGGTCCTCTCCCGCTGACACCAGGTACTGTCCGTCGGGGGAAATTGCCAGATCGTGTATCGAACCCTTCAAGCAAACATAGATTAACTATTATTACCGTAAATCCTCTATTAGCTCCCCTGGGGGCATATTTATTTCAAACACCTTTGAGGGGGGCTTAATAGAGACGGGGAGCGTATTAGAGAGGGGGGGGGGGGGGCTTATTTAATTTAGCAAAGATGGTGGTATCAGCTCTCCATAAAGAACCAGAATGAAAAGTGGAAAAGCTCAATACAGGAAGTTGGAGTTCATACAGCTGAGGATCAAAAACAAATCCGACCTTCCAACACGTGAATAAACCATCCTGGATCACTCCACTAAAATGAAGTTTTACAGTCGTGATTGATTTATACAGTCTATCATCTATTTGTGAAGAATAATAAGGGGGAGGGGAGAGGGAGGGGCTTAAAAGAGAGGGGGTATTAATAGAGGATTTATGGTATATGATGCAAAACAGCGTAAGCCTCCTCCAAATGAGAATTGTATACCCAATAATGAAACCTTTACGGCTTAATAAGTGGAGATCAGAACCTATTTTACCCGAGGGACGGCAGGGAGAGCACTCCCCGATTTATCCTAAGCGCGTACCGTATTTACTCGAATAAGCCCTTTAAATGTTGTGCTTATTTGAAGGAGCCGTTTAGGAAAGTTGGACGTGAAAAAATTGTTTTACCAACGGTATTATTATCCGTATTAAACTAACAGAATTAACGTCTTTTGATTTTGTTTATATCAGGGCCGCGGCGCTTATTAACAATTTGTCCCAACTACGGCGCGCATTCGAGGGCGGCGCTTATTCAAGTAAATACGATATGTGCCACTTAACAGGGTGTGGTTTTCGGAGTCTTGAATCTTATACAGGCTATTCACCATTTCACATAGACCACAATGCACCACATTTAATAAAAAAAAAATTGGCAAAACCATCGACACAATGAAATTTGCAAAGCTGATCGTATGACATGAAAATTATCTTTGCAAGACGTCAACACGACACCGAAAGAACCCCAGAGCGAGGTTGTAGCCATAGACAGCTGTTTCGATATTATTGTGGCTCGTCAGGACAGCGCGTCAACAGAAAGAACAGAAGCTCTGCTGAGAAAATACCCGCTCACTCTATTTTAAGCCCTCACATCGAACTTCAACACCCACCGAACCACGCCATCTCACGTGTCTCCGGAAAAGCAAGAGTCCAAGTGTCAATCAATCAATCAATCATATCATTATTTCAATTCAGATTTTAGAGTACATTTCTGCTAGTATCTCCGTGCCTCGTTGATGTCTCGCAAAGAAAGTGTATAGGATGGCCAAAACCAACCTTAGAAACATGGACAAAACCACGCAAAATGAACAGCATATCGGATCTATAAAATGGGTATAACAATTGTCTTCGATTTCTCTTAGGACGACTGTAATACCCAGGTGAAAATAGAAACAATAGGGCCGTTTAAACGATGAAAAATAAGACGCGTCTTACATAGAACGCCTCCTAAATAAGACTCAAACTATCCCGTATAAACTGCATATTTCATTTGAAATTTAGCTAAGACGCGTCTTATCTAAGAACAGCCCCTAGCACCTGTTCTTCGATAAGTCGCGTCTTAATGTGCCGTTTATACGGGAACGTTTGCGTCTTTAATATTTAGGACGCGTCTAATGAAAGACGCGTCTTACTTTTCCGCGTATAAATGGCCCTAATGTTTATGCAAAATTTTGGGCGGTAATCAAGATGCATTAGGGTCTATGTGAAAATGGTAAATATACAAGTTTTTCATTTTCTTTTTTCCTTACCTCAACAAAATGAACTACAATTAAGCTAGAACCTCGCATTGGAGGAGATAACTAGGAGGGGAGGGGTGAAAAGAGGAAGGGTCGCTTAATCGACAGAAGTGCCCATTTGCTAGTTTGGCAAAGGGATGAGAGTTTATTCGGCAAGGGGTGGGCGATTACTGGCTGGGCGCGGTCGCTCATTGGAGGGTGTACAGTAGTAACGTACCTTATGTCCAGTGAAAAGCCTGACGCAGTTTCCAGATTGTAGGTCCCACAGTCGACATGTTCGGTCGGCTGAGGCTGTGGCGAGGTACGTGCAATTATGATGAAATTTCACGCACTGAAAAAAAAAGACATTTTTAAAATCTCTACAAGAAATTGTAAAATGGCTTGAGACGTTTTCCTTACTAGGCCCATTTTTTATCAGACGGTGTACGTTTTACCCCCTCTCCCCCCTCCCCCAGACCCCCACCCCCACTTAAGAGAGCTGTTAGCATTCCACCGTATGTTCCGGCAAGTCATCTGCTAACTAAATCATTAACTAAGGAAGAAGTGGCCTTGTAAAGTAAAATGTGGAGCTTCTTGCCCAAAGGACAATCTGGAATTCAAGTTTTGTTCGAGCCGTGTAAAGTTGAAGACTACAGAGTCACAAGCCACACTTTCTAGTTATCTGAGCACAAAGTAAAACTTACATCGACGTCTTGTAGGTGTCCTGCAAATATTCTTAAGGGAAAAGTATATTCAAAGTTCCAAAGCCTGGCCGTGCGGTCCTGGGATGCAGTGGCAAAGTACAGGCACTGTGGGCTGATGTCCAGGCTCCAGACGGGAAAATTATGTCCTTTGTATGCTACTACGTTGTTGTATGAATGAAGGCTCCACAAACGAACTGTTCAGACAAACGCATGAAAGGCAGCATTAGAACCTTTTATTATTATTATTACTTTTAGCAATTATTGGCGATTCTATAAGGACTGCAGAAATAACTGAAATTGTATGAAACAACGCGGGTGTTTCCAGTCTAACCGGGAAGTGAATAGAATTTGCGGACTTTGCGGCTGGTTATAATATTATAGTTCGAACTATGGCCAGATTTAAACACTTTAAGACTGGTACACTGCGAAAAGTCTTCCTTTTGCTATAAAATCTGTGCAAAGATTTAAACAAGTGAGCGCGTTATACGAGCACAACTTGCATATCGCGCTCGCCTTTCCACTTCGTTCCACATATGTTAGAGCAAAAGGAAGACTGCTCGCAGTCTATCACATTGGGAACTGAACTCCACCAACTGTTTTCAGTAGTCTCCTTCACACAGGCTTTCTCTCAACTTATCACTGGAGGTACACGGTTTTGAAATTGCAAGATGAGCCACAAATATGCCAAACTTTTTTTTAAAATTAAATATCATATAAAATGTTCTCAGCTGGACTTTGAACATATGAACATCAAGAGGTCATTTTTTGGGCAAAATTTCCACTCAGTTACGCCAAAGCAAAGCGGCAAAGACCCCTCAAAGGAGACAAACAGGTGAATCATATCATCGCACTCTCCCAGATCACCCAGCCCCAGAAGAATTCGAACTCACGCTTTGGGACTGGGAACATTGCGTAACTCCAGCCCGAGGGACTGCGAAGCAGTCTACCATATGATTTAATGCTGCTGTTTGAACTAGTCTTTTTTTCTGCGTAGTTTAAAATCTCGACTTTCAAAATTATAATGTGCTGTGTGGATGCGGCGCGCCGGTGACTTTGTCCTGGAAGAGGGGACAAGAGAAGACATAGTGAGGGAGGAACGAAAAAGAACCAAACTCCAAAGACTTTCCCGGGGTGGGTGGGTGGGTGATTGGGTGAGGAGGCAGAAAAGACGTTACACTTGATAGCCTGCGAGCAAGTTCTCCATTTGGGGGAGGTACGAGAAGTCACGCGAAAGCAGAGGCTACACATTTGACACAGCACTGCCCTGTTGAGGCTGATACTCTCCTATAGATGGGAACGTAAAGTAAGAGGAAAAACTCAGAATAAGGATAGTCTGTGTTCACGTTTTCTTCAGTTAGAGTTCAGTGTAAGGAGCCGGAGAGGATAAAAAGAACAACAACAACAACAAATCTACGGCTTGCTCTATCTAGCCTGTGTTAACTTGTTTCAAAAACATGCTTCGTTCAGCCGCACGTCCCCGTTCAATCCAAATAAAGGAGATCCCTTCGCAATTTGCCCCTCCCCTGACCCCCACCCAGAGCTGGCCTAGCGAAATCGAAGCGCAACAAAACAAGCATTTCACACAAAGATAACTTACAATTACGCACACTCACATTGTCATAACATATCTCACGTATTGATTCTTCAACTTAATAGTAACGCGACGCGATTACGTTGGAGGTCTTCTTTGCATGCACGTGCTCATATTGAAATACGATGATCACAGCTCGAGCTGTAAAGGACGTAAGGCCTCCCAACGCGTAGCTTAGCACGTGCTGGGATAAAACGAGTGAATAGGAGTCGCATCCGTTCCAAACAATAATTGCGCAGATGAAATTTCATAGTACAGCTTTGCACGTGTCGAGAGCACCTGTTATCATGATTTCCTCCAAATCTTTCCAAAAGGGCTTCAGTTGTTCCAGGTTTTACGGCTGCAGGAGACAATAATATTATGTAGTGGGACAATTAAATGCCGAATGTCCTACTTGCTTTTAGGGTTAACTACTTGAGACATCCGTTGCTGATTTTACAAGGCGGATTTTTCACCATACTGGAGAAAATGGTCGATGCCTTTTTAAAGACACTGTGTCCAATTGAAGAGTTTTCATGGAATCTCAAGGCTAAAGGTTAATTGAATTCTCTTTCATTAGGAATTGAGCAACCCTTTGGAAGATGAGGAGGGAAGCAAATTCTCCCTAGTTACAAAGAGAACACTCAGTAGGCAAAATTTGCGATTCTATAGTAATATCAATTCGATATTGACAAACAAAACGGTGAAATGTATTACACTCTAAGGTTTTTTCATCAGTAAAATGTATCCTAAGACTTCGTCTACAACAATGATATGAGCGCCGGAAATATCTTTTAATGTCAGCTGAAACAGAAGGCAACTCCCACACCACACCATATCCGCCCTCGTCAAGGGGAATATCACGACTTCGGTTTAAATTTAGCTTCTTCTTGGCTTTAAGTCAATGAGATGTAACATCATCGCACGGATGACAAACTACTCTTGGATTTCATGCAACTGGAAATCGTCTTCGATAACCGATCACCGACACTCGCAATTTGTAAGCACACGTATAACAATTCAGGACCTCTCTTTGCTCAGGAAACTAAATGATTATCATCTTTCTAACTCCTAAGGAAAGCTCGGGGCATGTAGTGCTCTACTACTACTAAAAAAAAACTGTCTATAAAATCTTGGCTTATTGGGACCTTGTTTTTTCCAGACTTTTTCCTGAGCGTCGTGAAGTTATGTTGTACGGACTTGTTTCTAACTTTTGAAATCGTTTGAGATTGTGGAGAAAATAAAAAAAGTGAAACCATTCAAATTAAAGCTACTGAGCTGCACATCAGTTTCCAGGGAACTGTAACTGATTGAATATGGCATTTTCTCGAAATTACAAGGAAAAAAGAAAGAGACAAAATACAAATGGAATGTGCTGCTCTTGTTGTTTGGGGCACATTGTTCTTATTTGAAAACGAAACTATTTTTCCAAGTTCGTGTTCAACATTTTGGTAAGTCAGCCCGGGAAAGAGTTAACATAATCATGAGCTGACTACTTTCACTGTCGGTCTCGAAAATCGAAGCAGTAGACAAATGTCATACTACAAGTAATCCTTGGAGATTCTTTCTGTGTTATACCAGGACAAAAGTGTTTGGTGCAAGACTCTGGTGGGAAGCAATTTTACAAGCCGCCACCAAGCAGTTCATTTTGGAGGAGTAGAAGGAGAATTGTACCACTCTACCTCACATTCATCCGTTTTTAAACAGAAACGTATGAACTGAAGAACGCTTCAATGGACGAGAGGTTTTTGTTTGAAAACGTACAAAAAACTAGTCGTTTTGAACTGAATAAAAGATAGATACTTCTAAACAAGGCTAATCTCTTTTGGAATGGCCCACTTTTTGCGAACATTTTTTTTTTTTGCCGTTAGGTAAGACGTTTTTGACATCACTGATCTGAACACGACCATTTTCTCTGATGCTTAAGTCTTACAGATGTGTTTGTGCAACGGCAAAGCCCTTCCATTTGGCTTCGGTGTGCAAGGATGGTACGTCGCTACTTGAATCAAACATATCAGTAGCTCACTATTTGGATTAACTAGATATTCAAAGAACACGTGAACAACAAGGTCAAGGCTCGACGTAAACAATTGAAACAGGAGAAGTTAACTGAGAAAAGGGAAAAGGTCACCTGTGTTACTTAATACCAGCAAAGCATGGCACGCGAGCTATAGTGCGATCTCAGTATAAACATTCAAATCTCTTCAAACATCTAACTGCAGTTTGCGAGGCTGCACTGAAAAGCGAGGAACGAGAAATCCGCAAGTCACAAGCACTGTAAGTAGCATGAATTTAATTCACTTACTTTATTCCCAACATGTTGAAAAGATTTTTTAGAAAAAGCACAAAAAGGGAGGGAAAAAACGCCAGCACATCTCGCTCAAACATGAGGTGCATTCGATTGCCAGAATTCCTCGACAAAGAAAGATTTAACAGATCTCATCTATCGAGTGTTTAGACACGCAGTGCTATGAAGATGTGAGTAATGCATATCAGCTTTGTATAGCCTGCAATACCCTGATGTCGGCTGTAACCCTGGCAGGGTTGCGGACGATTAAAGGCAGTGGATACCTGCCTCATTAGCTAAACAAGTGATTTTTACAGTTAGTTTGATGTAAATTCTTCTTTCGGAATACCTTTCTTACGGAAACGCGCCAAGGAAAAATTAGACCTCGTTAATTACGTCTAGTAACCCTTTAAAGCCTAAGATCAAAATTTGAATTCTCATTTGTTGTCCCTATTCATTTCCCACAGAAGCAGTGGGGAGAAGTTGATAAAATATCAAGCAAATTTTGTGTGATCATGTCCGTAACTCTCATGACCACTCTGTTTTACAGAGCATTGATTTTACAAGGAGAAATTTGATGTTGATCACTTTTAGGGCTTAAAGGGTTAACTGTTGTAGTGAAATCACTTGAAGCACTCCGCGCGAATTAGTTATGCAAGCAGCACAAGCTCTCACACATGCACACTACCCTGCACGTTTCCTGTGTTATGTTACACAATCTTCACTAGGATTTCCACTTGAGACAATTAGCTCTTCACGTGACTCAATATGTAAAGCTAGAACACTGAAACCTTGTTGTAGTTGGAAAGAAGGCTTTGACATGTAATCAGTTACCAGTATTATACACGAATCCCTGTGAAAAAATATCACCATTTCATTTGAGGCCAGTTTGACCAAAGTTAAGTATTGTGAATGACAATTATTTAGGAACGTTGTTGATCAGTTTTTCAGCCTGCTTTTGCAGTATCAGCTGTTTCCAAGTACATGTAAAATAAACGTTTTCACAATGAGAGATCTTTCTATATCCTACCCGGTACGTTAAGTCTAGAGGAGCAATCATATTCACAGCTTTCACTGCCTACAAATTTTATCATTTTCAAGTGTAAGATCTCCGATTTGAGCCCCTGTTCTCCATCCTGGGCAATGTTTTTTCCACCTATACAAGTCTTTTTAATAAAAATGTTGTTTTTCCGGCCCAAGCTAAATATTCTTATTCTTTGCCGATTTTAACGGCTGAAAATGTTCTTGAATTAGTTAAAAATTGTAGTGTATGACATTTACGTTTAAGTTACTTTTATTGAGTATCAATTACAGTTAGTGCAGGGTTTTTCGTTTTGTTGGCTAGTTTAGAGAAAGCAATAATTTTATACGGTTAAGTCATAAGCATATAATTGTACGTATTTGCAAATCATCAACACACAAAATTAATTCTTTTTCAAAATCTCAGACGCGGGTTTTTTTCTTTAAATATTCTTAAAATTTCGCCCCGATATTCTTATAAAATATATTCTTATATAAATAAAAAAAAAAGAGTGTATGCGCTCCATTCAATGCATTGATATTAATCAGGAAGTTTCCTTCGGATGAATTCGAAGTTCTCAGACATCTGACTGTTCCATGTCACTGGGACGAAAACATGCAAAAATAAGGCAAAGATAAAACCCGATCCTCCGTCATGGATAAAAGAGAAGTCAGTGATTATTTGATGCTGAACAAGGCAAGGTTTTAATTTTGTGCAAATAGCCTGCTCCTGGAGTTACGCAAAGACACTCAACAAAACCTTTTTTTTTGTCAAATCACATTTCATTGAAACCTCGACAGTGCCGCCTGTGAAAATAAGTGAGGAACTCCCAGCCGGGCGATCGGCCATAGGGTCACGTGCATGTAAAACGTGTCGTGTGATTATGTGAGCACTGCATTATAACATATGTTTTGACAAGTGAGCAGTCGCGTGCAAGACTTATCTTGGTCTTTCCCGGGGTCTTACCACCAAGTTTTTGTTCCGAAATTTTTGCCAAATTAAAATCCAAAAAAGCATCATCTTCAAAATAAAAATAGCAAGAGCCTCGCCGAAACACGTCTTTGAAAAAAGCTGTACCATAATTTTAAATTTCTGCACAACTGTATCATGTATACCCAGGAAACGCCCCCAGAAATGCCCCAAAACGAGCAGATGGAACAGGTTTTAACAACAGTGGGGGCTCAAACGTGTTTGACGAAAATCGTTTTGAACTGAAGTATTATACTTAGATCCACAAATGATCAACAGTTAGACTTCGGGATTTGAATTTTCCAACGTTATAAAAGTAGTTACAAAAATGATGAAATCAGGGTGAATCTAGCACCCCATCTTGATCATCATCCTTCGCACCGGAAGACGCACGAGGTCGTGTCACTTTTAAAAGTTGTAAAGTAAATGTTCGTTTTTAAGTAAGCGCGCACTTTGCAGTTTTTTCATGGTCTGGTAATACTTGGCAGTAACTTGTATTTTCTGGCAACTTGATGAAACTCGGCGGTTTCAAATAACCTGAATTTCGATAAATTAAAAATTTTAAAAAAGTAAATGCTGATTTTAGTTGAAAAGACGTTTGTTCACTGCCTATAGCTGTGTCGTAGATGAAAAAACAACAGTACATGTCCCTGTTTTAGGTCAATTCTGTGCTGAAGTCATTACTTGATGCCTTTAACCCATACACAAAATGCTCCTGTACAGGAAGATATCAAACATCATAATATTGTTTTGGTAATTTTTACAGACACAGACATTAAAACTTAAAAAGTTTCAATCCACGTCCATCCTTGGCATCCATAGCAGCAGAAGACAGGGTCACTTTCATTGCCTAAGTATAGCCTTAAATAACAAACCTTAAGCATAATTTTTGGAACTGAATTGATGCAAAGAGATGTTTTAGGTTTTTAAAAAGATAAAAAATAGCGTGACACACCCCCTTTAAATATTAACAGTAAGCTCGGATGTCAGCATACAAGGCCAACCCTGCTGCCACCATATTGGTCCATTTATGCGCTTACCATAACCAACCCAAGCGATGTTATGTGAGATGTGTGAGGCGATAACAACCAAGGCTCTGCTCTAAGAAAAAGCCCTTAATCTTAGTACCTGAAGTATCCTCTGATGCTGAGAGTAAAATTGAGCTGTCCGGTGAAAATTGTGTGCTGTAAACTGAGCCACAGTGACCTTGAAGAGAAACACACTCACTAGAGACTGTTTCCAGTTTAGATGATACTGAAACCAGGTCTAAAAGAAGAAAAAAATAAGCACATTATTACATCACTGGCTAACATGAAAATTGCTTGGTCTTAAAGTTTCTTCAGAGTACCAGATGCAAAACATCTGTGACTATGGTTGCAGCTTTGTTAAAGGTTGTTTCCGTAAGGTAGTTTTTCACTTAATCACATTTATTGGAGTCCCATTTTAACACATCAGTGGAATCACAAGCAACCCAGACTCAATAAGAGATCCTGCCATATTCTAAATGAGTGAAAAGCTTCTTGGATCATATGGAGAGACAACATGAAGGTCAACAAACAGGTGCTATGTTCAAAAAGGCATTAATAGTTTCACAAATGCAACTAATTTTCACTTACAGAATTCCTAAAGACTCTGTTACACCAGGTATGTCTTGCAAAAGAAAAACCCTAAGAACATCTACAACAGGTGGCTTACTGCCGTCCACCATGTTTGTGCTGCCCCTTCAAACGATCCCTAAAGCCTTTACATTGTACTGCAGCCCCGGGGGTTAGTTGGGTTAATTTTTTGCTGGGTATGTGCTGCTGGCCTCTCAGAACCCCAACCCCATTATAGTCTATTCTGTGAGCAAATATAAACCCCATCTTAGTGACTTTCGGGAAAATGTAATTTTTGCGATCTCAACTTAGTAACTTTCTGTTTATGCATCTACCTTATAAAGCCTTTTAACTAGGTCATCCGGAAATGACTTGACACATTGGTTAAACAACAAAAAATCTTCCCATTTTTAAATTCTCACCTACCTGAATTTTCCCATCCCCCAAATCCCAAAAATGTGCGATCCCATTCTAGTAACTCTAATGAAAATGCAACCCCATTATAGTCAATTGAGCCTTCGATACCGTATTTATTCGAATAAGCACCCAACCTCGAATTAGCACCCAACTCGAATAAGCACCCATCCTCAAGGCAGAAAAAGTTAATAAGCGCCCAGCCTCGAAGAAGCGCCCACCCCCTTCTCCTCCCAATCAAACTCAAATAAGCGCTCACCCCCACCCCACCCACTTAAGTGAATAAATTCTAATAAGAGACTTCCCCGAGGATGGATTTTCTTCAGAGTATTTTACAGAAACCTTGCATTGTTACTTCTTCGTGTTTTGTCATTAGCATTTATTGTTTTGTTGCAAAATAAACATGCCTCACTTGCTGAAAGTGGTGAAAAATTAATAAGCGCCCAGCCTCGAATAAGCGCCCACCTGCCCACTCTCAAGGTCCAAAAATTTAATAAGCGCCCAGGGCAGTTAATCGAAGAAATACAGTATGCGATCCCATCTAGCGGCACATCCCCATTAGCCTGTTACCAGGAAGTACCCCCCTGGGACTGCAGCTCTATAAAATTTGTAGCTGTTCAGTCATTCTAGGGCAACTTGAGTCTTTTCAAAATAACAAGGGCTTCAGTTTAATTTTCCTGAAAAATAATTTCACATGTAATTTAAGGCTCTATGAAGGTGAGAATACATTCATTTTTTTACTCCTCTCTCCCTCATATTTTCCAGTCTGAAAGTTTTAGATTTCCTTTTCCTACAAAATATTGCTTAACCTGAGAAGGAAAATGTGAAAAATTAAACTCAGAAAATAATAGAGAATTTACTAGATAAGCTTTAAAAAATTGTACATGAATGGATGATCAGTAATCTAAAAAAAACAAAATATTTATTGTAAGCTATCCTCAAGCTATTGAAAATTGTAGACAGTCATTGCTTCTTCAATCCATTCATTAGATACCTGAGGATAGCTGTATTTTAGAGATGTCAGGTTTTCTCTTGGGATGGACAAGCTTCTTAGGAGTAAGGCTCCAGAGCATGATAGAGGAATCTTCAAAACCACCGCAAATGAGTCCAGCATCCTTAGATACTGCAGCAGAACTCAGTCTTAAGAATAAGAAAACAAAAGCACGCTGTCAGTAAGATGGACACCACCACACTGGACACCCAGAGATGGTCTTTTCTCATATCTGTTTGACTGTCAATGCATTAGACTCCTCTATATCAGGAACGAAAAAAACTCTGCTATGGGCTCCTTCTCAAGCAATGCAACCAGACCTCAAAAACACCCTTCCAATTTTTTTCAACTTTTGACTTGGGTCAGTAAGTGAAAATCCATTGGCACTGCTAAGATAGAGCCTAAAAATACTAAATTGGCAAGTTTGAGAGTTACTTGTTAAAAGAGAACGAAGACAGTCTACAGATGATTGTCTGGTGGGGGGGAGGGGGACAACTTGCTTCCTATTCATGTTAAGGTACTCCTTTCAGCAGTGTTGATGCATCAAAACTTGAAAACAAAAGGTATGGAGGGGTCACATCGGGGGCAGATCCAGGAATTTTTCATTGAGGAGGTCCAAACTTTGGTGCAGAAGGGACTGTTGAACTTTTTAGTGGCAAATTACTTCTCAGAGACGACCACTTGTTTCTCAATCTGTGGTGCGGGAAATACTGCTTTGCGATCAGAAGTGAACAGATCATAGAAGGGTACCCAAAAACAATTACATTTTTTATATCCCTTGAACTAAGTTTAGTGGCAATATGCATTGCGCATTTCAGCCAGTTAAAAGTAATATATGATCCTGTCGATGTAAGAATTTCAGTCTCAAACAAGCGTCAGGTCTGATCAGGGAGGGGGGTCCAGACCCCCTGGACCCTCCCCCCGGGATCCACCACTGCATATCTCAAACATCACACAGGCTATAGGACTTGGCTTAGGCAGAAAAATGGTAAGAAATTTCTGAGTCAAAACGTGTCTCTGTGAAAGAGAAAATGCATAATTCACAGTGCTTAATTAAAGTAACAAAACTGAAACTTTCCTTTAGACAATACAAATTAATACCAGAACTCAAAGCATGTTATCTCCCTACCCTTGAGATGCATTTACAAATGTGTAAAAACAAATCGACGGTAAACATGCAGGTCCACTCCTAATACGTCCAATGCTTTCTCTCAAAGTCACCAAGTTTTCATTCTCTTTATCTGTCATGGACTTTGTTTGCTTTACTGTTCTTGTAGCACGGTGACTTGATACATTGTTCTCACCAGCATTATTTTCTATTTCATCACCATTTTGCTTTTGTCCTGGTTTGCTATGAGTGATTTCAAGGCTAAAATGTTTATTCAGTAAATGAAGCAGCAGCACGTGATCTCCACTCCTGAGATACTGGAGAAAGTAGGTGAAGACCTTATTGCTCAGTTTAACAACAAATTTACTGCGTCTAAAATTGCTAGCAACATCACTGGATTTCACACGTTCCAAATCAGTGATTACTTGCAAATGCTGTATTTCCTCTTTGTGCTCGATTGAAAATTCACCACTGTGCTTTGAAAAAAATGTTTGCGCGGGAATTGCTTGACCTTTTGCAACTATATCCAGATAAATGTTTGCAAACATTGGAAATAAAAACTTAGAGAGCTCTTGTCTATACGCCTGGTTTGTTCCTATAATAAATGACTTTAAGCTGGAGTACTGCTCGTCTAGGATGGCTGGTTCGCAGCTGTTAATGGCAAAAGAAAAGACATCGGTGATTCCAGTTTCGTTAGAAACTGTCGTCTTGAATGCCATGTCTTCCACCTTCTGTTCTGCTGTGAAATCCTTCAATGAACTTACACCCTCTGTGTACTTTCTCTTTTTCAAAAAGCTGTTAATTACACCTGAAACCTGTTCTTGCATCTGATTCTTTTCATTTGCGCTCATATTTTGCAGTACAACTTCTTATTTACTGCTCTATTGTAAACAAAAACAGTCAAATCACTCGTCCGCCATGGTGAAAATGGAGACAGAGGCAGCAGACTACTTTATGTATGAGTACACATTTTGTCCACCGGGTTTAGACGAGTGTACTCGAACACGTCCGAAGATTCTTCGTGTCAAGTCTCCACCCTCGGATCGCGAAAGACGTCAATGCTGTAGATCGTTTCGTAGATGCAGCTATCGGGTTTCATAGATTTGTAATCTTCTAAAAACACAAGCAAGCTGAGCTCAACCGAAAGAGTCATTAGTTCGAAAACGTTAGAGCCTACTCAGAGAGTGACTGATATATTTATTCCAAGAAGGACAAAATAGTTCGTTTCAGTAAGTAGGTCTTTTGTACGCTGATCTTAAGTACTGTATGGCCCAATTAAGGTTATTAGTTCTTGTGCTAGTTCTAAAAGTCTTAACTGTCCTCGCTCGCACGTTAAAGTCTTCATTTATTAGGCTTTAATATTTTGTACTGAACAGGCAAATCTCAGGATATCGATGTGATACGCATTATGCTGCCACGTTACCTGTAAATACAAGCTATCAGTAAGCCCTTTGACAGTCTGTGAATTTGCTGTGCTGGTGTACGGGACTATTTTGAGTGTATTATTACATAGGGTGCTATAAGATTGAAGTATTGAAACAAGTTTTGCCCGGTGTTGTAAAAGTGTAAAAGCTCACTTGGTAATTACAATTATGCAAATATTTCTCTGTTGATGTATACATAGTCAAATTTCATTGCGTGCATAATTTTGTTTGGAAATGCGATGAATTTTGAAAATTAAAACGCCAAGAATTCTGCTCATGCATCATTGAGTTGTATGGAGAGCTTATTGTTATTTAAGGTCTTAATTTAATTATCCCAGGCATTTATTTCAGACCCCATTGCCTAAAGCGGCAAATTTTCACTTTATCTTAGCCTTAGTATGACTTAATTATTATCAACAAATGAATGCCTAATAAACAACAGTGTACAAAACCCCATAGATTGAGGCAACAATATTTAATGTCAATTCATTGTTTGTTTTTGAAGGATCAAGGGTCCTGATGTTAGTAACATTTGTAAAATATTTTTAAACTTGAGCTCATACTGGGTCCATACCATTCAAGAAGGGTGATCCTCGATCATGTGAATATTTCCAGTGGTCATAGTCGCCTTGCAACCTAGTTGGCCATGAATTGCGTAGATTTTTCAACTGCCTAGGCTGCTTGGTCAGATTTCTTCAATACAGAGGCCTCCTTAAAAGGGAGTATGTATATCAGTGGTCAAAAATTCAAAACCAGTGTTATTTGGCGTATAATAAAGGAGGTAGCCATGTTTTCATCTGTGTTCTACTGATGTCATTGTCTTTGTCACTGTTGCATTTTAAACCTATTATATGTCATTTGTTGCCATTTCATTTGTCATATATGGCTCATCAGAACCCTAAAAGAGCCTCAAATATGCACATTTGTTATTGTAACATCTTTTTCACAGTAGGGTATGATCTAATAAATATGTAAACTGAGATTTTTTTAAACTAAAAAGGATGTTAATCTGTAGAGAGAATATGTCTTTTGAAATTAAACATTACTGTGTGTTGTTGTCTTATTATATTTATATTATTGTATCCAAGTTTATTCTTGTTCATTATTCCTTGCAGACATATAGGTGAATTTTGATCCAAGATGTTTTCAGTTCTACCGTTAGCACATCGCCTTTTAACTTCCTTTTCCGATGCCTTAACAGGAAGAAAAAAGGTATCAGATTTTTTTCCTTCTGAGAGTTTCAAGACCCTTTGTATAGAAAGCTCTTAACAATTTTGATCATTAAAAAATCCTACATTTATCTGTTCAATAACATTTAATGGCTGACAAAAGCTAAAGCTTACTGGTAATTTAAAGTATTGGGATATTACCCTTTCCCTTAGATATTTACAGTTATTTGCCGGCTGCTTCCCCTCCCTCTTAACTTGCACTTTCTCTTGTTTTTCCTTTGATTTTTTATTTTCTTACAAGGTTTACCATTTCCTGCCATTTTTAACGCATTCCTTTTTTCATCGTTTAATGATGATGGAGTTCAAATTAATATTACATTAATAATAATAGTAATAATAATAATAATTTTGGTAACGATAATAATAAAGACGTACTCATCACACGTTTCCGAAGCTCAATGTGCTTTACAACACTGTAATTATTAATGCCTGTATAAAACATAAAATAAGGACGGAAATCCCTATGTAATGATATAAAACTTTTTACAGCTGTTTACTTTTTTTTGTTTTCTTGCAGATTGTTAATGTTTTAGAGACATTCAACTTATCGCGTGAATCCCTTGAGGAAATTGTCAACATTCTTGTTAGTGACTTTACTAAAGGCCTCTCAGCCGATGAACGAGTACGAGCAGAAAGCCCAGTAAAAATGCTTCCAACCTATGTGCGAGCAATACCTGATAGAACAGAAGAAGGATCCTTTTTGGCTCTGGACTTAGGAGGTAGCAACTTCCGGGTGCTTCTGATCACAATTGACCAAGGCACTGTTTATATGGAAAGTGAATTGTACCCACTGGATAAAGCTTTGATGACAAGTGATGCTATAACACTTTTTGATTACATCGCTGATTCCATCGCACTGTTTGTCAAGAAACAAGGAGTCAGTTCTAAACATTTACCCCTTGGGTTTACATTTTCATTTCCAGTTCAACAGCTATCATTAACTTCAGGTTTGCTGATTAAGTGGACCAAAGGTTTCTCTGCTGCTGGTGTAGAGAATAAAGATGTTGTCAAACTTCTCAGAGAGGCAATTGTTAGAAAAGGAGTGGTGAGTCTTGCTGCTAAAATTAACAGAAACTTTATATATTTCTTAAAGGCTGTGAGTTCTTGATTTACATCTACCAAGGAAGTTATTTGGTCACAATTAATTGTCTAGCAAAATGTGAATACAATTCCACTTTAAAAGATTGGTATAAAAGGCTGGCTTTTGTGACATTCACAATGTCAGAAAATTTAAGGGAACCTCTGCTTGATTCTAAAGCTACGTATATGTTACAGGTCAAATTTGACGTAGAGTTAATTTTGATTAAACCTAATTTGATTCTCAGTAGCCACAGGAGACAAAGAAAATGGAGAATCAACCTAGGTTAAATAATTTTGTACAGATAATTTGCTATCACTGTCTTATGAGAGTTCTTGTAAACTTATTATTCAATAATATTATAATGATAAGAAAAGGATAGATAATTCAATGGCTACCAGATGGTAGAAATATGATTTCATTTGCCTGTAATCAATAATTATTTAACACTACTGAGCATGTGAATGTCTCTATATACATGTCAAGCAAAAACCCTCACCTCAAAACAACATGCAGCCTCTAAAGTGTTAGGTACCTCATGGTTGACCATTGTGCATTGGATCAACTGCCCACTTTTGGAAGTGAGTCAGCTCAACACAAAAACTGCTGTTTTTAATTTTCAGAATGCAAGCGTGGATGTTGTGGCACTTGTCAATGACACAACGGGAACAATGATGTCATGTGCATTTAACAACCCTGATGTCAGTGCTGGATTGATTCTAGGAACTGGAACAAATGCCTGCTATATGGAGAGCCTTGATAATGTACCAAAGTGGACTGGCGATTATAAAGATCCACGAGAAGTTATTATCAACACTGAATGGGGAGCATTTGGTGATAATGGTTCCTGGAATCATTTAAGAACAGCCTTTGATGAAAAAGTGGACAGAGAGTCCATTAATCCTGGAATGCAGTTGTAAGTGTTTTTTTTTTGCTTTTTTAAGTACTGTTATCTATTCTGTGACCATTACATACCTAAAATAAAATTGTTTTGAGTAAAAAAAATAGGTTCTTTGTTCAAATGAGGAAACAAGCAAAGGAAAACAAAAAGAAAGAGCCCTTAGGTGGGGGTCATATTATTACAGTTTCTATATAATTATGTCACCCTGCAAACAGAGCCACTTTTTCACTTTTTTCAATCAAGGACGAGAAAATGATGCTCTGCCTAAATCTCAGCAAGCCTTTTAAGATGCCACAGTCCAAACTTTTGGACCAGTTAATTTTGTTTCTCTCAACAAACATTTTTTTTTTAGTTCGAGCATCCGTTTATCGATAAACCGATTATCATTTGTTGTGATAAAGCTACAGTTTAAAGATTATAGCAACTGAGACAAAAAAATGCACTGTTTTACAAATTCTACCAGTGATCCAGAGATATCAATTAAAGAGTTCATCATGTTTATGGCAGTTGAGAACAAACATCAGATTCAAGTTGACAAGTTCTCAAATTAGGAAATGAGCAGATAAACATTTTTTCACAATTCTTAACAATAAACCCTGTCATGAAACTTGCTAATAGTTTTGTGCAATGTGTATAATGTCAAGAGAGAATTATGGGAGAGAGAGGTAAACACCCGGTCTAGCCCTTGGGATATGCGAGTTTCACTAAAGTTATTCTTAGACCAATTAAACCCTTGAAATTAATTGGAAGCTGGTTTCTGGAGAGTTTTTTCAGTGTTATCAAGAGAGTATAATTAGCCATTATGCCCTCATGACTGTTTCAGATCAATATTGACTATAAATTTTGCTATAAATAGGATTCGTAATCTCTCTAATAATCAAGTTAATAATCAGCGTGCAAAGAAAGCCCAGGGCTAGTGGATTTTGGTTTCGGGCTAGTGAATTCTGTTCTTAACTTGCCCAACAGGCAAGTGAATTTTTTGGGGAAATTCAAATTACAGAAGGATTGTAATCAAACCTGCTAATCAAAAAGGGTTTTGGGGCTAGTTGAAATGACTTGTGGGCTAGTACATGCTAGCTACAGCTTGCCCGAATGGCAGGCTGTAAAACTGACTTTCTTTGCACCCAGATAATACTTAAGTGTGTCACATTTGTTTCACTTTTATTTTGTCAGTTATGAGGTCCTCTAAGGGGGAATGTGTTACAGGTCAAAACTAAATTCAGGTTAAGATTTTTTAACCTAGGTTAAAAAATTTCAACCTGAATTTAATGTTGACCTGTAACAGATTATGTAGAGTGCATAATTATTGTCCCTAGTCTGAATTTTAAATGTTGTTGTTCTGCATGTTGTTGCTGTCTGTACACCTGTATTTTATTATTGTATTTGTGATTTGCCCAATGCTGCACATAAGCAGGTTCAACGCATCTTTATGTTGTTTGTCGCCATGTCATCTGTCGTATGTGCCAGTTTCAAGGCCATGTCACTTGTCAGGCCTCAGTTAAGCTAATTATCATGCACATGGTAAACACATGATTTCCATATGACCTGCATGTGAAATGTTGTGTATTTATTTTGTCAGTCATTGATACAGTCTGTGACATGCACATGGTAAACACATGATCTGCATGCAACTCGCATGTGAAAACTCCTGGGTATTTTTCTTGTAGTCAAATACCATCCTTGACGTAAGAAAAAACAGTATTATAGATGCACTTTACTGTTTTGTCAAAAATAAATTTTTGTAATACCTGTAAAAGCATTTTACAAAGAGATGCATCACCAGTCAGACATCAGTTGAGAGCTGCAATTCATGGTTAGACTCTTAGGGCGCTTTCCATTTGTCAGAACTGGCTGGCCAGACCAGTCAGTTAGCAAATGAAATGGGCTTTTTCCAGCGGGTTTTGCTAAAAAACTATCTCCTTCGTGCATACTGTTTAGGATTTGACTGATCTGGTTGGATAGTTTTGATTAAAAATGACGAGAATAGTCTGGCCGGTCAGTTCTGGCAAATGGAAAGCGCCCTTAGAGAGAAGTGTTATGTTCACTCTTGAGACTTTGCGAGCTACCAGCCCACCATCTCATCACCTGTAATTTTTGTTACTCCATTCAGATTTGAGAAGATGATATCTGGAATGTACCTTGGTGAAATCGCCAGAGTTGTTTGTATGGAGCTTATTATGAACAAACTCCTTTTTAATGGCCAGCCTGGGAAGTTCAGTACAAAAGACAGCTTTCAAACCAAGTTTGTTTCAGATATTGAAAGGTAAGGTGAAAAGAAGAAAACTGGTGATGTAAATCAATTTTTCCATTTATTAATCTGATCTTATCTGAGAAAAATCAAGGAGTAAAATTCCCACAAAAATGGACTCTGTTAAAATGAAATTAATAGGTGTAATCAAATGGCAAACTCGTGAAATTATTCCCTAATTTTACTTGTCACCATTTGATTACATTATACTAATGATCATCAAATTTTTTTTTCCAAAGAAATACCCATACAAATTCTCATTCATGTTTTTGTAACATTTTTTTAACAGCCATGACAGATACAAGATTGATCAGGTCATAAATGAAATGGGAGTGAATGCATCTGAGTCTGATATTGAGATATTAAAACAAGTTTGCACCGCTGTTTCCATCAGAGCTGCCAGGCTAGCTGCTGCAGGAATTGCTGGAATTGTCAAGGTATAATTATGTTAATCTTCATTGTACCAATTAATGTAAATTATTTTGTGTCAAAGTCATTGATGAGAAAGAGAGTGTTAGACGCTACAATGGAGAAAATCGTTGGAACCATTACTGAAAACCTTCCTTCATCAGCGCTAACAAATCAAATATGCAAGTGTACCATAGTATCCACTTTTGATATAGTTTGGATGCCTGGAATGGCCCTCCCCTCCCCTCCCCCTCTAAACAATGTTGGGATAAATGTTCTAGATTTTTTTTTTCTCAGGTAATTTTTGCTTTTCTTTTGTTTTTGGTTGTGGTAATGTATGCTAATGAAGTCGAAACAAAGGAAAAATAAAAATTTCCTGAGATAAAAAATTAACTACAACATAAACACTTTTCAGTGTACAGGGTGCACAAAATACAACTTTGTTTGTTTGTTTGTTTGTTTTTTTATTCTATTACACTGATCATTTAAATTTGCAGAATTAAATATATTGCCAAAAAGTTAATCTTTTGCCATATCTGTCTCCTTAATGTACAACTGCATATAGCGATTACGGTGCATGCTATCAGGAAAAAATATGCTGGTACTTCTTTTTTGTTGCTGTATATAGTAAAGAATTTTTTTTCCGTTAGTTAAATACACATTTAAGCTGTCAATACGATTCATTGAAATTTAGTAGTTTAAACCCAATGTTTTTATTTTTTCAAAAAACAGAAAACAAGGAACTATACCACTACTATTGCTGTTGATGGCAGCCTGTTTAAGAAGCATCCAAAGTTTAAGGGGTACATGGAGGAAACACTAAGAGACATTTTACCAAAAGGCAATGTTACTCTTATGCTGTCCGAGGATGGTTCTGGAAAAGGGGCAGCACTTGTTGCCGCAGTTGCATCCAAAAAATATTAAACTAATTATAATGCGCAGTGAAAACTGTGTCGTCACTACGTGAATATGAGACCCGTGAATTCTAAGACAAGTACGACTACGAGTACGAGATTTTCTCAATACTAAGTAGTGCTCGCGCGTAAGCCAGCGTCATTTGGGCGGGAAAACGTGATAGGCGTAGTTCTACCATCAGTTTTAGTATAGACTATAGTTTCAGCGAGAATGTCGTAGTGGTCGTCGTAGTGACGAAAAAAAGCAGGCACGAATCTAGTGCCCCATTCACACTAACTAAACATGTTTAACTAAACCAGGTTTTAAAAATTGAAAAATATTCACGGAAAAATGGAACAGAGGTTTCAACACAGGATTCGAATTCAACAAGTTTTGTTATTTGCACCGGGACTTAATTCGCAATCAATTTAAGTCAGTAAGCAGCTTTTATGAAGTCGGAAACAATTTTAAACTATGTTTAACTAAGCAGCTTTTAAACATGTTTAAGCTTTGGTGTGAATGGGGCTTAGAATAAATACTGGCCAATTTCCTAAACAAGCGCAGGCTTCTAGCGGGGTCAGGAGGCGGGCTTCCCCACTAGGAAATTTGTGTGGATTTTCACTCTTTGAATTCCCCTTTCCTGGGTTTTTGAGTCATTCAGACAGGATATTGGTCAGATTTCAACTTTGAAAGTGTTTTTTATTATTCAAAATATATTTATTATGAAAAATGTGACCGATTTCCGTGAAACAGTGGAAACCGGTGTGGATCCGCGCCTGAAACGTTTATCAAATGTTAGAAGTTCTTCCATTTTGTGATCACTTTTTTGGGTAAAAAAGTGCAAAAAAGCCTCTCGAGATGTCTATTTTTGAGAATACGCGAAAAAAATTTGAAACAAATCTGGTCGTCGTAGTCATTCTCGTCTTCGAATCTAAAGGTCTCTAATATCAAGGAGAAAGATGTAAATTTATATCAGTTGAAATACTCCTGATCCGAGCACATTGTAAATTTTACGAGAACCTCATGCTATCATGGAACGCTCTTTTTGGTTCTGGATAATAACGCCGTACTTTAATAATCCCTACATCTGTTACTATAAATATATGAACACTTCTAAAACATGAACACTGTACTTTACTGAGGTTGAACATTTTGTTGAAAATGTTGTTTAAGCATACCTGTGTACAAAAAGCCAGTAGTACATAGTTTGCATTGTGTAGACAATATTCTGTCGGAAAATTGAACAAAGTTAATTTTGTAAGTAAACATCTCATTTAGCCATCATCCTTCATATTTTCAATGACAGTAAAATTAATCTGTGTTGTGCACGGATGACCATAAAAATTTTCATTTTCCAAAAAATTGTGACGAAGTTTGGAACACACTGATGCTTTTGTCCCTTGGGATGCTGTTAATACAGGTTTTTCTGTCACTGTAGACCTCAAAACAGTCGGGTTTTTCTCAATAGGTATTGCAAGCGCTTTCGACATGATGAGAAATTCAAGTTCCCCTGTCTCTCTCCAGTCTCAATCTCCGTTTTCACCCTGCTCCGGTCGCTCCGGACCCACACCTTTCCTCTGACCTTTCGAGCGCGCGATGTTAACCTAGCGGAAAAAGGGGCTGTTTTGAAGTTAACCGTCACTTATTCGTAAGTGAAGAAAGCCAAAGTGAAATAAAAATATCTTTGATAAATTAAACGTTTGAATATAGCGCGAAAAGGTTGTAAAGTAGTCGTTAGATATTCCTTCAATTTTAATTAAAGTCATCACACTGCACATGATGTAAAGTGGTTTTCAGGCTTCTTTGTAACACACGTTTTTAACCGCTGATACCTTCTGAATCTCTCTCTAAGGGTCCTTGTGAGTCATTCTTTGGGTCAGTCTAATTTCTAATTGCATTAACTCCAATGACTCCGTCCTCTATAGACATCAGTTTCATCAGTTGCATCATCTGGTTAACCTACATGCCCCTATATCGTATTCAAAATGGCGCCGAAAATGCAAAGAAAACGAGAACTGGACAAACTTCAGTTCTTCCCACTATTCAGCCACGCATTCAAAGTTTGGTCCATAATCCTTTTGGTTTTAAAGCAGAGCAAACCTAGTATGAATTAAAAGTAGCCCCATTCATAGTTCAATGTTTGTAAATTGCTATTTGCCAATTGAGAAGGATTGTAGCGTTGGTCATCAAATCTGGGGCTGAATACACGAGGTTTTTCTCTCTGCTTTGTTTCTCCCCCGTACCCCTAACCTCCTCGTTTTCCTGTTTAACCTCGTCTCAGCTCAAATGAGGCCGTGTCTCTTTCTACTGGAACCACAAACGAAAAAGACACCAAAAATAACTGCCTGCTACCGTCAGGGCAAGGCGATTGGCCCCATGATCATTAAACTGAAGAATTCTTGGTTTTCACCTGACCATGAGTCTGTAAGTTTCCATTACAGGGAAACGATTTGCAAAGCACGCCGCTTAAGGTCCTTAAGCCACAGCAAAATGGGCAACAAAACACGTGCAACATGTACTTGTTTTGCAGTGTGGCTGCAAAACGAGCTGAATAGCGATGTTGCGCGTTTTAGCCCCCACAACAAACGTGTCTTGCAACAAATAAGGTTGCAAGGTTTTTTTGCGTGGGTGGTAAAACACGCAACATTGCTATTCAACTCGTTATGCAGCAATGTTGCAAAATAAGTTACACTTTTTTTTTGCCCGTTTTTCTGTACCTTACAGAGGCAAGCGACGGTGTTGAATTGACTGTTTCCGGTTTTTTTTTTTCAGTTGGACTATACCAGGGCAAGTTACTAGTAGCTATAACAGCGTCGTAAGCTTTTTTTCTCATCCATTCAGAAAATTCAGCTGGGGTTTGAAACTTCATGAAAATCAGCGTGCTTGTGTCACAATAATATATGACAGGCTAGAGGAAAACAATGACATGAAATGATGGTAGTCTTCTCTCACCTCATGTGAGAGAAGATGAAAATTATACGATTCATCGACCGGTAAAGGCGTCACTCAACCCCTTCTAAAATAATACGATTTGCTTTGCCCTCGCTATGTCACACAGGAAAAGGAAGAAATGTAGTATCATTTGTACTCGTCCGTATTAAAGAGTGCATGATATAAAACCAAGCGAACGTCAAAAAACTATAGTTATGCTGTGTGCAGTGGCCCACCAAATCCCAAGACTCATAACGTACTAATTATTCTATACAAAACAGCGTAGCAACTTCGGACAAATTAAAAAACAACAGGTTGCAAGGCGGTTTTTTGTACGTATTTATTGGAATAATCGTGAATTAACGCTTTTATTTGGTGTTAAGCCCTTTGAAAAGGCTATTTCCAGCTTTGTGAAAAGTGTTTCTCCTCGAAAGAGCTTAATAAATTAGAGTTCATTTTTAAAGGTAAAGACCAGCTGTTGGAACTGGCGAACTGAATCTGTGGTTTGTCCTCCGGCTTATGAATCAGTTGGTGCCACATCACTTTCAGACGATAGCAGGTTTGTTCGTTTCACACAGTGTCAATTCTGTAAGAGTTCAGGGGCACCCAACGAGAATATAGGTCAAAACCACTTAAATATAGTATTGTTGAACGTATTTTAGTATTTAAACGGTAGATATAGGCATATTTTTATCCCCTAAAAATTTTTCATCTGTTCGGATTTCCTAGCTGAAAGTCTAGTGATCCGAAAATTATAGGGATCAAAACTTACCTTTTCAAAAATTTCAGCCACAAAAAAGGCTCCCGAAAATTCTAGGTGACCTTGTAAGGGTAAACATCCGTTAAAAATGGTCAATTAAAGTAGTTTTTAGATGTTCGAAAATCCTAGCAGAGGCATGCAAGCAAAAGATTTTACAACAATTGTTCCGAAAATTCTAGATCTCAAATCGTCTTCCGAACAGATATTTTCCGAAAATTGTCGTTGGGTGCCCCTGAGAGTTTAATCCTCAGTACTTAGTCTCTATAACTGTAGAAGTATTATAACGTTAAGACGACATTGACATGTTGACTGAACTTCGCGGCAAAACTTAAATATCCCACGATCAGATTGAGTTGTTGTTCCGGCTGTTTAATTTTTTTCATGACACGACCTCGGCTGTTTGTGACCATCAACGCGTACATGCAGGTGCCGCACCGAGCAAATCCCATCAATTTTGTGTTTCGTACGTCACCCTGGTTACATTGAAACTTTTCATGAACCGCACTTTATTGGTGGGTCTAATTTCTCGCGCATTAAAGATCTTCATTTTTCATTTTTTGCTGCGGATGAACACCATTCGGATCACTTTTTTAACCTTTGAGCTGAGATCGTGAGACAGTGTGATCACCGGGTTTGATCCTTGAACGGTATGGTAAGATGACACGATTCGTGCCCGTTTTCTCATGTGACATTCGCGGAAATTGTAGGTCGTCTGACACTTTTTAGAGACAACGAAACCTTTGAGAACTGCTGCGGTTTGGAAGAAATTGCTAAAATCGCATCGGAGCGGGAAAATTAACACACAGGAAGGAAGAGAACAAAAAGTAAAACAAGGTGAGGCGTATTCTATTGATAATTCCTACGTGTAGAAATCTTTTTGAATCCACAGTAGAGCCCCGGTTTAAACTCAAACTCTGAAGGGTAGCGACAACCAGTTCGAGTTAGTGGAAGTTTGAGTTACGGGGGTCTATCGAATGTTTACTTTGCCAAAACAACTGATAGTTAACTGTTTTCAGCAGTTCAGTATACCATACTGTACAAATTAATCTTGGCTCACCAGGAATTGCACAATGACACAATTATGCATTCTTATTCTGATGATCCGGTATTGCTCATAAGATTGGGAAATGACTGTCAAATCTTTGCACTCATTAAAATCAAATTACGATAGTGTAACTTTTAGAGTTTTACACGACAAGAAGAGCTAATGGAATGGCATCCGCGGCGAGTTGCTAGGACCAGAATTCAAGTTATCAGGGCAAATTCTATCAATGAAGGAAAACGAAATTAGTTCGATTTGGCGAGGAATTCGAGTTATGCCAGTTATCCGAGTTCGAGTATGACTGACAGCCGTGACAAGTGGGGTCAAATTTAGAAGAAATGGGAATTTATTAATTCGAGTGGCCGTATTAAAGTTTTGGAATTCTACGGGTCTTAAGTCATCATGACAACTATTTGTTTATTTTTGTTCGCCACGACAACATGATATGCGCCAGTAAACGTTTACGTATTATGGTATAACGAGTTTTGCATGACCCTCTGGAAAGTTATTTCACATGGACACCCCTACCCTTCAAAAAATTTACTCTTTACCCCTCCCCCTTCGGAAATTGCATTGACTATCCGTAGGGTATGGGTTATTTAATAGACCAAAGTTTGATTTTATTCTTAGACCAAGAGTGACTTAGTTTAGAACATGCATAGACGCACAATAAATAAGTGCTGTGAGAAGAGCAAGCGACTTATTTCTCGATAATGGGCTGGAAAATTGGAAACAGTCCATTTCGCATGATGTAAACATTATACCACAGGAACCCAGGCTTACTGTTTGTGTCACGTACGGGTTTCATAACATGAGTAAATATAGATAACATATGGGGCGAAGTTTAGGTCTGGAAATTTGCTAGAAAATGGAAATAAAAATCGACGAAACTTACCATGTGGCGAGTTGTTGTTGTCTTTAATATGCTCACGAAGTTTCGAGAAAAATAGTCTGCTTCATCTTTCCTACATACCATGTGGGAAAGATGAAGTAGACTATTTTTCTCCCCCGATTTTTCTCTAAACTTCGTGTGCATATTAGCGAAAACAACAACTCGCGCGCCACATTATAAGTTTTATCGATTTTTATTTCCATTTTCTAGCAAACTTCGCCCCATATGTTCTCTATATTTACTCATGTTATGAAAGCAGTACCTGACTAGCCTGCGTGCCAGTGAGCCTGGGTTACCTGTGATTATACGTGTAAGGGCGTTTGTGTTCGTGCATACGGTCATTAGGTGATCTGTAAATCACAAATTCTTGTACAGCCTGCAAGACAAGCATTTAGTATCAATATAGGTGTTAAAATACCGTAGACGAAATAAGAGTGCAAACAATGACAGCAACCGTCGATGAAATTTTTGCCTGTGCATGCACCGACAAAATGACTCGACTAATTCCTCTTTTGAATAGCTTTCGTAACAATATATTATGAAGGCACATTTCTGCGACTCTTTGCAGTGACAGGACAGTAAAATATAAACAGGAAAAATACTTGACGAATCCGATCAGTTGAGCAGAGAAAGGAGGTCCTTCATCTTGTCATACGTCATAGTTATTTCAAGGCCAAGTCGCTTTTCGGAGTTTTACCCTAACAGCTGGGCCTCAGAAAGTGTCTAGAAGCGCCTCTCCACGGTAAACATCATGTTTTTAGCATAGTTAGTACTCTATGTCACCATGAAGCCGATCGAAAAGAACCAAATGTAAAAACTAAGCGCCTAGAATAAGACGAACAACATAGTGCCTTTCTTGTTCATAACTGTGTCTCGGTTCTGTTTGGTTCGATTTGTACCAAACTTGTTTCGATGTCAATATATGATTTACCAGAGAACATCGTCCCGATCGTTTTATGTAGGTCGCCATTTCTCGCTCCTTTAAAACTCGTTGTTTTTCCAAGCAATGCCGTTTGTATATGCCCCGATTCTTCAACCGCGGAAAAATGCTCAGCCCGTCAGCAACTCCAGTTATTGACAAAGATGCTACAAAAATAAGTCTAAGCATACACTAAAAAGCCTTTCCAAATACTCGACAAGTAACTGCTGTGCGAAGCAAATCGAGTAAAGGTCATGAAAGAAAGAAAGGGTCTTGGTAACATTTGTAACACATTTTCATGCATGAGCTCATACTAGGCCTGTATACCAGTGGAGAAGGGTGATCTAACATCTTCATGTGTATCCCATTAGCTATAGTCGGCTTACGACCTAATCGGCCATGAATTTCTTAGATATTTAACAGTATCCTCTAATTAGTGAGGTATGTATGTCCCACTCGTGCGTTGAGGAGGAAGCCATATCCCTATATTTCACTAATGTGCTTGTCTTCATCACTTTTGCATGACCTTGGATGTTAAACACATCTTTGTGTTGTTGCTCACTACCTCATCTGAGCGCCTTATGTCGCTGTTTCGAAAGCCACATCCCTTGTCGGAATTTTACGTGAACAGAGCTTCAATAAGAGTTGTTATCTTTACATATTTTTCACATGCATGAAGTTTACCCTGTACACTTTTTCTTCCAGATTTTTAGCTGAATTGTGATCCAAGATGTTTTCAGCTATACCATTTGCACGTCAGCTTTTTGCTTCCTTGTCCGATGCCCTATCAGGAAGAAATGAGGTATAAGAATTTGTTTTTTCCTTCGGAGTGTTGAGACATACATTTGCGTTTTCTGCTCTCTCGCAAATTCTAGCTCTGGCTATTCTGGCACGTGGTCAAGTCCAAATATGGAATAACTTATGCCAAGAGTTATGCAAAGTCCTCGCCATGAAGAAGGGTTAAAACTAAAACTCCAGAGACTCTTGGACAAGGGTTTTATTACCATTCATACGCTTATTTTATTATATCAAGCTCTTATCCATTTATTTCCGTAGTTTAAATATTCCTTTTGCTCAATAACATGTATAATGACGGACGCAAACTAAAGCGTAAATTAAAGAGACAGGATATTATACCATCTGAAATGACAACTCTCCCTTAGAAATTATCCACTAGACTCTTACTTCCCCTTGTTGCACTTTGTCTCGTTGATACTTATATTTTTATGATGTGTCAAGGTTTTGGCTGTGCTCTGCCATAATCTATGCATTTTTGTCATTCTTTAATTTTGTGATATTTCTTTGACGCAGTTCAGTTGAATATTACTTTGTCCTCCTGTTAATTTGTTTTATTGTTTTCTTGTAGATTGTGAAAATCTTAGAAACCTTTGACATATCCCATGAATCCCTTGAGGAAATTGTCAACCTTCTCGTTAGTGACTTTACTAAAGGCCTCTCAGCCGATGAACGAGTACGAGCAGATAGCCCAGTAAAAATGCTTCCAACTTATGTGCGAGCAATACCAGATGGAACAGAAGAGGGATCCTTTTTGGCTGTGGACTTAGGAGGTAGCAACTTCCGGGTGCTTTCGATCTCCGTTTACAAAGGCGAGGTTGAAATGAAAAGTGACATTTACCCACTGGAAAAAGCGTTGATGACAAGTGATGCTATAACGCTTTTTGATTACATCGCTGATTGCATCGCGCTGTTTGTCAAGAAAAATAGAATCACTGCTAATAATCTGCCACTGGGGTTCACATTTTCATTTCCAGTTCAGCAACTATCCTTGACGTCTGGTTTACTGATTAAGTGGACCAAAGGCTTTTCTGCCACTGGTGTAGAGAATAAAGATGTTGTCAGACTTCTTAAAGAAGCGATAGATAGAAAAGGATTGGTGAGTTTTGGGTTTTATTTGTAGTCCTGTTACCCAAATCTACAAGTATTCAATTCAACAATGTAGACTTGGTTCGAAGGCTTGCTGTTTTTACGGTCACAGTCAGAAAATTTAAGACGACCTCTGCACGTAATTTTGTCTAGACTATGCCTTGGTTATCCCTTATGAGCTAGAGTTCTTATTGATTTTAAAAGTTTTGTTCTGGGGGGAATAAAATTGTACCAGGTAAGGCCCTTACATGTCAAAATGCTTGTTATTTAAATTTACCCTACCTTTCTTAACATCCGGTTTCTCTGGCTTTCTTGGAACAGTCAAACCTCAGTGCATGATCACCTTTATTTACAGAGTCCTACACAGCCTCGTTCCCTTTCATCCACGGTGATTTCGGATTTGACGTCACCTTTCAAGCTTGCTAACTCGGATAGCGCGAATTAATTGGCCTAGGACGAGGCTAGGTCTCACAAGATAAAACTGTGTTACTCTGGCTACAAGCCCACTTGCATGTTTCTTTATTGAAACTTCCGCATAATAGCCACCTTTGTATACTACATTGAAATTACTCTGTTTGCACTAAAAAATGCACCAAAGGCTGCATTGCCAATTTTTGCTTCAAAAAGGCCCAGGCAAAAATCCTATCTTGGAAAAACAACCTCCATCGTTTTGCCTAAATAGTAGCCCTTGTAAGGTTTGTGTTCCAGCCTCCGCTGCAAGCAAGTCAGCGCAACATGAAAACAACCGTTTTTTTCAGAGTGGAAGTGTGGGTCTTGTGGCACTTGTCAATGACACAACAGGAACAATGATGTCGTGCGCACTCAGCAACCCATATGTCAGTGCTGGACTGATTCTCGGAACTGGAACAAATGCCTGCTATATGGAGAGCCTTAATAATGTACCAAAATGGACTGGCGATTGTAACGATCCACGAGAAGTTATTATCAACACTGAATGGGGAGCATTTGGTGACAATGGTTCCTGGAATCATCTAAGAACAGCCTTTGATGAAAAAGTGGACAAAGAGTCCATTAACCCTGGAATGCAGATGTAAGTTTGTTTGTTTGTTTTTACTTGTGTTGTAATCTATTCAGTGACCATTCCCACCTCAAATAGAAGTGCTAATTGGGACTAACCAATATTATCTTATCAAGTGTATATGTTGTAGGTCAAATTTGATTTCAGGTTAATTTTGATCTAGTGTAGGTGGATTCTCAACTTCCTTTCCACTCCTAGCCCTAAAAGACAAAGAAAATTGAGAAGCAACCTGGGTCAAAAGTTTTTAAACCTGAAATCAAATTTAACTTGTAACATACACATTATAAAACAAGTAACGTTTAGCACCTACGAAGTTTCCTTCACAGACCGAAGAGCAAAAACGTGGGTGGCCCCGCAAGCTCACGAAATGACGGAAAGCCATCAAAAAGGCAACAGCTGTTCTGTCATTAACAAGTTCTGCTCTTGCTGTCATTCAGGCGAAAATTACAACTTGAGCCTCTTTCAGAGTCTTCCTATTGAGCGTGATATGCAAGGCTCGAACATGTCAATGGTGGTGTTGGGAGAGGGAGGACCTTGCCGCCACTCGTAAAGACGAAATCTGCTCCATTAGCTGGTCCAGCAGTTTCTTGCGAAGCGTCCTGCAAGCGATACACGTCATCGGCGTTGATGTATTCCACCGCAAAAAAACGGACAATTTCATCCCTCCTTTACTACTTTCTTCAATGGCACAGTAAATTTTGCAGCGTTATTATTTTTTCTCAGCGCCATAAACAGGCAGTGTATTTGGGTAAAATATTTTGAACTCATTTCGATTGCATGACCGAAAATTACCTTGAAAGTGGTGAACTAAACTGTTCTACTGCATAAAGATTTGAAATCCTGACTTTACATAGTATGGTGATAGGGCTTTTTCCGCAGCTGCTCCTAGGTTATGGAACTAATTGCCCCCTGAACTCAGGGGTGTTTCATCTGTCGACCAGTTCAGGGCGCAGTTGAAGACATACTTATTTAAATAAGCCAACTGTACGATGTTTGATGTTAGTAGCTCTATTTAATTTTTATTTTATCTTATAATAGTTTTAACTCTAGTTTCTTACCATATTATTATACAGCGCTTTGAGCAATTAGTGGATACCTCGCTATATAAGTGTCTATTATTATTATTATAGCATATTTTTCTTACATTCTCTGTTCTGCATAACGTCATAAAAGTTACCTTTGGCTTCTTCGCGAAGTTGCTCGTTAGCAATTACTGCGCTTTTCTCTTGCGTTTTTCGCTGCCGTCAACCATCTTAACGGATCTCTTAGGAAACAAAACTTTACTTTAACGGGTTCAAAAGGTCAAGGTTTGTGATTTGTGATTGGTGGATTTCGATCCGTTTTGTGCGTTTCTTTGTTTCCAGGTTCGTTGTTTGTGATCGTAATTATGATTGACGGCAGCAAAAAATGCAATTGTGAAGGCGGCTTTTGAACTCTAGAGTTCGCATGTTTGTGAAAAGCGCAGTAATGTAATTTATTAATTTGCAAAATAATAACCCTTATATCATTGCAATAACCATTGAAATGCACAGCATTTAACGAAGTCAAGATGTGCATCAGGATGTGTCATCAGTAAGATAGAGCGGTTTTCACTTGACTGTCGAAAGTAATTGAGGAATTGGTTTGGTTTTGGTTTTACTACGCCCTTTGGTTGGCTAGTGTATTTACTTTGGTTTTGGTTTTACGACAGTCAAGTGAAAACCGCTCTATCATTCAGGATTAGTCATGTTAACTCCTAATGGCCTTGTTCAATACCGGATAGCTTTTACGCCGGCTTGAAAAAATTCCCGGATAGGGCTTCTGTTCCCTCATAAGGGCGGTGATTGTCACAAATTATGAGTGAGAAACCAGTTCTGTTTAGCTTTAATTCTTCACTCCATTCAAAGTATATTTCTTCACATGTTCATATTTTAGAATTCTGTACTCTGTTCTACACTTAAAGGATTCATCGACATCAATTCGCGTAAAAATTCGATGATCTACACTCAATCTACACACTAGACTAGCTCCACGACTCCGAACGACTACGCAGTTCCTAGACTCTTGTGCAAAGCTGAGTTTCCAGAACGCGTGGCGAGTTTTTCCGCCACAATGACGCAATAATTTTCTAACAGTGATTTTGACGCGATTTCTGAAACGAAGCAAAGCTGCCCCGCGCCGCTCTCTAAAGTGGAGAGTCAAATAATTGGATAGGTGTTCATACTCATACCGGAATTTGCTTTTCGTGTCGATTTTGCCCATACGAAAAGTTATCTGGAAAAGTATGAATATAGCCTTAGCTTGAGTGAGACTAGTAGTACCTGTCCAGTCCATCTTATCACTCATGATTTCTCTTTCAGTGTAGCCCTGCCCCTGAGAAAGGCTAATTTTGTTAGCCATAATATTGACCTCAAATAAATCAGCCCTTTGCCGTTTTGTCATCCTTGCATTCAATTCAATTTTTTTTTAATTCCCATGATTTTTGTTACTCCATTCAGATTTGAGAAGATGATTTCTGGGATGTACCTAGGTGAAATCACCAGACTTGTTTGTATGGAGCTTATTCAGAAGACACTCCTTTTCAATGGCCAGGCTGGGAGGTTTAGTAAAAAAGACAGCTTTCACACCAAGTTTATTTCCGATATTGAAAGGTAGGGTGAAGAAAAGACATATAAGTATTCTGTTTGTTATTAAAATAACCTTCTGATATGAATACACCTCGGTGGAGAGCCATGACCGATACGTACACATTTTTTACGGGCTCCTGCATTTGTTTACTCGTTTTTGACAACAGTTTTACAAATTTGGCACGCCTACGGGTAGCGTACGCTTATCTAGGTCAGTCATATCCTATAATAATAATAATGGTAATGATGAATATAACAATAATGATAATGATAACGATGATGATGATGACGATGATGATAGATGCCAAACACGTTTACAAAGGACTAGCCAAAGTGAACAATGTCATTAAATAATGTCATTTCTTTGGAATAAAATGTAATATTGTCTCTCAAAAACCAACTGATCAACACCTTTGTGTGTAAAGCCTGGACAAAGTAGCAGCAAGAGGCGATAAGAGTTAAACCTCCCTAATTAATTTTGAAAATACATGAGTATAACTAGCCTGTGTACAGCCGCCCCTCCCCTCAAAAAAACCGGAAAGGAGCTCCTTTCCGATTTTTTTGAGGGGAGGGGCGGCTGTACACAGGCTAGAGTATAACTTGCTTAATTGAATTCCACGATCTTGTAGATTTCATTTAATCTTTATGAGATCGTGTAAATCCCACGAAATAGGCATGTTTTAAATCATATTACAGATCCCGCTATGCGTGAATATGTAACATTTGGATAAAAGAGTTAACAGTTTCCAGAAAACCGATCTTGTCTGTTTAATATGTAACCTTTCAGTAAAGGTGTTCAGTTTCTAATAAAAAAAAAGGTGCTGGTGGAGTCATTAACAGAATAATGTATCATTTGTGGTAGCACTACTAGCGAGCTTGAGCCCCCTAGACGGTGACAGCAGAAATTCATAATGAGAAAATAAAAATAAAAAGTTAAATACGTAAACCAATGACTCAAAACAAGCATCACACTTTTTGGTGGATTTCTTTGCTGTCATCGCATGACTATAGACCTTGCCAGCCAATGCGATCGTTACGTAAATCTTTGAAGATTGTCGTTTCATCAATAGCTATTAAATTCGTCATGTTTTTTGTTTGTTTACCCACGGAGCACTTAGGAGTTGAACTCAAACGTGTCCGTGCTTTCCAAGCTGTTCCAGATCGAACTGGAACTTGGAAGTGTTCGTTTTTAAGGAGAGAGGAAAAGTCCGAAGTACCCGGAGAAAACCCTCTTGGAGCAAGGGAGAGGACCAACAACAAACTCAACCCACATGGTTCTCATTTGTGAATTTTTTTTAACAGCCATGACGGATACAAGATTGATCAGGTCATGAATGAAATGGGAGTGAATGCATCTGAGTCTGATATTGAGATATTAAAACAAGTTTGTGCCGCTGTTTCTATCAGAGCTGCTAGGCTAGCTGCTGCAGGAATTGCTGCAATTATCAAGGTATGTTAGTCTACCAACAAAATAACGTGTGCGGCCATTACTTTGTGTCAAATGAAGTCAATGAGGAGAAAGACAGCTACAATGGACCCTTGAACGGTTTATTCAACTTTTGACATGCCCTAGGTAGGTAAAATTCGTCAATACCACTAGACAAAGAGGGCCTTAAAATTACTAAACTTGCAAGGTTTGGAAGTGATACGTCGTAAATGAGCGAAGATATACCTTCGCAAAACTGCGAAAATTTACAGACTTTCGTCTGAGGCATAGTCAGCCCATAGATTTGTAGGCCAGGGCCTACAAATTTTTGGTTTGATCACTCTACCTTTTCTCATAAACTATGTGTTGTTGGTGAGAGCTTATTGAGCTCTTACAAGAGCTCAAAGTGTTGGTGAGGTCAGTGCGTACTAGACATGCGTGCAATTTTCAGGATATGTGGAAATGAAAGGCAGCCAGGCCTACGAATACTCGACAAGCTGGCTACGCCCCTGTTCGGTGTATGGTGGGGGACAAGTTTGTCCCCCCACCATACGACAAACCTATGTAAAAGGCCGCGACTTTGAGAAGCTATATTTCCGTTAGTTTTCAACAAATTACCTTCAAACTTGACAAGGTTTCTAATTTAAAGGTGCTCTTTCCAGCGCTGTGGACAGATTTTCCCTAACATGTCCATGTCAAAGGTTGAAAAAAAAAAACACCGTGGAATGGTCTGTTACAAGCTAAATGTTATCAACTAATTATCCTGCATTTTTGTGACGAACCTGAGTGCTTGGTTTGATTCGCAGATTAACATGCATAACCTCTATAACAATTTATAAAAAACTTGCACACGGTTTATTTTGATTTGTTTTGTTCCTTTTTTTTTTTTCATTCTATTACATTTGTGTATTCTGTTACAAATATGTAGCAAAAAAGTGAATTTTTGACATTTGCTTGCCTTTCTTAATTTAAAACTGCTAGTACAATGATGTCGGGGATACCATGCGTGAGAAAAAATATGTTGAAACTTTTTCTTTCCTTGATCCAAAACACACGAAAGCTGTCAAATAAGGTTCATTAAATTTAGTTTTTAACCCAGTGTTTTGATTTTCAAAAACAGAAAACAAAGAACTATACCACTACTATTGGTGTTGATGGCAGCTTGTTTAAGAAGCACCCAAAGTTCAAGCGATACATGGAGGAAACCCTAAAAGATATTTTACCAGAAGGCAATGTTAATCTCGTACTGTCCGAGGATGGTTCTGGAAAAGGGGCAGCACTTGTTGCTGCTGTTGCATCCAAACATAAACCTGATTATACGCAATGAAAACTGTGTGGTCACAATGTGAATATCACGGAGAAAGATGTAGATTGATATCAGCTGAATTACTCTTGATGAGCACATTGTAAATTATACGAAAACCTCACGCTATCACTGAAGGCTCTTGTTTTGGTCCTGAATATAGCGTTTTCGTATGACCTTGAAATGAAAACGCGCGAACAAAACGGAAACAACAAACGAACGGAAATAGAGCGATTTGATTGGTTAATCGAGCGGATACAAACGCGCGTGGCTTTTGGTTGGTTAAGCAAACGCTCGGGTGAAAAAACCCAAGAACTTTCTAGAAATCAATCCAACTTCGCCTTGACGTCATACTGCAAAAAGATTGGCCAATCGAACAATGCCTGCTCCATATTAGGGTTTTCTTTGGCGGGAAAACGAAGAGGCCATGGTTTGACTTTTTTTGTCAATTGGCTGATAAAGAAAATAACGAACACTTACCGAAACCATTTTTCAAGGTCATACGAAAATCGCTCTGACAACTTAGTATAATATGGACATCTCTAAGTTTTATGTTGAGTGTGTTTTGTAGATAATTTTTTTCATTACTCAAGTTTGGTTCATTCAAGCAATCTGAATTAACCAGAAGGAAAAACGGTATATAATAATATTTCAATAATACTAGATTATAGCCACAGGTTACCGAGTGCGGTGACGACACTCCAAGGTCAATCCCACTCTTGTTCCAACCAAAGCAAGTTTTCAGAAACTTTTAGAATCAAATGAATGGTCCTAAAAGAAAAACATTTTCATTTTCGCAAGGGGTCGAGACCAAAACTTGAGCCATGCCTTAACATGTTTGAGAACGCTGTGGTTTGCCTAAGTTTGATACATGGTAAAAAACAACACAGTTAATCAGATTATGAGTGATAGAAAGTCCAAACTGCGTCCTCCCGTGCATTCATTTATTCTAAGTGGAAGTTTAAACGAAGCTAGCTATAACAAACGTGCCTTGCATGCGTCAAAGAAGCCTAGAGATTAGGAAGTCGGACACCTCTTGTCGCCCGCAATTAGATTGCACACAGTCCCCTCAGGATTGTTAATAGGGAGCTTAAGCAACGACGACGGCGGCGTCAACGAGAACGGCGAAAGAGCAATAAGTTTAGATTGGCAAAACAACAACTTTGCACGTGCATCACGTTTTTTTGCACATTTCTTTGCATTTCCTGCTATGTCTAATTTCACGTTCTGTGGAGGACGTGAACACTCGACAACGACTTTCTTTTTCGTTTCCTGAACCTTGATAAAGTTTTTTAGAATTCAAATCCAGAAAAATTTGCCATCATTTGAATTGAACGAAATGGAATAAGCGCGATAAAGTTTCAAAGCAGCGCGACTTTGCTTTTTAAGCGACGTTTTCGTAGCCGTCGCAGTAGTTGTTCAGTACTTGTTGCTTGAGCTCCAATTTCATGATTTCATGTAAGGAGAGTTTTCTCTCTCTCTCTCTCTCTTCAGTCCTGCCAAGGCTTGATGCACTAGACTGACTGAATAGGGTTTGCATTGCACCCCTCGAGAGAACAACAACAACAACAACAACAGAAGAAAACAACAACACCTACTATATTTATCAACAGGGGCTATATTACAGCAGATTTTATATATTACAATATATTAAGAGATCTACAATTAATGGGCGGATTTAGGGGTCGGCCAAGGGGACTGCAGCCCGCCCCTTGCCTGTTTTTCTGTGAAATTTTGTATTCTTTCAAAAAGAATATTCAGTAAAATAAATAGTATCTCTACAGCTGATAGGTGCCCAGGACACCCCTTTCTGTATTTTCTGGATCCGCCCCTGTAATTCCAAATCTAAATTATATTCTATTAATAGAATTATGTATTGATATCTAGGCCCGCATGTCAAGGCTAGCCAATGTTTTCTTGACGTCAGCAAAGTTACTAATTATTCTCATAGAGTTCGGCAGCAAGTTCCATTGTTTAGCAGCATGGTAACAAAAAGAATAGAGGCCGTAATTTGTAGCTTAAGGTAAAGGAAGATAGAATTATAATTATTATAGCGGCTGCATAAATTATAGGATTGAATAAATAGATTGAACATATTCTTCATGTAGATGGAATACTTACAACAGTAAAAAATTTATTTTTGATGAGTAAAATTAACGTATTATGTATACATCTGTTGTATAAAGTGTTATAACTAGGTTCCAAGTCATCTAATATAAATCTAAGAATCCTTTTGTAAGATTTTCTATTCTGTCATCGACTGGACTATTAAAACTTACTAGCTGATGCTACAAAGGTGCCATCAATTCTCCAAAGCCACAGTTTCTGTAAGTGATCTTTTTAAATTTGAGCACATTAAGAGTTGTTCACTGTGTACAATTTGAATTTATTTTTTTCCCTAAAACTTTCACATACCTGTATTCATTCCAAATTATCTGAAGTGTGAGTTATTGAATGTCATATTGACTTGGATCCATCACTCCAATATTTTTTGAACTGACTGAATTGTTTTGACAACACCACAACATCCTTTGACTTTGTCATCTGTTTTAAGGGCTGTCGAGAGTGTTTGGAGTATTTCACGTTGCCAGATTTAAATCTGCACGTCATTTTCATTTTCTATCACAAAAACGTCCTTTTGTTGAAGTATGAAAGCTTGTTCTATTAGTGGAATATCAGTTACCAAAGCACACACTGTAACTCAGAAATCTATAGAAACCATTACCCTTACCCCTCCCCTCCCCTCCCCTCCCCTCACCTCTTGTTCTCAACCCTAGGTGGTCAACCCCACCCCACATTCCCTTCCCTTAACTGCAACCTCCGCTCCCCTCTCACCCTTCCCCTTTTGCTACTCTCATGATTATGTTAAATTTTGTACATCTTCTGTGCACTTCACTTAAAAAAGGGGCAGCTAAATTTTCAACATGGCATGGACAACTTTCTTATAATAACACTGATGTTTATATTAAATAATTTATTGTATAACTTTTGATGGAATTTGAAGTCAAATGTGCCAGACTATTGTCACAAAACAATATATGTTAATTTCCTCAACGATTTAAAAGTTACAGCTGTATATCATCAGCATTATTAAAATCCTGTATGCTAGGTAGGCTAAGGTAAGGTAACCATATTTTACATCAATACCTCATGCAGTTGACATTCAACTGATAAACTTGAGGTCGAATACACTCTTTTCAACATTTTTTATCAATTAGAGCCGCAACATTATTTTTATTTTGTTGATCAACAAAATTAATGTTGAATTCATGTGTGTCATTGGTCTATTAAACAGGTCCTGAGCATCTTTTAAGCAAAGAAAAAAAAAAGACAATATGGGTAACAAGAGCATAGCACATTTGACTAAATATAAGAGGAAAAAATGGGCTTTTAAGCCCTAAGAATAGTTTTCATCCTCCAAATATTGGAAGCCGCTTTTTCAAAATGTAAAGAACTGTGGAAAAGAACAGTACAAGTCCAAAGAAAATAAGTAAGCGATCTGTGATTTCTCTTCTGTTGTATTTGTTTAGCAGGTTTTTGCTGGTCTGAATTATACCTGATAATCCCTTGTATTCATCTTGTGTATCTTTTATCTGCGCAGATGAGGAAGCTAGAAATCAGACATAACAAAAAATGTTACTCCACTTCCAAGCCTGAATTCCTCAAAAAAGGTTTTAAAAGCTAAAACTTTTACTCAGGAATAAGGAAAATGTTAGATAACAACTTTTCTGTCTAGGAATGTGCAGTTGACTTTCAATAGAACTCGAACCCTCGCTAACTTGAACATCACGCTAATTTGAGCCAAAATCAATTTCCCAGGATTTCCTTCATAGTTTTATGGTAATTCCAACCTCAGTTACTCAAGCCCTCGATAACTCGCTCCTTCTGCTAACTCAAAGTAATTTTTGTTTCCCTTCAGATTATTTTTATATAATTTTACCCTTGATAACTTTTAAGTGCATGACAAGTCAAAAAAAAATGTTCTGCACTCTGAAACAGTGAATTTCCTTCAGAAAAACCATGTGTTCTTTGTTTTTACTTTCCGTCACGTAAGTTCAAATACTGCAGTGTTCAGCCCTGTATATCAAATCAAATTTTGTTGTTAATTTTTAAAAATTCCTTTTTCAAAATATCAACTATATCTCTTGCTCTCTTTAATGAAACCCAGCCATGAGCCCCCTTGCAGAAATGAAAAAGGACAGGCATGCTTGCACTGATAAAGAGTGGGAAAAGGAAAAGCAAAAGAGGGGAAGGGGAGGGGGGCAACCGCCGATAGAAAAAGCCTGGCCTAGCTCAAGAAACAACGTTAACACTCGTTAAATGCTCACTAAAACTCCAAAGACTACAATACAATTTGTTTCAAAATCATGCAGAATCCTTGCCATGCAAATGTGCCAGTAACTGCAAAGGAAAGACTGGTGTTCCTTGTAGGTGTTGTTCACACCAACAGTTATTTGGCTGTCTGTATCACAATTCTTCAAGGGGTATTCTCAACTATCAGTTAACTTACATTAAGATTAGCTCATTGTAGCTATAACACAACTGGGCCCAACATTTACCAAAGAAGAATGACTTGTGTTGTATCTTACCTAATTCATGCATATCTGCTTCACTCTGCTTGACTTGACTCTCCATCATTCTTGCAATGCTCCTTAAATCTTGTGTTATATTGCTTGCAGTCTTGGCTAAATTCTCCTTGTTAAAATTTCTAAATAAAAATTAACAGATACAATACCATAAAATGATAGCAAAGAACTTGGGGGTAGACATATTTTCTCTAATAAATTATATAAAAACACTACAGATGTTTCTGTACAGTACCAATGTAATATTGTAAAGGCAATTTCAGGTGTTATGCCTGTACTGTGGGACTGTGGGTGCATTTTAGATGTCCAAGGGCAGGCAGGGAGTGCGGGGGGTGGATGCCCCAGGGTTAAGGTGATAGGGATGATCAAAAGAGGTCAAAAAACAAAACTCAAAGCAATCCCTAGGGCTTTCAAAGAAACCCCTTCAAATCTCTGGACCAAAAATTAACCCTCAAAAAATCCCACCTATATTCTATTATCACAATGCATGAAATTTTAATTAACACAACACCACCTTGGTTGTGTACTTCATCAGGCAGAACTATACAGCCAGCATACTCACACAAGCAGTGCTACACAAATCTTCAGACTGCTTTCAATATCCCCCCCAAAAAAACCTGTATAAACCAAGGCACCAAAACAGAAAAATACTTACTAAGTGTGAATTGTGTGAATGTTAACTTTTAACGTCGTCCCAGGGTACTGGGGCCTCCTATTCCAAGACTTCTTGTGATTTTTTAGTTTTTTTTGTTTTAATCCGACCGACTGACCCAATATCAGAAAATGCATTCAACGCTAAACAAAAAAAAGGGGGATGGCTTAATAGCTATTTATAGCCATTGGCCTCATCAATAATTGCCAATTATATTAGAAATCCCCTTTGTTCTTTACCAACCTTTGTCTCATATTAGAACTAGACTGTCCACCCAACAACTCTTCCTTTTCACTTTTGTCAATAATGGTCTTGGAATCTAAATTGGCTTTCCTGATTGATGTTTGTAGACTGGAGAGATTTATGAAAAAAAGACAAAAATGAATAAATAAATAAATAAATAAATAAATAAATGAGTAAGTAAGTAAAAACGAGAATAACAGAACAGTATCACTGCTCTACTTACTGCAAATCATTAAATCTAAATTCAGGTTAATATTTTTTATCCAAGGTTGATTCGCTATTTCCTTTGTCTCCTAAGCCTTAATTATTCATGAATTAGGGCTAGAACACAAAGAAAATTGAGAATCAACCTTGGTTAATTTTGACATGTAACATACATGTATCTATGCACTCAATGGAGTCATTCCTAGTTCTCTTGGTATACTACAAATACTGGTAAATGAAATTTTCTAATATGTAGAAAAAAGAATTCAATATACTTTGACAACTCCTTTCTGTGATGTTGCATAACTGCTAGAATTGCCAGGCGGTCAGATTCTTTATCTTGCTCAAAGGCCACTTGCTCTAAACACTAAAAGAAATTAATGCAGAATTTTGTGTTTGGCTTTTTGTGCTCAATCTTTAATACTTTTCTCATAAAAACACCAGTATACTAAGTCATAATAAAAATAAGAATGATTAAAATACAAATGTTGGTGATGGCAATGATACCTTTAGAAGTGGTAAAGACCTGGAGAAGTTAATCGATAAAAATCGGTATCGATTTATCAATTGATATCAATGAAACTCGGTAAATCTGATTTGATTGATATCGATTGCATCGATAAATTGGTAGAAATCGATGACACACTCATGTTGTTCATCGATTTATCTAAATTTTTACCGATTTCATCTATTTATATTGGAATATACCATAAAATTCCGAAAATAAGCCCCTCCAAAATTAATATAAGCCTCCCAAACCGGTAACGCAAAAAACCCTCCATTAAATCACCCCTCCAAAGATAAGCCCCCGGGGGCTTGTACTTGGAAAATTGCCCTCAAATACAAAGTAAAACAAAGCCAAAACGATAAATTTACTTCCAACTATAAGGCTAGCCCAATCCATTTGGAAACGCAAATTTCCCTCCGTAGATAAGCCCCTCTGAATAAAAGCCCCTCCAAAACTAAGCCCCTCAAAAAGGGCCTTTGAAAAATATAAGTCCCGGGGCTTATTTTCGGAATTTTACGGTACATCTGTTCATAAAAAAATGAAAACCGAATTCAAGCAAACAGTACTATTTATTGACAATTGAGTTGCAATAATTTTGCTGAGTAGTTATTACTCAGCAAACATGAAAATCAATCTCAGTGGATGTGTTTTCTCAGCTGTACTATCTAACTCATGCCAAAAAAAAACAATGGTGTACTTCTGTTATATTCATTAAAATCATGAAAAATAATAATATCGATTTGACACAGCAATTTAGTTTATCAATTTTCACCGATTTTCGTTATCAATCGATAAAAATCACTTGATGGATACTGATTTTTATCAATTGACTACTCCAGGTAAAGAGAATAAAAAAATACAGTTCATCAGAAAAGTCTCAGGTGAAGTCTACTTGCAAGAAACCTGGAAGTTGTCACAGGGTTCTCAATAGAAGCTGGCACCAGCTGATTGATTGCCACCTACTTTGTAAGTGCTAGCCGATTACTTTGCATTTTATTTGCTGCTTTTCCCTCCCTAGTTTACTGCCCATCCATTTGTCACAGCCACCAGGTTGAGCAGATGCCTACTTCAAATCCTATTAAGAACCCTGTGTCACTTTAAGGAACAATGTTGAATCCAAAGGGTCCTATCCATTAAACAAGAAAATAAGAAAATAACTAAATCCCTGGAACCTTATCATTTAGGTGGATACTTGGGGAATTATTTGGTGGGTTTTGTACCATTGGCGGGGATCGTGGAGTTCTTAGCCTATATCAGATTCAGCTGTATTTCGTAAATGCAGTCTAGACTAGGCATCAAAAATCCCTAGTCAGGGTGACTGCAAACTTAAATTTATTCTTCATGCTGCTGATCAGTTTCCCTATACCTTATTTAAGACCACAGCCATGGGTAATATTTTAATCATAACTATAACAAAATTGGTTAGCTATGAATGGTCCTGATTTCAACATTTATCATATCCATTTTGAAATCAATGGTGATCCCTGCAATCTGATTGGCCCTCAGCAGTATGATTTATTAACGAATCACACTATTTTTTGCTGTAAATTACAGCTGTTTTAAATCCTGTCATTCATGCCGGCCACCACAACTGTAGATCAAATAAATATTGGCACTGACTGCGGTTTCAAAAAGGCTGTAATAAAGTGGTAATAGAACTTCACATGGTGCAATTTTGGTCTGAAATCATACTTGTTATTTCAAATCAAACTCACGTGGCACGCTCATTCAATATTAAAATCAAGCATATGATTTTAGACCAAATTGCACTCTCCTCAGTTCATTTACCATTATTAATAAGAGACAGAGAAATAACTCACTTTGGAAAAGTGTGATAGCCTGAGACCCAAACTAGGCGCCCGCGCATTTATGGAATTATTTGGGGGGACGCGAATGCAAACAAACATGGTGGAAAGCGAAGTGGAATGTTTCAGCAGGGTTTAAACAGCTCAAAATAGCAAGATGGAAGGTGGAATTGAAAGAAAAAAAGCATGAAAATGTGAAGCTGAAAGAAGAAGATATGCCTGGTGCAATTTTACCTCAAGAAAAACCAGAAGAATGCACTGTGAAACAGCTTCAGGGATGGCTTCTTTGCCATGAAGCCAAAACAATCAGAAAGAAAACACAGCTCATACAAAGGAAAGCATGCACGGACCTGGAAGTTCCTGAAGTTATTTGTACACAAAAAACACAACAACTTGTATGTCTCGTAACATTCAAGGTGGCTGTGTTAGCCCAATCTGGGTCAAAGGCAACAGCTAAACGACAAATAATCTGTAAAACTCAACATCTTTACTGCACTCGACACTCAGTCATTCTGATTACATTCGATTGCATCATCCCACGATTCAGGGCTTGGGCCCAGTCCATTTCAGTCCTCTTTACTTAGTCCTCTACAGCTGTTCAACCTGTCCCCCCAAACAATCTCATGAATGAGCATGCACTTAGTTTGGGTCCCAGGTTATCACTCTTTAAACGTAGAAATGACAACGGCGACATCAACGAGAACAGCAAAAAAGCAATAGGTTTGGATTGGCAAAACAATGACTCTGCATGTGCCGTCACTGCACGACTACAATGTGAAAATACCTAATTTCACGTTTTGAGGAGGACGTGAACACAAGACAAAGACTTTCTTTTTCTTTTCCTGAACTTCGATACAGTCTTTTACTATTCAACTCCAGTAAAAACTGCCAACATCTGACAAATTTAACAAGGTGGAATAAGTGCGATAAAGTTGAAGCAGTGCGACCTCACTTTTTAGTGATGTTTTCGTAGCCGTCACCATCGTTGTTGCTTAAGCTCCCTATTATAAGTAGGACAGTGTATAGGACAGTATGCATCTTGAAAGTTTTTTTTTTCACTGCTCGCAAAAACTTTCAAATGTCATGTGTTTTAATTTAAAAAAAGCTTAAAATATTGCAAATTTTTCTATAGCTTTTAATTGGTAGTTGCAATTGTAGAGAACTGTCACCTCTGTCATTCATCCAACTATGAATAACAGTGGTGAAAGTTCTACGTAGCTACCAAATAATGATAACTGTAGCAAAATTCGAAATATTTTAAGTTTCTTTTTTTTTTCTTTTTTTTTTTTAACAGAGAACTTCATGTTGTCCAAATTGGTCAATAATCATACTCGATTTTGTTAATAACTCGTACAATTACAAACCTAATGGACTCCACTCAATCCTATTAACAACGCTATCCGGATCATAGACTTAAATAAACTGCCTCAAAGCGGCAGGCAGGCAACGTGGATCGCAGCGGATTCATCCAAATTTTGTATGAATGAATCGAAGAAGCAACAGTCAAGATTTATATACGTAACTTACAATTTTACAAATAAATACTCATATTGATTGTTAATACATATTAATCCTGTAATCTTCATCATCCCAGGTAACGATTTTACTAATTTATACTAGCTAACAAGGTTAAAGGTTCTGAAGAAACTTCCCAGAACTTCCACGTACCTCAACTTTTTGTCTCAGAAAATTCAGCTTTTGTTTTACCTTCAAGTTGATATCATTAAGTAAACTTAATGGCCCATAACATTGCCGTATGTCTTGTATAATGTTTTGAATCTCAAACTCAGTTTTAACCATTTCTTGAACGTGAATCTTCACTTGTACCGGAATGGCGATACCGTCCGCCATTTTGAAAATCTACGACAGCTAGACCTTATGGGAAAATGACAACTCCATACCCGTGTATAGTGCACAGGGGATGAGCAGGAGAAGTCACGTGCGAAGCGCACGTGGACTCTGGCCTGGCGTGATCTTTTTTTCCGTGTAATCTGAACCCGGACCGAACCAGAAAAACAATAACTTCGCGTTGCTGAATACCGTAAAATTCCGAAAATAAGCCCCAGGGCTTATATTTTTCAAAAGCCCTTTTTGAGGGACTTATTTTTGGAGGGGGTTATATTCGGAGGGGCCATTTAACGGAGGGTTTATTACGTTACGAGTTTGTGGGGCTTATATTTGGGAGGGGCTTATACATGGAGAGGCTTATTTTTGGAAGTTTACGGTATATGGGCACCAAAGACAAAAAACAAACCCCCAAAAAACCGACCAGAATACGCAGGCTAATCTTTGGCCTGCGGAGAGAGGCGAGGGGCCACAACTGGGTTAGTGGAAACCACAAAGGTTCATTTTTTATTTATTTTTCGATTTTTAAAACCATTTTTAAATTATTATCGACTTTTCGGGGGTGGAATTAAAATACGTCTGCGTTGCTAAATCGATATGGGTGGTCGCTTGAATCTGACTGATCTTCGGCAATTCTCGGGTTTACTCGGTTGATTTACCAAAATTGTCGACCAATATTCGGCAACCATTCGGCGACCGCCAATTTTGAGCCATGTGTATTGCGAGAACCAATCAGAATGACAGAACCGTTGTTCGACTGCAACGCTTTGAAGATTTAGCCCGCGACGAGAGTGAAGTGCTGCTTTAACCTAAATTTATTGCGTGGATTTTTACTCTGCCGTCTATTTGGATGGCAGCAGTAGAGTCCAAAGATGAAGCCAGTTCGTCGGAACTTTCGGAGAGTCCCCACGCGAAGGATTCGAAAGTTTCAACAAGTCCGAACCAGAGTAACAACTCAGCTTCATGGCTCGTCGGAGATGTAGTGTGGTCGAAAATCCCAGGCCATCCTTGGTGGCCTTCGATGGTTTCTTACGACCCAAACACTGCGGTGTCCTTCAAGTATAAGGGAAGAGCTAGATTTTATCATGTGCAGTTTTTTGGACAGGATCCTGTGAGAGGCTGGGTCGCTGAAAGATCGATTTTAAAATTTGAAGGTGAGGGCCATTCTTGCGTGCACTACGGACTAAAGGAGAAAGTGATAAGCTCATGTTGGGCGAATACTCGGGTATTAAATCTCGCAAGTTTTATCTATAATTGCGGGATTAACTTTAACACACTGTCCTGCTAGGTGTCGTAATTAAAGGCACAATTTCTTTCTGTAGCATGAGGAATCGGCGGCGATGTAATCACTTGCGCGTTGTGTGTTCAAAAATACATTTTGTCCCGCCATGTTTATCTAAATTTCATTCAAAACAAGTAAGTCGCCAACCGACAACGAAAACGATTGGAAAATATCGCCAAAATGTGTCCAATTTCATTTGAATTTCACTTATCGCGTATTGAATAGCATTATGAAGTTCTCAGGCCGCAGATCCCTGTTTTTGGATCGTAACTTGGTTATGTAAATATGTTGGGTGTACTTGAGTCTTTTCAATATGTTTTGGCGCTTCGCCATGCTAAGATTCACCAGTCTTCAGGCGCATGATCATCAAAAACAGGACAGCTGCTTGGGAAGGAAAAGTCCGAATGTTACCAATGTGCCCTTATGCACGCCGATGATAGGATTTTTTTCGTGAATCTCTTCATTCGACTTAATTTTGTTTTGCTTGAAAGGTGTTTTTTTTCCAAAAAGCAGCACATTTGTCAAAATTATCATTATTATTCATTCTGGCAGAAAGACACTTTATGTCATGAATATTTGTGTCAGGATTCAGCTGCCTAAGTTGCATTGAATTAAGCTCAGTTTTGGCTTTCTGTCTATATGTTACATTTTTATTAAATTTATCAGGTAATATAACTTTGACTGATTTTGTTTTAAAAAGTTTTTACAATCTCACAATTTATTATGCCAGCATGTGAAAATCATAGCACATTATTTCTTGGTATCTTTCCCAATTCTTATTTTATTTTTTACTGCCCGGCTATTCCCAAGATTGAAATTGATCATCCTGGACAGAAAATTAAATAGTCTTTCTTTTATGATCCAATTGTCAATATTTGACTTAAAACCTTTTGCAAGCATCATAAGTAATATTGTTAAAAGTCTGATGTGGATATGCACTACTTTGCTTGATCTCCCAGACAAACCTCTAGATTTCCATTAATTTTTAATTTGCTACTTGTATTGTAGGTTTTGAATTAAAAACAAAAACATTGCTGCTCCTGTGCTTTCATGTTACCAGTATCTTTTGTTCAATTCAGTGTTGAATTTCAGCATTTATGCCCTAGAAATGTGATGTAAATAAATTATTGTCTACCGTACCTCGTTTTGTGACTGGCGAGTAAATTGTGGTGAAAAGGGCTTGATATTTATAATTTTATCCAGCACAACAAATGACCTTTTCTATTAACATTTAAAACAGCTATATTTAAAAAGAGTATGATAAAAATAATCCAAATAATAGTTTTGCAACATTCTTTAGATCAAAAAGTAGATTTCAGTAGCAGATTACTCTTTGTTAATGAAAGAGAAGTCTTCAAGATTTGTTACAAAATTCTAACAGTTTTATTGTTTTGTTTGCATGCCTATTTATCGGTTTATTAATACAGTGAATTTTTTAGAAATCTGTCGGTAATACATTGGAAAGGATTGCTCAACTTATTCTGTAGCAATAGCAGCAGTCTTAGTGATATATGAAACCAGCCTTCAAAGAAAATGTTTTGCAGGTTATCCTGTAGTGGATTATTGATTTAACATGGCTTTCTGGTTTAGCTTCAAGTGCTACCTAAGAAAATTTTTTGGGAGCCCTTTTTGCCACATTTCGAGGAGCTCAGTTAAAAAAAACTCAGTGACTTTATTAAATATGTCAAAGTTCTAGCACACAACAACTGGTGCACTAATTGGTTGATTGATATGGTCCACAATATGGGCGAAATGGACTACAAGAAACGTTGTTTTATTTTAAAGTAGTCACCATTAAAGAATCAAAGACAGTAGTTTTTTCTGATCGAGAGTGTTATAAATGTACATTATTTTTCTTTAAGTAATCTCAAATTTCAAGACTTTTTCCAGTTAGCATCAAAACGAGCACGAAGTAATCTTAATTACAAGTTGAAGATTCAAGCATCTAGTTGTAATTGTTACAAATATTCATTTTTTTGTGAGAATTGTAAGAGAATGGAACAATTTACCTGAGTGGGTTGTCAAGGCGGGAAATCTTGCATGTTTTAGGCGTTCTTTACGATCATTTTTAAATGTCTCATAATATTTTCATTAACTTCATTGCATTTCAAGAACAGAACCCTGTATCTAAAACTTAGTTTAATTAGTTCCCCAGAATGACCCCATTGATAGTGTCTGTATCTTTAGGTTGACAGTCTCGACCAGATCCTCGAAACCTGATTCACTCTTCTCGAAACCCTTGGTCTCCCTTTTGACCCATCACACAACACTAAGGAGCGTTGCGTGACGAGACAAAACAATCAAGACTTGAATGAATCAAGTTTTGAAACGCAAGTTTCAAGAAACCAGCATTTTTTATGTTCACGATTTGAAGGGATTTCGAGAAATGATTTATTTTGAGAGAAACGTTACAATATTTGCATGTACAGTGAACGCACTGACCAACAGCATTTGCGTGTACAATTTAAGTGAAGTTAATAAGTTTTTAGGTGATAAAAAAGGACCAACGAAAGGTTTTTTGTCTTGAAGTTTGGAAAATTGACTCAGTATTTTTGTATCAAGTCTATCCTTTGAACTATCGAAACTGTTTTTATTTGTAAAGGTTTGTATTTACATGCGCTAACCTCGACAGGGTAAATTAAAAAGAGATTGAAATATGATCTTGAATAGCCACCCGAATCATTTCAAAAACTGGAATGTTTTTGTGAGCCTTTCAAAAGTTACCACAAAATGTACAGCAAAAAATAGGGAGCCACAGATAACGCTGAATATAAATGATAAAAGAAACCACCGAGTGTAGTGTTCTTGTTCATAGCAAGATAGCAGATGCTACAAACTTGGAATTTTACGCTTGTCACGTGTAATTTGAAACCTCTTGCTTTTCCACAGATCGCGACTTTTAATCAGTTTTTACTTCATTATAGCAACCTAACATTTCTAACGCTGATGGAAAAGTCATGTTTTCAATATCAAAGGTTTCTCAAAGACTATTGAATTCGTTCGACGCCATTTTTGACAAGAAATTGCAACTGCAGTGCAGCAGAAGTTCAAGAGAAGTGCTTGTTTGTTTACCTTTTATCAGGGGAATATTCTTTCGCCTATGGCCAATGACCAAACGTTTTCCATTTGCGTTTCAAAAGTGTAGAATGAGCAGGGAATTTTGTTGTCTGTTTAACGGAAGTTAGCCTGACAATCATAAGTTTTGGGCGCCTGTTCAGGCTCCCTGTTGAAAATTTTGGTCGCCAGAGGGTAAATTGTAGGTGCCTCTGGTGCCCGCACGTTATGGAGCAGCCTTGTAGCTTACTTGTAGAGAACTGCAGTTTCCTAGTGTGATAAAACTAAAATTAAACCAATAAGTATTTTAAAAATGAAGTGCTGGTCAAGCCTTTTCATTCAAATGAATGGTCAGGTTTAAGGATTTTTTCCATAGACTCAAAAGCGACATGTACAGGGCTGTGCTGTAACAGAGCCCGGTGGCTCCTGGCACCTTACTTTTGCTTTTGGGTGACTAGGAAATCTTAGTTTTTCAATAGAAATCATATGCTGTGCACCCTGGATTTCATGGGTTCAGACTATTGGGCTGCCTTCAATGTTTCGTAGAGCACAACCTTGCATGTAGATTTGCTATTCCTCTTTCCATAGCCCTTTTCCAGGCTCCCAGATAGTGAGGTCCATGAGAGTGAGAAAGCGCAAACATGAAAATAAAACAGGAGGAAACCAGGGATAGGAAAGGTCATCGCCCCCTTTTCCCAAATCACATGCTCATATTTGTAGGTGCCTTTCACTTACATGACATCCCTACTTTCTGAGATGAACAGATTAATCTCTGTGTTACTGTTGACTGTAGGAATAAGTAGTGAGTTTTGTTAAATTGTGTCTTACTTTATTTACACCACAGGTCGAGAAAACTTCGAGAGCTCTCAAGGCAAACAGCTCAAAATTGCACAGAAGCGTGTGGCACAGTGGGAAGCTGCAGTCAAAGTAGCTGAAAAAGCAAAACCAATGAACAGACATGAACGGCAACTATGTTATACATTCAAGTACTATGACAAGAATGAGGCAAAACGAACAGAACCTTTGAAATTGAAGAAGTTGAATGGTTTGAGTGTTATGTCCGTAGCTCAACAAATGAATGGGGTAGCTGAAAATCATGAAACTAAAACAAGTGGTGTCGGCAATGTTGAAAGTGTGGTTTCGGAAGTCAAGGCTGTTAATGGAGTTGGGGTTGCCAACAGCAGTGTGAAAACTGACCAGCGGAAAACTACTAATGAGAAGACACAGAGGAAAAGGAAACTAAGTTCTATAGCAGGGACTTCGAAGTTGTTTCCGAATCATGTAGAAGCTTCTAAGGCTTCAGAACCTCCCAAGAAAAGGAAAAAACAAACTGCCAAAAAGCAAAGCAGTGAGATTGACCCTGTTGAATCAACTGTGGAGGTTACCAGTGACAGATTTGACATACCAATCAACCTAAACATGGGAAACAAAATGGATTTTAATTCAGACTTGCATGGCAAGTGTAATGGCGTATGTAGTAGTAAAGCTAGTTCAACTCCTCCTAGATTAAATGGTGATATTTGTGCTTATGGAGCAAACATGGAAGTTTCACCCAATACTGCTTTGAAGTTAAAGATCAGAAAAATCACACCAGAGCAAACCCAAAAAGAAGGAAAGCGAAAGAGAGGACGGCCTCGTAAGCCGCATTTTGTTATTGTCAGTGAGAGTGAGAGCAGTATGGAAGTTGAAAGTTTGTCTGAATCACCAGACAAAGTTCAAAGTAAGCAGAGTTCTTCTAGTGGCAAGGACTCCATGCTAGACTCTGATGAGTTAAGAAATGGTGAATCGATATTGACGAAGAAACGCATCCGTAAACCCTCCAGCAAAGTATTGAGTGCACAAGAAGTGGCAATATTGATGAAAAAAGATTCAACAGCTGTGAAGGAGAAGAAGAAAGCTAGTTGCAATAGCAAAAACGTAAAAGATGAGGGTGATGTCGAGGCAAAAACTAAAAAGGTGAAAAAGGCAGAAACTGTTGAGGTTAAAAGTAAAAAAGAAGCACAAATGGAAGTTGTTGATCCAAAAAACCACAAGGTGGAAAAAATGGAAAATGTTGAGCCAAAATGTAAAAAGATAAAAGTTGAGGAGAGAAGCAGTGAACCTTCTGAACTGAGTAGTACTATTGAAATTGAAGGAAGTGTGACTTCCTCAAGTGATGATACAGGCAGTATAAAGAATGGTACAGTGGCCAAAAAGGAAAAAGATGCTGTTTGTGTTGTTTGTGAGCAGCAAGAAAACCTAACTCACTGTGAGGGAATCTGTGGAAATGCTTTTCATTTGGATTGCATCGGGCTTTCTGTTGTTCCTAAAGGGAAGTTTATCTGTGATGAATGTGTAACTGGCAATCACTGTTGCTTTGTCTGTCGACAGACTGGGAATGTTAAGCAATGCTGTCAACCACTTTGTACTAAATTTTATCATGACGAATGTTTGAGAATTTTTAAGACTGCTAAATTTGATGGCGATCGCTTTTTCTGCCCACTTCATTTCTGTGGTACATGTGTGTCTAACAAGTCTGCTGTCACTAGAAAACGAATGATCCGTTGTGTACGTTGCCCAACAGCCTATCACGTCTCAGGTTGCCTTGTCGCGGGATGTATTCCTGTAAGTTCGCAGCTGATGGTATGTGCAAAGCACTTTTTACGTGAGAAAAACAAGGCTCACCATACTCATGTCAACGTAAACTGGTGTTTTGTGTGTTCCATTGGTGGCACACTGATTTGTTGCGAGAGCTGCCCTGCTGCATTTCATCCTGAATGCATCAGTTATGAAGGGATTCCTGAAGGACATTTCTTTTGTAAAGACTGCACTGAAGGCAAGCAGCTTCTTTATGGAGACATTGTCTGGGTTAAACTAGGAATGTACAGGTAACAATAGTGAATTATATAATGTTCAAAGAACTGTGTATGCTTTGATTGGTCAGAAGTATTCCTATGTCCATAAAGAACAGTAAACACCCGCTAATAAGAACCTACTTTTTTGTAGTGTAGCAAAATAGGTTCTTTTATTTTGGAGTACTTATTGGCAGTTTAGGCTAAGTAGGTTCTTAATTTTTAAGAAGGAGATACAGTCGAATCCCGGTAACTTGAACCCTCTATAACTCGAACCTCCCACTAACTCCAAGCAATTTACATTTCTCTTCGGATGGTTTTCTGTATAATTTTACTCTTGATAACTTGAACTCCCGATAACTTAGGCTTTTTTCTATTTCCCTTGAAGGTTCAAATTATCGGGAGTCAACTGTAATAGATTGTTGATTACCAGAAAAGTACACGAACTTTTAATTTATTCACAATTGTATTATAACCCTAACAAGACTGACTATCAAATTTATATACCGTTAAGCACAGTATGTTCTTGTTATACTTAAATTTACAACTCAAAGTGAAATTGTTTATGATAATTTAACTGTAATCCACATCAAAGAACCTGCTTGATGTTACTTGGCTAAATGTGTTCTTATATTTTGGGGTATTAAAATGCCAAATTTGTGCCAGGAGGTTCTTAATCCACAGGTTGTTATTAGCGGGTGTTTATCATATGCACTGCGTCATGGGTGGCTACAGTTATATGGACATACTATATGAATGCATCCTATGTCACAAATTCAGTAAGCTCAATTTATGGGATGTTTTATGAAAGAAATAAAAAGACGATAATTTTATTCCACCTGCATTGTTGAGGTACAGTGTATGAGCTCTTGGAATTGTTAAAAGAAGTACGAGAAGCACTTTGTATTTTTGCTTGACAGTTTCCATGTGCTTATATATTGAAATCGCTTGCGTAATATTATTGTCTTTTGTGACGATTAAGATAGTTCTAAATATTTAATTGCAAAGGCAATGGCTGTCTGGTTGTTTTAGCCCTGTGGTTATTCCAGACAGCCAGGACATTGTTTATGCATTAGTTGTACTTAGTTCCGTTGTAAAGTTGTGTTGCTGGTACAACAATGATTGTTGTTGCTGTAAACTTGTAAAGAGAGGAAGGAACAATTTAAAACAAAAGCTGTAAATGGTCAATTTGGGGAAGATTAAGAAAATTTTTATGAGTAGTCTGTAAAACTTTTCTTCTGGTTAGCTTTTGAAAGTTTTTTTTGTTTGTAAATTTGAGTGATAACTTTCTGGGGACTTAAACCATCTTACTTGATTTGGCTTGTCCAAGTTCAGCACAAATGCCCCTTAAAGTATATAAGAAAAATACTTGCAATTACTGTATTAACTTGACATGCTGCCCTCGTTTTAACGCTGCAGATTGAAGCAAACTTATCAATGAGCACCACCCTAAAATAAACAGAGTGTGGGGTTTGTTTGATGATAATAAGAAAAATGTAGGTAAAACAACATCCAGACAATTAAGAGTCTATCTAATATGTAAAGCAAGATATTAGAACTTTAAACAACCTCCTGTTTTACCTAACATTTGCAAATGATTGATCATAATTATTGTCAGTGGTTTAATAAATGTGATTTCAAAATAATGTGTCATGATGCATCAAAAATTCTAAAAATTTATTAACTCCCCAGTTTTCAATCAAAGAAATATGACAACTACTGTTAACTTCTATACTGTCTAATTCTGTGGCTATTTTCGTAAGTTCATTAAGAGTTGTTTTATGCATATCTGTAGATGGTGGCCAGCACAGATCTGTAATCCACGCGATGTCCCAACAAACATTCAAAACATGCGTCATCAGCCTGGCGAGTTTCCTGTTCAGTTTCTTGGGTCACATGATTATTACTGGATTCACAGAGGTCGCGTATTTAGTTATCAGGAAGGTGACAAAGGATCAACAGACTCTGGTACCAACAAGAATCTGGCCAAAATTTTCAAAAGGGGTGAGTGTACTAGTGAAAAAATAATTTTTTTTGGTTGTACAACTGTACAAGACTTGACAATCACATAGCACCATACCCTTGGCACGTAATACTTGTGTGTTGTTCTCAGGCATTTGAATTCGACAACCACAAGTCAGGTTAGGACTCACAAATTAATTTTCATAAAAATACTGTAGTTGCCATCAAGAACAAAAGCCCATTTAATCGGAATATATTCATAGTTCATTTGGAATGTGTGTTAAAAGTAAGAAATTAGTTGAAGGCTAAAAGTGGCGTAAATTACAGAAGTAAAAGAATTAGAGATATTTTTCTGGGAAGGAAGCAGGAAGCTCAAATTGAAACTATAGGGGCTTATTACTTACTTATCATGCCCTTTTTCAGCACTTGTTGAAGCGAAGGAGAAGTACAGCGAGTGGAGAATAGAACAAGAAAACAAAGCAGAGCAAGATCTTCAAAAGATGTCCAAAAAACCAGCCCCATATAAACACATCAGGGTTAGTTTAAGTTATGTTATTTTCCATGTTGCAATGCGACTACTATAACCAGGGCCACCTAGACAAAGTTGACCAATCAGATTACAGGAAAAGGACAATACATTCCGAGAAAGTTAGTTGTCAATCATAATTACCATGAAACAAAACAAACTAGTTACATGGATTAAAACCAACCAAACACAATCTACAGAGGTGACCTTTTGAATCTGCTGAAGAAAGAGGCAAAAAATGTAAATGTTTATCATATTTTCAACTGTGGCAATGATAGCGAAGAAATTGCTGGCAGATGACCAAATATTATAAGAGCTAATTGTGCCTCTTTGTGTTTACATGTGTATGTAAGTTTCAAATAGAAAAACATTGTCTCAGTCTGGTGAAACAGTTTGCTCTCTTGAAAAACGTTTGCTATCAATATTTAAACTTTGTGCTTCGAGTAACTTATTGTTTTCTTACAAGCTGCTGATTGGCCCACAACCACCTTTCTTGGACTGTATCATTATTTTCCCGTAATCCAGTTGTTCAACTTTGTCTAAGTAGCCCCAGTTACAATGGTCACACTGTAAGTTTAAAACCTTAACGTCTGCCTTATGACTTCAGGAAAGTGCCACCTTTTCAGGCTAGGTTGGAAACCTGTAGGTTTCTACATGCAGGGTTTAACTGCGCCTTTGAAAATCAAACCGGGAGTACTCTAATTCAATCAGGTAGTATTGTAAACTCCGACTGAGTAAATCTTAACTTTTGCCACTCCACGTCTAACATTTAGATTTCATGGAGCTTTCTGTTTCATGTGGTAAAATGTCCCTGAGGATTGGTAATAATAAATCAACCTGAAAAAAGGACAGGAAATTGCATTTCATTAATAAACTCTGAACCCCGATTTAACACCAGCTTGAAAAAATTTCAGGTCGTAACTGTGGACTTTTAGATAAAATAATGCTGGGAGCATTTAATCAAGTAATGTTTTGAATCAAATGTTAACAGGACAAAACAAGCAAGGTTAGCAACATTTGCTTTAAGTATGGTAGACAATTTACTGCACAGTATAAATTCAACACAATCAAAATAATGATAGCTGAAATTCATCATCAGCACACCATACAGATCAAATTTCTTGGCTATTTTTGACTCCTTCATCAGTCACTGAAAAAACTGGTCATTGTCAAGAGGTTATTTTGCGGGTTGGGGACACGCTTTAGTGGCCTTTACTGTTGTAGTGAGGTTTAAACAAGAGACAATGTAAGGGCTGTCTGCCGGGACTAAAAAAATGGCCGTTGTAGAGAGGTATCTGTTTGTGGAGGTTCGACTGTATTAATTTTCCCCTCCTGCGAACCATTACCTGCAGTTCCCATTGCAGAGTTTATGCAACCTCAGGAGGAAGAGCGAACGTTAGGAAATGTGTTGTAGAGGGCTTCAAGTAAATACCACATCCTTTCATTCAATTCATTCTTTTGTTTACTTTCAGTCGTTCGACGTACATACATATGCAAACAACAAAATCATTCATTCATTGCTGCACACACATTCTCCTTGCCTTGAAGCTTTCAACATGTTTCCACAATTTAAAAAATAAAATGTAAAATATTATTTTAGATTAGCTGAGATGCTAACTAGATTCATCTTTTATTATCCATGACCAATTTATAGTTTTAAATTATTTATATTTTTTAATGTAGTGGTTGATTGGGCTGAGATGCTCTTCGGAAGTACATATTAATATGTATAGGTTTCAAGGCTGTGCTCTAGCAGAGCCCGGAGGCCCATGGTGCCTAACTTTTGTTCTTGGGCAACGAGAAAATCTTTGCTTTTGCATAGAAATCATATGCTGGGCACACTGGATTTCACAAGTTCAGAGCCCTTTAATTTTTCTTAGAGCACAGCCTTGGGTTTTATCTTAGTAATTAATAAACTTGTTGCTGACTGATGTCTTGCCTCTGAAAATTAGTAGAGAGTTTTAGCAACAACAACGGCGACAGCTACGAAAACATGACTCAAAAAGTGAATTCACACTGCTTCAAATTTATCGCACTTACTCCGCCTCGTTTACTTCGTCAAATGTTGGCAATTGTTTCTGGAGTTGAATTCTAAAGGACTGTATCAAAGTTCAGGAAAAGAAAAAGACAGTTGTTGTCTTCTGTTCCTGTCCTTGACAAAATGTGAATTTGGGCACTTTTACATCGTAGTCTTGCAACAACAGCAAAGAAATGTACAAAAAAGTGTGATGCACGTGCAAAGTTGTGTTGCTAATCAAACCTGTTGCTTTTTTTGTGTCGCCGTCATCATTGCTTAAGCTCCCTATTTTAAGAGGCCAGACATCAGTCAGGGGGGGGGGAGAGGGTAGGGAGCAGAAAAACACTAGCAACAATCAGCAACGACACACAAACATAATGACCCAGCCTCAAGACAACGGCTGTAAAAAGACCCGTGAACCCCTGCGATGTGATTAGGGCAGCCCCGCATATTACTGATGAGGGAAACAGTTGGCCAGCACTGTCGCAACTTAAATTATATGAATTGTCCACGGTAGTCTCCATACATTTCCTTAGGTTAAAGAATTTGCTGAGAGAATTTGATAACAGAGCAAAGCATTTTCCTTTCCTCTTCATTTTATTAAGTGGTGTGTCTGTCAAAAAGAAAGTTAACTATATTGTAAATAATTTTTGTTAAGATTTGACATTATGTCAGATACAAAACACCAAGGTTATATGTTGTACTTTACACATAGGCTTTTTTGTTGCAACTTCTCTGCAGTTATGACAATTGTCATTCTTATGTTAGGTAAACAAGTGCACGACAGCCGTACGCATTCTGATTGATCCTTCAGAACTGCCTATCTGTGACTGCACCGCAGATAGTGAGAATATCTGTGCTGCGGACTCCAACTGCCTGAATCGCATGCTTCAGTTTGAGTGCAATCCTCAAACATGCCCATCAAAGGAAAACTGTAATAATCAGAGATTTCAAAAAAGGCAGTATGTGGATTGTGAAGCGTTTAGAACATTGCATCGTGGATGGGGATTAAGATGCAAACAGGGTGAGTGGTCTCTGTGATTGTAATTGTAATGATACAAACTCTTCAGTTTTCTTGTGACTGAATTGCTGGACATAGCCTCTCAAGATTTTTCTAAAACAATTAATGGCAGTTGCTTAAAGGAGCTGTGTCACAAATTTTATCAAAATTCTAACCACAGGAACTGTAAATAAAACTCTGTTAGTTCCTGATAACCTTGTTACCACAAGTCATGTTGATTTATCCGTTAATAGTGCACTGGACAAAATTGTTCTGGATTGACTTTTTACTATACAAGAATGGAACAAGAAAAGGAACCTCGATTATACTTTATCTCTTTTGAACTTTATTAACTTCCACACATGGAAAAATATTTTTATGTTGATCATGCAAGGAGGAATTGTATTAAGGCATATACAAACTTGGTAACAGAATCACATAGGCATGCAAAATCACATGATTTCTTTCACTGAAAACAAAGTGCTGTGTTAAGAATATATCGTGTTCATGTTTTGGTGGACCATATTTCTGGGCTCTTCTCCCAGGAGCTTGCCATTTTCTCACTTTTTTCGCACAACAGCTTGAAACAACTCTGTTGGATTTGCCTTGTGGCTTGTTGCGTTTGCTTCGGTGGTAGCATAACAACTTGAATCTCTGACTCTCAAAAACGGTGATGTATCAAAAAGGATACAGTACTGCATGTCAATAACTTGGTCCAAGTTGTCTTCATGGTAAGATTTATTTGGGGGTGATATTCTTAACATAACAACACTTCGTTTTCAGTGTGGTTAGTGAAAAAAATGATTTGTTTTTCATAGAAATTGTGATTTTGCCGACCTTTGTGATTTCATTATCAAGTTTGGATATGCTGTAACGCAAGTCCTCCTTACATGATAACCATGAAACTATTTTTCCATGTGTGGAATTTAATAAAGTTTAGAGGACAAAAATATCCGTAAGGTTCCTTGGCTTGTTTTATTTTTGTATAGTGAAACATCAATCCAGAATAGTTTTGTCCAGTGTACTAATAACACTCATAAACCCTCTGTTTACTTATTTCAGATGTCAAGAAAGGTCAATTTGTTATCGAGTATGTAGGAGAACTTATTGATGAAGCCACTTGCCAAGAACGTGTGCGAAAAGGTGAAGACGTGACCAACTATTACATGTTGACAATAGATAAAGATTGCATCATAGACGCAGGTCCAATGGGCAATCTCTCACGCTTTATGAACCATAGTTGTGATCCCAATTGTGAGACCCAGAAGTGGACAGTTAATGGAGAAGTCAGGGTTGGACTGTTTGCTTCACGAGACATCAAGGACGGAGAGGAACTGACTTTTGACTATCAGCTGGATTGTTTAGGTGAGTAAAGGTAACATGGGTTCCTTTTGTTGAAATACAGCGAGACCCTGTTAATACAACCACAGTTGGGCTGCTCATACAGTGAGAAAAAAAAATAATCCTGACTAGTTAACAATTTGCCAAATTTTACAGATACAGTGGAAGTTCTCTCAACAGACAGCTCTACATGTACTTATGGCCACCTTCACAAAACTGTGTTTCAGCTCTTGTACAAATTCTCTATTTTTACATTCCCATAAGTGGCCATGGACACTTTCAGGGTTTACAAGTTAGTTTTAAACTCCTGTTACCCTGGGTACCAGAGGTCTTTTTCTCGCATGCGGCAGGATGCTTCAGTGTCAGCCACAGGTTGAAGTCACAAGAGGCAAAGCAACGAGAAAAAACCTCTGGTATGGAGCAATGCCATTTACTGTCCCTGTTGAACTTTGAGCTTTTTTTGGATTGCATTTGAACCAGTGAGATCGGACGTCTCCAACTCTGATCATAAGGACTGGCGCATGAAGTAATGCTGCAAATGAGTTTTCAATAAACAAACAAAAGAGTAATAATTTTGACAACTCTCAAAACTCTCAATGTAATATAATTTGCAAATTTGTAAGTTTACATTTCTAGCATGAACAACATAATTACATTTCTAGCATAAAGTCTTAAGCGTACGATTTCAGAATAAGTGCATCAGCCATATAAGCAAAAGTTACTGGAGTACTTTTGGGATACTCACTGATCCCACTTGATTAAATCGCACGCATAGTCCAGCAATATTCAGCAGGAGAGCTGTAACAACAATGCCATTCCATTCCCAGTCTACAAGACAGCCAGAACATCCTAGCTGAGACCATAAAATGGAACATGTCAGTTGTTTGCCTTGCGCTTCATTCGATCACTACTCCTCTCCATTGCCCATTGTCTTTTGCTGGTTCTTTCTGTCATTACAGTTTCGAAACTTTCAGCATCGCAAGACCAGAGTACATTGTTATCCTAATGTAAACAACACTGTTTGAAATATCTTTCATTTGGTGTCCCATTCTTGTCAACCAATCGTAGCGTCTGTTAGATTCAAAGTTCCTTAGGTGGTTCTTAGAAGGCAATCAGCTGTCGTGTCCAAAATCTGGACCAAACCGAGAGAAGAGACTTGACTGCAACCAGAAATGGCACCTAAAAAGTCTTTGATACCCAGGGCAAGCTTCCGTGAGTGAACACCTGAAATGAACTCTCATTCGCCTCTGAGTCTTGTATTTTAATAGATTAAGTTTAACAGGTCAACTGTTCGTCAAAATGAATTTATATCAGTTTCAGACATGTTATACGTTCAGTTACACTTCAAACCACCACTTGAATTTTCTGCTTAGGACTAAAAATTAATGTCACTGTCAGACCAACGGTATAGCCAAACACTGACAAATAGTTCTTGCTGCTATGAGACAGCACCCTTTTTTGCCTCCCGAGTGTGTCTGCTTATGAGAGCTGCCACTGTATCACTGAGTGCTCAATCATGGCAGTATTCATTTCATAAATGTCACTGTTTGTCAATGTGAACTTACTGACTGAATGAAAAGTCACTTTGATTGCTTTTCTTTCTTGTCAAGCGGAAAGGGATTTGATGGGTAACATGAGGACATAGTTTAAGACTTGGACTAAAAAAGGTTTTTCCTGCACTCCCAGTCAGCTGTACGGGTCACCAAATCTCCCAATCGCCTTTCTTTTGTGCCATGGTCTGGAATTTAACCCACCCCCCCCTTTTTTTGGAAACTTCATAGTACAGTTTCTGGCATCATTTTAACTTTGTACATCTCTCACCACAAACAAAGATTAGTTTTGTTATCATAATCATGAAAGCAACTGCTGTTGGCCTGTACTTCAAGTAAGACTACATGTAATGTCTGGAGCCACATTCACATAATTATTTGGGATCAAAATTGCAGGAGGGGGCAGGTGGTATAGTGAATGAGACAGTTTTCAGAGCTTATAAAATAAGGGAGATGTGTTCAGTGATGTATACTGTAAATAATTTGAGAATGATACTGTACAGTGGGATTGACCTACTTAGTCTCAAATTGTGTGAACTGCTGCAAATGACCAGTAAGCTTAGACCTGTTATTAGCAGTGGGCAACTGCCTTTTATAGCCTCCCGGCCTACTGTGGTGAAATTAATGGTCAGATGACATGATGTCTTGACTAGAGTGTATCAAATAATTGAACAACTAATGGGAGGATGATAATTATTAAGATGGAATCCATCAGCATTATTAAGGTGGAATCCATCAGCAAATTGAGTAATCTTAATGTTAAGTGGACAAAAACCTTGCACCAGAATAATTTAAATGATATCGCATTCTTTTTACATTTTTCAAGGGCTATGGATGTAATTAGTTATCTGTAATGACACCAAAGAAAATTTTTTTATGAGAGCACGAGGAAATAAAATAATGTCAAATTTCACAAAATGACACCTTACAGATGAAATTTTCAGTATTTTAGCTGTGTTTTCACAATTATTGTGAAATTTGACATTTATTTTTTCGGCCTCCCATGAGAAATAGTCTTTGGTGTTATTACAGATAACTAATTATATCGATAGCCTATGAAAAATGTAAAGAAGAATGCGATATTGTTTCGGATTTTGTCCACTGAAAATTAAAATTACTCAATTTCCTGATGGATTCCATCTTAAACTGTCAATGTCTGAATATTTTATCAGGAAACGAGAAGAAGAAATGCCACTGTGGAGCTAAAAACTGCAGCAGTTTTCTTGGAGTGAGACCCAAGAACCAGGTCCAAGAGGAAAAATCTAAAAAACCAGTAGATAAAAGAAAGAAGAAACGAATCAAGAAAACTGTTGTCAAAGAAGGTAAATGGATGTTTCTTTTGCATGTGGGGGCAGTTTTACTGAAAGTCATCAGTGAGCTTATGCAACGGGACAGCAGAAAGACTAGGACGGTGAAATGCTTGTGTATGACAAACTATTAGGGCTATTATTTGCAAGTTTTTTTGTGATCTTCACTTAACATTATTGTGTTCTGGGCCCAGTTGTTCCAACACCGGTTAGCGCTAACTCGGGGTTAAATTTTAACCCTGGTTTCTTTTTCTTTCTACCAAGAGCACTCTATCGGATAATTTTATCTATTCTTTTTAAAGTATCCAATCATCAAATTGAAGGCAAAGTGAATTAAACTGAATTTGCTTTATAAGCTCTCATATTTGAGGTCAAATTTCGCACTAACCCAAGGTTATCTTAACCCAGCTTCGAACAACCCGGCCCTGGTCTTTTACAAATAGGTCTGTCAAAAGGAAGGTAAAGTCTTGTGGAAAATTTTTTTTGAATATAATTATTCTTACACTTTTTAGAAAAGGTTTGCAGTCGTCTTTCCCCCGCTGTCCTATTGTGTAAGTTCACCAGTTTGACAATATCCTCAGAAAATGTTGAGTGCAATAATGTAATAAAAATGCGCTTTTTTAACAAAATGTGCTCAAGCTTCAATATTGAAAATGCAACATTTTTATTTTACCATAAAGTAATTTAGTATTGAATCCTTTATTCTGCTTTAAAGACCAAAAGCAATGAGTTAAGCAGCTCAAAGTTAACAATAAGCTGTGACTTTCAGTTTAAAATTATAAGTAATGGATATTTCTCGTTAAACTGTAATTGCCTAAATACGAATGCCTAACACTGTGCTGTATAAAGCTACGCTTTTCAAAGTTGCTTCTTTAGTGATAAAAGCTAAAACAAGTGTACATTACTGAAGCAAACATTTCCGTTTGGCCTCAGATCTGCCAGTGTCATCTGAACATCGCAAGCGTCCCCCTCCTCTGCCAGCTGTTCAACATGAAGTCTTTAATGAGCATGGCACCAGTTGTAACACCACTGACCAGGCAATAAAGCTCACAGGCACCTCTCCTCTCAATAGCGCATTGCCATGGACATATAGCCCTCTGCAACCAGGGTTGTCCTTAAGTAATAATGTCTAAACAAGGTGTGATATGTATGTTTTAAATTTCATTCTTTAAAGAAACTAAATAAATGAGCTAGTTGGCCAAATTAAGTGTAAATTTAATTGTAAGATATTTTATCTGACTGAAGTGCTGTTGCACATTGTTAAAAAAAAAAAACAACTTTATTCTGTACATTCAATCCTTAATAATGCAGTGGTATATAAATGATAAAATAAAACACAATAGGCGATAGATAAAGAAGAATTATTATAAATTGTGAGAGGGTGTCACATACTTAAGAACCCATGATAAAGATCACCCCGTGTCTTCCCATACCTTTCCTACCATTACCTTGTGCGCTAGCAAATATTTGAGCTATTAGTTGTTTTAAATATGTACATATTTTAAATGATTTTCGTATGGAATAGAATATTGATTTGATTTGATATAGCATTACTTATTGTAATATATTTATTCTATTTTTTCTTTATTGGCCTTGGTGTAAGCCAGTACTTAGGAATAAAGTCTCTATTATATATTCTAAGAAATCTCAATTACTCAAGACTTAAAATACAAGTTTCACCGTACTTTAATTCAATTATAATAAATCTAAGATCTGATGCACTGCTTAGCTCATTACAAGTAAAGGTAGTTCATGATAGTTAATAATGAGTTTACTCAGCCTTTTGAAGCTTTTGATAGAAGTATTCAAATTGGGTTCTGTACTGATACGGGACTCCACGCCATTAGACTGATAGTTTGATACAAAATACATGTAACTAAAAAGTTATAGGGCTTTTACCCTTATGTCAGTCACAAGAAATGCAATCTAAGTCGATTTGTATTCTCATTTTAGTCCATGAAGACGATTGCTTTATTTGTGGTGATGGTGGCGAGCTTCTGATGTGTGACAAGGGAGGCTGTTCAAAGTGCTACCACAAGGGCTGCCTCGGTGGTGATGTTAATGTCCGCGGCAAGTGGATCTGCCCTTGGCATTTCTGTGATGAATGTGGCAAATGGGCGAATGTTCTGTGTTCAGAGTGCCCAAACTCTTACTGCAGAGGTCATTCCTCTGGTCAAATTACCGACGTAGGAAATGGGATCCTGCTTTGCTCTGATCACATTTTGACAAGGACCAAAACATCACAAAATCAGCCCGTCGAAGAGGAAAAGATTAATGGAGAAGTGAGCAGTACAGATACACTTGATTAAAACATCAATCAATATCTAGAAGTTGTTTTATAATTTTTGCACATTAGACATTTAGGTTGTACAAGAAGCTTCGTCGATTGCTATTTTTTATCTTTCTACAGAATCCGGGATGATTTAAATCACTGGAAACTTAACTGTATTAGATGTTTTCTTTAGTCCATATATTTCATTTTGATCTGCCCAATGATAAGTTTCTTTCAGAACAAAGTAAGGTATTCATGGCGCTGGAAAGGGCGTTCTCCTGGAATGGCATTTGAAAGGATTGGCCACCTTCTATTTCTGAAACTGTAGTTACATATTAAAAATATGAGCTGAAAACTAGTACACATTGACCTGACCTTAACTTTTAGTTAATATGGGTTTAAATTGATAGTAAACTTCCTTTTTGAACTACTCTAGATTTTTAAGGTATGTAATGGAAAAATTCTTCTGGGGTTGTGTATGGTCATAAACTGACCATATATAGATTTTTTTTCTGGTCCTAGCAGATTTTATAGGTTTCCTGTTTTGCAACTGTGATAGTGATGCAAATCATTGTTCAACCAGTGATAAAAACTGATTCTTGAATAGTTAGCACAGAAACTACAATATTAGTATTAGTATTAGTATTTCAAAACCAGTCAAATATTCCTAGCTGCAAGCAAAGTGCAGTTAAGCCGGCAGTACTTTAGAAAGTGGTATGTGTCACTGGTCAGCATTAAACTTAAAGCAATCACGGAGTTTAAACCCCCACTTAGTTCATAACTCTTGGAGTAGCTTGTATTTCATTGGCCACACTTCAAGATTTCATTTCTTTAAAGACTCAAATAGTTAGAGCACGTAACATTATTTTAGGCACGATTACAGTAAGAATTTGTATGGGCTTAAAGCTCATTATTTCAAGGGAAGATCGCTTACGTGACGTTAAGGAAGTTTATTGTTAGCAACAATTAGGTCTAAGAATAATTGTTTTAAAAAGTCCAGAGTGTTTTAAAAATTCTTTGGCTTGTCAACAAGATCTCTTCATTTTCGTGGCATTCATCTCGTGAACATTTATTTATACACAGTTTTAATTCAAAGCATGGTAGTGTTACAAAGAAGAACAAGAGTACATTTATGCAAAACTGCTTGTTCAGAATCGGCCCCCAAAGAATTTCGGGATATACCAAAGTCAGCAATAGGGTGGTGAAGGTGGGGATATTAGTTCATTGTAGATAGATAATGAATGTTTAAGCACGGCATGATCACTATCACTTTTACAATGCAAAAATCTGTTTCCAGGAAATGTGCTTCTTGGAGACTGGAGGGAGGGACAAGAGAAATCTAATCTGGCTTGGGGTTTCCCAAGAAAGGTTTTATGATTGTGCAAGGTGACATTGAAAATGGGGTCGCGAAAATATTTCATAGGAGTATCTGGGCACCGCTTTGCAGTCACTTTAGTTGCAATCTCTCTAAACTCGTAGCAGTGTAAACGTTTTCTATTTCTTACGTAAAATTCTATTTTGACGAGATTGTAAGGAATGATTGTTATATACAGTTAGGATTATTAGTTTTACACACTTTTACTGTGCTGATATAATGATTGTTTTAAAAATTGTATCGTACATCCTCTAATAAACTTGACATTGGCTATTGTCCTTCAGTATCTGTGTGAGTTACACATGCGAACATAACCTGCGATAAAAAAAACGCCTGATCGCAGGTTAATACGAAGATGCCTTAAAAGTTACCATGTAGTCAACCCGTCGCTCGGAACACGAGCCGTAGATTCCGTTTACGAGATTAAACGGTCTTGTGTGAACATAACCTGGACAATTCAGCGTGGTTATACCTTATTTGATGGTTTCGATGGCTGATTCCACCGCCCCAAAAGAAAAAATTATTATTATTATATAAATCTAGCATTTAGCTGAGGGTACAGCCCTGCCCGCGCAAACTGGTGTATAACACTGCTGCGGTGAAAGTATACGCGCGCGTATTTAGAGTGTCCTCTTACGTCAACATGGTGTCACACGAATCATTTCTTCTGAGGACTGGCGGCATAATGACTCCGAGTCTTTCATTCAAAATATAGATTACTCCTTGACCCTTTCAGAGCTGAGCAGCTTGTTTGAAAAAAAAAAAAAAGGCAAGAATTTAGCTCAGTTCTTTTCCCGGAAATCGCCGATGCAAATTTCCCTTTTACAAACAAGTGTTATCATTTTGACGACACTTGAAAGATTTCGTACCAACGGACACTCGTAAGCGGACAGCTCTACTTAAAACCCCGTTTTCCTCAACGCTCAACAAACTCTGTATTTTTACATTACCGTAAGCGGTCAGCCCCAATTATGGACACCTTTTCCCGCGTCTTAAGGGTGTCCGCTCACGAGAGCTTCCTCTGTGGAACAAGACAAATGCGGGAATTTACCTTACGATTTGCAACGTCGATTTTTGGCGCAACGCAGCGTTGCAATGCTGGAACAATGTTGTAACTACTCAAAACAATGTTGTAACGCTGTGTTGCGCTAAAAAATCGTTGTTACGAATCGTCTCGTGTAACATCACCTTAAAGAAAGGAAATTCACACTGATACAGCGCGCGCAAATGACACCTTACCAATTGCACATGCGCGCGCTTTAGACCTGATTGTGATGTCGTATGCACGCAGAACTTTGAACGCGAAAAAGCGTTAACCAACGTCTTCCCGATAAAACACGAGAAAGTGAGTGTCGACACAATGAGTCATTTTCCAAATCAATCTTACTACGGCCAGTATTACTTTAATCCGCAATGGATCCCGGCTGCAGGCGGAAGTCAGCCATCAGTTGTCTATAACAATGTTGTTAATTTTACTGTGGGTCCTGATGGCACACACTATTTTCATCAGACATACAGCGGCCAGTTCGTTGCACCACAAGGCCCAACAGTTGATATGAAAATGGTAAGATAAAAGATTCCACCACAACAATCAACTCGCGCTATGAGGCTATATTCACCTTTTCGTGCCCGCACGAAAAACCCTCCGCTTTAGAGATCCGCGAGGCGCAGCTAAACTCCGTTACAGAAATTGCGCCGAAATCACCGTTCTTTTCTGTGATCAGAAGCGCTATCCTTTTCGTGCGGCGCAAAACTTATCACGTATCAGTAGTGAGAACATAAACTGAGTGACACTAAACGGACAACAATCAGGGGCACCCAACGACTGTTTTCTATAAAATATCTGCTCGGAGAAGCAAAAATTGCCTGGAATTTTCTATGGGAGGAAGGCTAAAAATTTCTAGATGACCGTTCCATTCAAGTACTATTTTCGGTGCTTATCTAATTAATTCCCTTGGATTTTCTAAAGTTTAATTTTTCTCATTTCACTCCCCAGGTTAAGCTATTTTTGTAGTCAGACAAAAGGAGGAAAGAGAGATCAGAAAAATTCTTACTTTCGTAAAACTTTAAATTGCATCTAAAATTTTTGGCGGTAAAATAATACTGAAGCCCGTGTAATTTCGAGAAGACTCAAGTTGTCCTAGGATGACCGAACAGATACCAATCTTATAGCACCGCTTAAAATGCATTTCTAGAAATCAAAAAGTACTCTGGATAGCTTTAAAAGTGTTTTCAATGCATTTGGGGGGGAACCGTCGTTGGGTGCCCCTGAACAAGTCTTGCACTTGCAAAATCTGTGACAGTATACAAACAGCGAGATTTGAAATTGTTTGTCACAATTGAAAACCAGGGTTTTGAAGTGTTTTCGAAACTAATTTCGATTTCTCTCCTCATAAGCAGTATCCCTACAGAGAACATGTTCACGAAGCGATCAGGTTGACTGTGCTTCCATATGAAATCCATAATAACGATACCTGATTGGTTAAAATCCAAATTAGAGAGAGGTGCCCGGTCTCGAAAATAACTTTTCTCAGCCCTGCGCCTAAAAGGAGGGTCCGAGTCAAACCTTCCATCCCCCCACCCCGGATCGTCTTTATACGCTATTGATTGATTTAGACAAAGTTCAGTCTATACAGGATAGCATTTCGTGCCGACGTATCGGCACGAAAACCTATCCGGTATAGTCTGAACAAGCGAACAGCAACGGCCCGGGACTGGAGCAAGCGTTCACACACATCGAACATCGTGAAGAAGCGGTTGATTCACGAAATTCCAGTCCTTACTCCTAAATATCTACTTCAGACACAGTGGTTTCTATTTCTCGCTCCGACTTATTCACTTCCGTTACGGATCGAATACCTGTTCTCAATACACAAAGTAAGTCTTGTAGATCGGCGCGGCGCAGCCTCAGCTTCGCTCCGTCACAGAAATCGCGTCGAAATCACGGTTCTTGTGTGTAAACAAAAGCCCCATCCGGTATGATTTTCCTGCCGGCGCAAAAGCTATCCGGTATAGGGTGAACATAGCATTAATGATTATTTGTTTCTGGATGCTTTAACTGACAACATTTTCTTCTATACAACTGGTGAACAAAGACCATTGCACCACCGTCTTATGACGAAGCAGTTAAACACGAAACAGAAAAAGCCTCTGGATCCGCTGGTACCTCCGAACTTGGAGAAAAACGACAGAAGGGAAAAACTGAGAATGAGGTAAGAGCAGCAAATGATAAAGTGCAAGACTGGGGGGACAAATATTCATCTGATGAAGATATGTGGGCCACTGAAGACGAAGATTATGAAGGCAACGAGTCGGACAGCTCTTCACAAGAGGAGTATTACAGAAGCCGCCCGGTAAGTGACAGCTATACATTACAATATCCTAAATAAACCATATTAAAGGTTTTCCAGAGCATTAAACTGGGCAGATCCGACGACGCAACGGCAACGAGAACGTCAGAAAAAAAACAAACAAACAAACAAACAAACAGGCAAAACAACCACTTTGCACGGCACGTGCAGTGCACCTTTTTGTACATTTCTTTGCCGTTTTTGCACTACTTTGACAGGCAGCTTAAGCAACAACGACGGCGACGGCAACGAGAACGGCAAAAAAGCAATTGGTTTAGATAAGCGAAACAACAACTTTGCACGTGCATCACGCTTTTTTGTACATTTCTTTGCCGTCACTGCATGACCATATGACGTGAAATGCCTAAGAAGGACGTAAACGAGCGACGACGAATTTTTCTTTCTCTTTTTAAACTTGAGTTCGGTTCCCAAGAAATCAACTCCAGGGAAATACACCTACATTTGACATTTTCGGTGAATTTGAATAAACGCGACAAAGTTTGAAAAAACGCGAATTCATTTGAAAGAGACGTTTTCGCTGCCGTCGCCGTCGTCGATGCTTAAGCTCTCTATTTCAAACACGAAAACGGATATTCACACAAAATATGCGTTTGTCAGTGCGTGAACAGAGACCGGTTGCGAGAGTAGGGAGAGCGAGGGTAGACTGCGAGCAGTCTCTCTTTTTCTTCAGATTTAGTGAGAGCAATGCACGCGCGCGGTAGCGGCGAAGCCGCGAGACGCGCGAAATGTCTCGCGTTTTGCTCGACGGAGTACAGAAAAAAGAGAGACTGCTCGTAGTCTAAACGAGGGAGCACACTACAGATGTTGCTGACCACAAACAGATGACGCAAAAATGGTTTTGAGCAAGTTCAACACTAGAACATCCATAGTGTACTGAGCCACATCAAATGAAAAATACAGTGGAAAAGCATCATGCTTCCGGCAAACGGCTACTTACCATAAGTCGTTTGTCTTCGGTTAAACTGATCGCCTAATCAGGGGCACCCAACGAGAACATAATTTAAAAGCACTTAAACATAGCATTGTTGAATGTATTTTAGTATTTAAACGGTAGATATAGGCATATCTTTATCCCCTAAAAATTTTTCATCTGTTCGGATTTCCTAGCTGACAGTTTAGTGATCCGAAAATAATAGGGATCAAAGCTTACCTTTTCGAAAATTTTAGCCAGAAAATAGGCTCTCGAAAATTCTAGGTGAACTTTTTAGGGTAAAAATGAGTTAAAAATGGGCAAGTATACCATCTTTTATATGTTCGAAAATCCTAGGAGAGGCATGCAAGCAAGAAATTTTACAACAAATGTTCCGAAAATTCTAGATCTCAAATCGTCTTCCGAACAGATATTTTTCCGAAAATTGTCGTTGGGTACCCCTGCCTAATGGACCAGAAACATTTCGCTCCATACCATCGAGACCATCTGGCCGGTATGACGGAGGTGAAAGCTTTCTGTAATCTGAGATCGCTTAACGCACTTTTATCAAATCTCTGTAAAACAATATAACCTCTTTGCGATGGAAAACGCGAAACGCAAAAAAAGGCGCGAAAAAAAACGATAACATGTCTTGCTTGATTCGAAATTCTTCACTTTAGAGAGTTTACACGAGGACAAGACGTCGCCGAGTTCACTACAGAAGAGGGAATTCTCCAAGACCTCAGCGGAGAGAAGCGGATGCACGTTCAACGATCGTGTCTATGGTACCAAGGGACTTTCAGGGTTTTTTCTTAAACAACTGAATTGCAATTCATTGAGACCGATATTCGCGGCGAACTTTCAGCTTTCTGTTGATGAAGTTGGCAGGACAAAGGAGTAGCTAAGGTTGCCACACAATTACGCCACTTTCGAGAGCCTTGTTGTTAACCATAATTTATCAACACACAATTCTTTTGTTCTGTAACTATGTTGCAAGTAAAAGAGATTTATTAAGTACACATAATTGAGCACTTTGTCATTCCTTCGTCTCGTAATATTCATTGCATCAAGCAAAGCTATAATTTGTTAGAAAACCATTTTGTTCCTTTGTTTTTTTTAGATGTATTTTGAGATTTTGTGTTCAATTTACATTCGATATAAAATTATCTAGTTACAAGGGGATACTAAATTATAAGTATTCAACAAACCAAAACGCATTGGATGCTTGCTACCCTGGACATTTTACTACATTATCTATATGGAGTGGTTCTCAACAGAGTGTGAGCCATTTCCGAGTGCCAAAACTCACACTTTCAAAATGAGGCCAAGTACAAAAGCTTTCATGTGAAATCAGTTTTATTTGCAAGAACATGAAAAAATAATTTTCGTATTAAAGTGCTACTGCGACGAAAATCGCAGTCTTTCTAAACGAAATTTTTGGGCTCGAACTTAATGTTTGGACTTAAAACTTCACGAAAAAATGTAATTCAGACCAATCTGACGAAGCGGTTCCCACAAGAAAGATGTCTGAAAGTGGGAAAAATGGGTCCGCCATTACATAAACAACAAATGTCCGAGTCAAAGGGGAGGGATTGGATCGAGGTCGCCTGTGACGTCATCTTATCCCCAAAACTCACCACCATCTCGCTACAACTACTTCTAGCGTGTTATTGTGTTGTCGTCTGTTCCGTGTTCTTCATCCATTTCTTCGAAAGACAGATCTGATTTAAAACAGTCGAACAGAAAGATATTTTGGACGGCAATGGAACTGCTTTTATCCCGTACGATGAGGATTTGGTGCCAAACGCGACCGTAGAAGCGGCCGCCGCATTCGAGGAAAGCGTGATTCTTGAAGAAGATCGTAATCTCGAGCTCCAAAGACATTTTACTGGTGAAATAGGCGCATGGTAGGCATTACTCCGATTAAGTTTTTTTGTCGTTTTTTTTTTTTTTTTTTTTCATCGTACTGCGTTTCTGTTGTGATGTAATTTGCTGACAGCAGAAGGGAACCCAGTACAAGTATCTAATTCTCTAACTCTGTGAAATAAAAACAATGCTGAACGGAGCACATGTCTCTTTTTGTTTGTTAAGTGCACTTGTTCGAACTGGTCCGTCGCCATCAGGTCCCATCACTACCAAAACGGACGAGTGTATTTGCTGCAAAGAAATGGACCGTGTAAGGGAAGTATGGGTAAAGTAGAACGGGAAGGTGACTGCATTTAATACTCTTCATCAAGATCAATCATCCCAGTTTTCAGGATGTTTGCCTGAACCGGTGGCTTCTTCAAGTTGCATCGCTTAATCTGAAGACGAAAACTGGAAAAAGTTACCGAAATTTGTTCACTCAAGGTCTTAAAACGGAATCAGAGTAATTTATTCACTCCTTGTTGTTTATTTTGTTGTTATTCGTCCTCTTGCTGTAGTTGTTGAAGTCATATGTTGTTCACCTGGGTGTCTTGTAGGTGAACCTGAAATATCTATTTATTTGGTAAATAAGGTTGAATTATACTCAAACCCTTGTTGACGAAGAAACTCCTAGCAGTATAGACTTATTTTTTTTCTTATTAATTTTCTAGAACCCTGAAAAAAATTACTATAATTGGCCCAAAACTCCTATATAAAATAAAGAAAATAAAACAAGGAGTGTACACCATTTACCTTACTGCATGATGAGAAAGAACAAGGTACAATAAAAAACAAAATCAAACAGTCCAGCATACAAACAAGTAGAAAAGACCAAACTGGGGATGGACTGAGTACATATTTTTTACTTCTGTATAGGTTTCTCCGATAAGTGTTCTACAGACAATTTACTTGACTTGTTTGGGATTTTGTTGGAAGTTCCAAGCCTTATCCATACCCATGTTGTGCTTACAAAGCAATAAGGACAGCTTTCCAAGTGAAATTGGGGAACATCATGGCTTTGAAGATGATGAATCATAGACAATCATTGACCTGATCGGTCAATTAACTGGCAATGTTACTGGTTCTACAGTGAGCCACGTTGTTTTTTTCAGCTTTTGACATGGACAATTTAGGGAAAATCTGTCAACACCACTGGAATGAACACATTACAATACAGTTAACTAGACTTTCTAAAAGTCCTTTACATTTTTTTTTCTGGTTGGCCACTGTGTGACCTTGTTGAAGCTTGCTTCGCTCACTAAGAACTTATGAGAGGTCGACTTGTAGCAAGTCGAACAGTTAACCTGCCTAGTTTAAAAGTGTTAGGTCCTAAGTGAGGGAAGATAGAGCTCTGCAAAGTTGCAAAAATTTACACTCAGACGTTTGTATGGTGGGGGAAAGTTTGTGTCCCCCACCATACAATTAATGTCTGTAAAATTTTGCAATTTTGATGAATACTTGTTGTATAGTTTCCAACAGATCACTTTCAAACTTGGCAATTGTACTGACTGAAAGGCACTCTTTCCAACAGATTTTGCTTAACTTGCCCATGTCAAAAGTTGAAAGCCATGAAAAGACCTGTTTATTTGTTATTTGCTTTTCTCTCTTTGTAGAACCAATAACATGACAACTTAATTCACCAATCAGGTCAATAACCAGTTTTAATTTAAAAATACCATTATAACTGACGTGATACAACCTTCTTATGAAATGACTTCTGGGTTCAAAGCTTTCACAGTTTTAAGAATAGTTTGTTATTTTACTTCAACCTCTCTCCCTCGAGGTTCATGTTAAGTGTGTGGCTCTGCTTTTGGGAGGGTTCAGGTTTCCTCCTCAGATAACATAAGGTTTTTCCTGACAGGCTGCACACATGAGCATACGTTTACAAGGTTATCAATCAACGAACTATACTTAAAAGTTTGTTACATGGAGTAGAGGTGATGCAAGATTTAAAAGGAAGAGCAGGAGCTGGAGGAAAAACAAAAGGCTCTCCAAAGAAAGACAAAACAAATAAAAACTGCGGTCATTGAGGCAAGGTGGTTGGATGCACAGTTTCAACTTATGGCTGGGCAGCTACCCCCCTTGGCTAACCATATCTTGGCACAGGCAGATGAATAATATGTAAACCAGACAGATAAAAGTAAAAAAACAGTCCCCTCTTCTTTTAAGAAATTGTATATATACATTGGTTCCGTGAAAAAAGGAAAAAGCCTAAAAAGAAAATGTAATAAAAATCACATGAATACCAAACAGAAAAGAGTAAAAAACAGTTACAGATTGTTTTAAAAATTGTACATAATTATACAGTCAATGAAAAAGGGAATAACTCTTTTGAGAAAATGCATTTATATAGACAATGGAAAAGGATGAATAATTCTTCAAAAATTTTTCCTATTGTATGTAGTCTTTTCATATGTCACTCCATATCGTCCTTTCCAACTCCTTCACCCTCTGCTTCTTTAACTGGCTTTCTTTATGTAGCAATCAGCAGTAATACTCTTTATTAGAAGATCATCAAAAGAAACATCCCTTGTCAATGCAGCACTTCTTGCATCATGTACTACAAGCCTTTTTCTCACCATCTTCGAGGGATTTCCAAATGAGAAAGTATTTGAAGTGACACCAGTCAGTAATCAAAATAAATCAAAGAGTACCCTTTACCCCTTATCATTAAATAATTATAACATCAAAAAATAACACTTGAAAGATGAAAGGGAGTTGGAGCACTCTATCAAAATAAATTGCAAAATACAAATTAATGATCATAAAATCCAAGGCTGAAGGCCCCACCCACCAGCCTAATTTTTGGAACAAACCAAAATGATAACAGGATCTAGAGCAACAACACTGCTCATAAACATAACCAAGTGGAAGCATTTCCACTGTAAAGCTATGACCAGATACTAGCACTGCAAGAGGAAAAATATCAAACTAGCAGCAGGCCCCATGGCAAGAAAATTTTGAACAATGGCACTTGATGTGGCTGGCTATGATGGAGGGACAATGTCTAAATAAAATACAAAGATGGAAGTGGTTTGAACAAACGAACCCCCTCAAATAATTACCTACAATGAAAGGAAACTGTGCCATTTGTGAACTACTGCTATGGTTATTGTACTACTAGCTGTATGGTTATTGAACTATATAATTATTCTGTCTTGACTGAACTGCACCTACAGGAAAATGAAAACTGAACTAGCAGGCCTCAAGGCAAGATAATTTTGAACAGTGATACTTACGATCACTTACTGTAAAATAGGAACAATGTCTAAATAAAGTAAAATACAGAGACTAAACAACTTTAATATACGTTTTTTTTTTTAACTATTGCTATGGTTATTGAACTACTGTGTGGTCATTGAGCGTCTTACTGAACTTCACATACTGGAAAGTGATCACTGAACTGCACCTACAGAAAAATGAAGACTGAATCAATGATTTCATTGTCAACTAAGATTTCACAGTTCAGTATCCATAAATGATTTTTACGAGTTCAGCGATTGCAGCGAATACGACCAAAACAGACTACTAAAAAATTAGCCCCTTTTCTAATTTTCGGTCGACATTTTTTACCGCCGCGAAGTTACGCGAAACACAACAAAATACTAGATTGGGCGATCGTTTCTTGACATCTCTGTTTATTTCTCCGTCAGTGTGTATATAACTTAAGTTTGCGTTTTCGAAAAAAACCGTACTAATGATTTGTATCTTGCCCTTTCTATCCCGGCTCCAAACTGAAAATTATGACACGATCCCTCAAAGCAAGAGTCAAAGGGCTATGAGTGTTAACCGTTAACTCACCATAAGCCGGCTTCTCGCGGACATGACACTGGACTTGCCAGGTACGTTATTTTTACAAATAGTTGGATTTGCTCCAGGAATTCCTCTTCTACGTTCTTGCAGCGTCTTTTACGTGAACTTGCCTCTCGAAGCAATCGGACGTGAAATTAATACAGAGCTCCTTGAGGTTGAAGTTCTCGCTGCACGTTCGAAAAATGCGTTCCACAGCGCTCTTTTGCCTGTGCAAAGAAATTCCCTTTTTCGGATTGGAGACTGTTGCTGCAGTCTTGGACAACGTAGCAACAAGGGCATCTTCGCTCGATGAAACTGACCAAGAAGAGTTACCAAGAAGAACTTTTCTTTCAGCCTCTGGGGATAAGATGACGTCACAGGCAACCCCGTCGACCTCGATCCAATCCCTCCCCTTTTGCTCGGACATTTTTAGTTTCGGTAATGGCGGACCGCCACTGAAGAAAAACACGGCTTAGAAAATCGGACTTCCAGTGAGAACTAGGATCTCAAATTTGGTATGTGTATTTATTAGCTATCAAACATTCTAAAAATCGTAAAACACAAATAATGCTTGATTTGATCACAGTAGCACTTTAAAGAATTCGGACTTACCCTCGTTTTGAGAAAGAGGCGAGGGGCAACTCAGAAATTAGCTTCTCGCCGGTTGCATGTTTTACTTTAAGTTGTGATTGGTTCAAAGACTGTCTGTAGACTTTATGATTGGTCAGAGAGACGACTACGTGAGAAGAGTCCATTGAAAAACGCTCCATACACTGAGTTAAATTTCATTTGTCATCATATGATATCGTTACATTAAAGTCCTTTGTTGTAGTAAAGCCTGGACTCTTTTGTTTTCATCTGAATTTCGGGTTCGAGTTCAGACGGCGAAACCTAAAAAATAACAAAATGACATTTAGGGGATTCTTGCTAGGTTTGTTTCACACGAAAGTCTTCCCAGCAATGTTATAAAGTACTGATTCGTATTGCAGTCTGTTTTTATTACAATTTTAAACAGCAGTTATTTCGCAATTTTAATTCGCATATTAATAATTCACTCGTTTCTGAGATGCAAAAAAATTAGAAGTCAACCACCGCCTTCGTTTCGGAGGTAAAATATGTCAGAAAGGTCACTATGAGTTTGAAATCATTCTTCCTTACCACAGAGCTTGTAAGTGTAAAACTCTCACTTCCAAATAACCCCTTCCATTTAAAGACAAAGTTTATAAGAACGGCCGTGTACAAGCACTTTTTAAGCAGTTGCTAACTCTGACGAGAATCAAAAGCGCAAATTTCGATATTACCTGGGTAGACAAACGAGAAATTCTTTATTACCTTCTTTCGTTGACTTTTTTCTTTTTCCGTACAATTTTAAAATGTCTTAGTAACTGAAGATGTAAAATAAAGGCAACACCTTCTCCTAAATTTAAACCCTGAATATTGGTCCGGCCGGGAAGCGAATTCTGAGCCTACCCCTTCGAAATCTGGAACTCAAACAATTGAGCCAACCATTTATTAGAGAAGTCCTTATTAATATTTTTTCGTTATCAAAGACCCTACCTGAGATGTTTGTGGAAAGAGAGCGATAGCGAGTGGCAAACCAAAGCCAAAAGCAGCCACACAAACCATCGCTTGAACAGGAAGATGAAGCCTGGGACGAGACATCATAAATTTCGTCCTGCGGTGGAAAAACACCTTGCGCTCAATAAGATTTGTCTAGAGATGATGCACGTATAACTTAAAATTTCAAGCGCCCGCCTATTGACCTGAAATAGATCGAAAATTGTCTGGTTTGTTTCATTTTGAACGCAAAATTTGTAACGGTCTCTCAGTGATCTGTCTCGATGCATTCATCAAGGCTAAGAATTTCTGGATAACCGCTTTAATCGTCTAAGACATCTGAAGATATTCAGATTTTTTTCTACTAACTTACCCACGATTTTCGGCAGTTGTGCTTTTCGCATTTTATTACCAAGATATTGTGATAATTGTTAAAAAAGGTCTTGTTTAAGTTTCGGTATAAAAACAAAAAGTCCCCTAGAATTTTCTCATTAAAATACGGCCACTGCATGTCCTCCACCTTTACCGGGCCAATCAAGGTAGCTAACAGTCTTGGATGAAACGATAAAGCCACTTAAAACTTTGGTGATTAATGATCAAAGTTCCTAGGCCTCTAAGACACCCGAACAGATAAATGTATTTGAGACACTTATGAGGTCTTTGTAAACATTCGGTCGTGGTGCGAGATTGGAGATTAATTGGCTATAAAGTACACTTATTATTCATTCAAAATATTTCCCCGATTCTGATTGGCTAAAATCACACGTTTAATTCACCATAACCAGTTACTGTTGACCAAATTTGGAAGAAATTTGACTTTAACGAGGAAATGACGTCAAAAATGCAGCTTTTCGCAGGTTAAGGCACCGTTAACCGAGAAGACCTGGTAACGAGGTTAAGTTGTTTTGGTTGGGAACTTGAAAAAATGGCGGACATTTCACTCGTTTCAAGAGTAAGAACTAGGCGAAAACATAGCTAAAAACATGGCAAGAACAGCAAGAAGACAACTCGAAAGGCGACATCTGCTATTTGGAGAATATTTGCGGAGCTGGACAAACCTAAACGTACAGTATCGAAGATGAACTGAACATCGATGGATCGATGGAGGTAAGCATGTTTTAGCTATGTTTTTAAACTAGGAATTGTTTTGAATGAATAATAAAACAGTTATTGAATTCGGCTTTCGTATCATATGAAGAATTATGGAGATCTCTGAGGGTGTTCACCCTCCTCGATCTCCATAATTCTTCATAAGATACTCAGCCTCATTCATTAACTGTTAATTAACATCAGGATTTTTAATAGCAGGGCTAGATCGTGCGTAATTAGAATTGAACTAATTTCGACCTTTCTTTGTTATCGTTTCATAGTAATATCAATTTTACCAATTTATCAAACTTCAAATGCAGACTCTCAATGCAAAGCCAGTTAGTGGTAAAAAATTGGTGTAGTTTAGATCCAGCATGGAGAAGGCCTTTTTTCAGACGAACGAATAATGCTAGTGGATACTCCAAAAACGTGGCAACTGAGCTGCCTTGAACCCAGACGTCACTCGCGTGTCACTCGCGTTTCGCACTCCCCTGTGTGCGAAAACCGAAGCGGTTAGGGAGGACTGAGGCAGGTGACTGAGTGTTACCTTTCAAGAAGCTGCATAACAAACGGTGGAATCACCAACACAGGTAGCGGAAGTAACACTCGAGTTAATGTTGTTTCAAAGACCGCCTGAAAACAACAACAACAACAACAAAAACAATGGCTAAACCGTGCATGCTTGTTCGCCGGCTCCTTGCTCCTTAGCTGGTCAAGTAAGCGAAGACGCGCGAATCTAGCCTGAGGAAACAGCCGGCACGTTGCGACCCCACCACTGGTTTCCCTGCGAAATGACGTCTGAGAAACGAGCGCAGAAATTCCATACTGATGACGCATCACGCGTCCTCTGTATGGAATTTCGCGCTCGTTTCTCAGACGTCATTTGGCGGGAAAAACAGTGCTAGCGTCGCGAAATGTCGACTGTTTTCTCTGGCTTCGTTTGCAAATGTTATGGTAAATACGCGGAGGTTATTTTAAACATGGGGCGAAGCGCAGGCCAAAACTCAGGACAAGGTTGAGTGGCGACGTTTAATTGCCACCTGACAACGGATTCAGGTTGAGCGTTTAATGACGTCAGTTATCGCGTTCGTTATCAGGGTTGATTGGTTGCGTTGCAAGGCAAATTGTCAGACGTTGCTAGGCGGGGATGATATCGTTCTGTCTGAGAAAAGGCGCGTTGTCTTATCGATTAGCTTGTGTACAGACGTCCCCCTCCCTCGGGAGTGAGGGAGGGGGGACGTCTGTACACAGGCTACTTATCGATCTGTATGTCATGGCGATTGAAATCAAGATAGAATGCTCCTAATATTCTACAAAAAGAGTTGTGAGTTTCTCGCTCTGGGTTATCGATTCAGCGTTTAGTTACCTTTCTAGCAGCTATTTTTGAAGTTCCTACAACATTTCCATCTTTCTCTTTCACTTCAATCCCTGTGAATAGCTCGTGATTTCTCATAAGGACCACGTTGCAAATGTTTGCAGTAGCTACAAGGCATGAATGAGAAAACAACAAATGAAAAAAACATCGAACCAGCCTTTCTTTGTTTGCTTAGTTTATTTCTCTTATCGGGTAAAGGCGAGAAAACTCTTGCAGATAACTCACACACACAAAAAAACAGTTGCTAAATAGTTGAACTAAGTTGGCAAAAAAATCCCTCTAAAAATGAAGTTTTAAACGTTTCTCAACTTTCAGCGATACACGTGCAGAGTTGATGTTGCCGTCGTCGACGGCGCAACGAGAACGTCAAGAAACCAATAGGTTTAGATCAGCAAAACAACAACTTTGCACGTGCACGCATCACGCCTTTTTTGCACATTTCTTTGCCGTCACTGCCCAACTACGACGTGAAAGATGGCTAATTTCACGTTTTGTGGAGAACGACTCTTTTTTTCTTTTCCTGAACTTCGATACAGTTATTTAGAATTCAACTCCAGAAAAATTAGTCAACATTTGACGAATTGAGCGAGATGGAATAAGAGCGATAAAGTTTGAAGCAGCGCGAATTTGACGTTTTCGTCGTCTTCGCCGTCGTTGTTGGTTACTTACTTAACCGCTGATACGAGTCTGTCGGGCTTCATAAACACTGCATAGTACATTACAAATTTTGTAGTAAGTGAAACTTACCTGTAGCGGGATAGGCCACTAAACGCTGAAGTAAAGCTTTCAATGATGGATTGGAAATCCTCGCTCTTTTCACCAAAGTAGTAAGTCCAAGCTGTGTTCAAAAAGATCCCAAGATCCCAAGTTAAAATATTTCCTTTTTTGGAGGGAGGAACTGTTTTATTGTTAGATGTCATGTGACCTTGAAAAATCCAATGACAGCGCACGCTGCTAGCAGGGTAAAATTCCAGCCACAGCTGTATAAAACAATCACTCAAAATCACTCTATCTCGTTTTGACCTTTCCCCAGTCCCCAAGGTGAGTGTGAAGAGGCATGACAACATAATCCATGGATATCAATTGGAGCAGCAAGATTTCACTCCATCCTCATACGCTTTTTCCCTTCACGGTGTTTATGCACTCGCAAATATAACCCTAAACTGGATTGGTCCAGTACATAGCTTCAAACACTATTTTAGTTTATTTAAGTTGATAATGTCCAGGTGGGGTAGTGGTAAGTTTTGAACAAGTCTCAGTGCTTGGTTAATGATGTTAGTCAATTGTCGTAGGATCAGGAAAGCAACTTACAGCTATTGACACAGCGCTAGTAACAGCTCCAAAGTAACTCAGTAAAAATCGGCTTGTTGGTGTTGGCTGGAAAATCAAATAATAGTAAGCTTAAAATAATAATTATTTATTTTAATGTTTATTTTAATTATTTTTAAAAATTGGCTCAAATAAACATTGTCTGCTGTACATTCTGAATACGTAAAGTGGGACTCCTCATTATTTAAGGATTACTTATTTACTTAGCTGAAAGATGCCCATCCACATTATAATATTCAAGCTATTTTCATCACCTTGCTTGCGTTTCTGTTGGAATAGTTTACAGCTGCATTGTGACTCTGATTCATCCACTGCAATGTTCAAAGAGTCAAGGATCAGTTTAAAAATGCCAGAAAGGAAAATTGAAAAAGTACTGTTATTTAGAGAGGGAGACAAGATATAAGGAAAATGCCAACTCTGTATTATGCTGGGTTGAGATCTGTTGCTCTTTAGCTTAACCAGGGGGGGGGGGGGGGGCGGGTTATAAAAAAATTCACACCTTAACACTTAACTGTAACCATCTGAAGCCATGTTTGTTGCATCATTTGGGAAATTTTCAATAAGATTATCATTTTTTTAATGGCCATAAACAACTTCGACACTTGGCTTGTGAAGAAACTATACCCAAATGAGCATACTTTAGTCAAATAGACCATAAAAATATGGCAAAAGTATTTTGACGAGAACATTCCAAAACTCTCTTTTCTCTGCATTTTTGTGAAAAAACACTCCCACCAAAATGAAGCCTAGTAATACAGTTGATCAAGACAGCCTGTCATCCTATGAATGTCTTTAGTACTGATAACCATACAAAAGTTAAGTACCTGCCAGAATATGACTGTCTTCAAAGATGGTGCTGGTAACAACATCCCTACAACCTGAACAAATTGATTTCAAATTTTGAGCAGACTTTTAACTTAATTTAAAACAACAGGGATTGATTGAAGTATAGTAACATTATTATTACAAGCTTATTTTCAGATCCCTTTACTAGATTAATGACAATAACTTTTTGTGAATAAGCTGGCAAGAATGGTCACCTAATTTAAAAATATAGTTAGATTACAACAAAACTGTCTAATGCATAACAAACACAACCATAGTCTCATACAACTGCTAAAAATACACTGAAACATACATCTTGACAAAACAACTCAAAAAATGCTATTATACCGTCACTGTCCCAAAAGGAACATACCCTGCAACAAAACAAAGACATAAAAGGATAAATTTTACTGTGAGTCAGGTGAGGGACAAATAAATGGCCATTTTTTTTAATAATACACACATCTGTACAAACCTGACATTCTGAATGGCATCAGCACTTTTTTGCCTGTGTCTGGATGTATTATGGCCTAGGAATAGTCAAGAATTGCATACTTAACATTAATTTAGCAAGTGTAATTCTGACAGGTATGTAACCCTCTTCTACTTCCTAACAAATGTGTTTAGCCTGGTAAAAACTGTTACAAAAACTGTCTAATATTTAATTGTCATCATTATAACATTATGTTTTACATACAATTGGGGTGTTTTTTTTAATTAAATCATTTATCCATAAAATATTAATGGCAGCATACCTCTTTAATTTTTCTTGCTTGCCAGAGCTAGAAACAAAAGGAATGGTCAATATCAAATCACAGGCAAATTTTTTTTTGTCCAATTAGGTACAAAAAATCTGTGGTTGAGCTGGCATGGTATGATGGCATTTGATGTCTTTTCCATTAACCCATTTGCCCCCGAGCTGCCCATGACCACCTGTGCGGACCACGTCCCTTCTACCGCTTGTGACGTCATTAGTTTTAATGGTCAAGGACAATTTTGTCCGCTAACGTGAACAGAGTAAAGAGATATTTCCAACCATACCAGAATGAGAAAATTGCCATGTAAATCTTGTTCCACTACCCACCTACCTTTCCTTTCATCTAATCCTAAGATCCTAAAAGCTTTCCTAAAAACCTTTCCCACCAAAATGAAGCCTACTAAATGCCCAGAAAAAGAAAAACAAATGAGGCAAGAAAAGCGGAAAAAGAGGGAGGAAAGAAAGTGAAAAGTAAAAGTCAAGACTGCTGTGTTACTTTTAAACCTTTTAAATCTCGAAATTTTGCTTTCCGCGCTTGCCTGAACTTCACAAGCTAATATTTTGCATCTGGATCAGAAGGCTGTGAAGTGTATGACCTGTAAATAGTTTGTGGTAAGTTTTAGCTCTCAATAGCATGACAGTGACCAGAAAACTTGATCAGCCTCAAAACATGTTTTTCAGCAAAATCTCCAGGGTCGAATGGGTTATATTTTCTTTTGTTTTTTTTCAACGCTTCTTCGGATTTTTTTTTCTAACTCCAATGTTGAGATTGAATTGAATTTATTATTGGTCTCAGCATCTATGTGTGTCTGGGATTTTACCATTTGCATCTCTTAAAGACATTAACTTTGACCCCACGGGGAGGGGGGACCACTCGCGTATATAGTCTACACAGGTATGTGCCACTTAACAGGGTATACTTTTTACCCCTTTGACTGATCTGGAACAGGGTATAAAATCACTCTTTATCAGCTCTGCAAAAGGGGTATACTTTACTTCTGTTTGACTCTGAAACAGGGACAATTTTCCTGGTTATTCTTGGTCAAGTCTGGGTGAGAAACTACATGTACGCTCCCCTCATCACTTTTATATGACTGCCCTGGCCACAAACTATTTGTCAGGAACAGGGCAGCAAATGTACCTCTTTTTTATCTGGGACAGGTCTAGAGTCTCAGTGACTCAGCAGTACACCCCCATAGCAAATTTAAGGGAGCACCCCTATCCCAACTTTGGCAAAATTTTTTAAATTGAGTGGTTAAATCAACTTAAAGGGCCATTTGAGCTCAGTTTGCCTGGCACTGGTCAAACATAAGAGACATCTATGTTACAGGTCAAAATTATATTCAGGTTTGTCTCCTAGCCCTAATTTATTCACAAATTCAGCTACGAGACAAAAGAAATTGAGAATCAACCATTGTATGCCAGTTGAAAAATTGTAACCTGAATATAATTTCTTAGATTTCTTTTTATCAAAAAAAGGTCTAGAGATACCTAAGGTAGTAAAGATTCATACTCCCACCTTATAATCTGTTATGCCATCAGGTAAAGTCCCATTTTCAAACTGCTTTAAAAGATTGATAGAATCCTGGAGCTTTTTCTGCAATCAGTAATTCCAAATCAATAAATTGAAATGAGGCCCCTTGAATTAAGAGAACATATAATAAATAGTAGAAACATACCTCACTAACAAACAGCGTTCTAGGATCTGTTACATCCAGACACCTTTTAAGCCGTCCCCAGTAAGTCAACTGTTGTAGAAAGGAGAAAAAATAAACAACTTGGTTCTTCTAAGAGTTTCACAAAACGACTGACATTAAAAGTGGAATTGTTGCTTGTCTTACTCGGCGATCAGTGGCTGCTCTGCAGAGTATGGCAGAACTTGACGAAATCTCGTTTGTGCAGAGCCAATTTTAGCTGTATGCAATGTGTGCAATATGATCTGTTAGACCGGAATAAGCGTGCATGCTAGCTCCCGCCTCCTGATGAAACAGTGAAACTTCCATAAACAGGTAGCGATCTTGTAAAAAGGTAAAATAGGTCAATGATTTTCATCCAGTATACTGAAAAACTTTTTGTCAAACAGTCCATGTTGGTGGAGTTAAAAAAACACACATACAACAAAATGCTTAAGTTATTTTACTCAGTGATCTCTTTTTACCAAATGCATCACAGAGAAAAGGTTGAAAGTAGCATTTGTGAATGGAAACTATAAGGAATTTTTAAGTGGATATTGGCTATTTGCCCGGGGGGGGGGGGGGGGGGGGGGTACTCCCGAGAATTTTGGATAGGGGTGTGGCGCGAAGGTTCGTAAACCCTAACCCTATTTAAGGACTAAGAAAGCGAAAACTGATGCCCTTTTCAAGGCCCAAAGCCGAAAAATGACACCCTATTCAAGGAAAAAACAAAATTATTAATACCATGAAAAGGAAAACTTTATTTCTTCTCTGTTACATTGGATGTATAGCATCAAGCATAAAATACTAGAATAAGCCTAGTTTAATAATATGCAATCATAGCCATGATACATCTTTCAATACTGTTTTCACACTGCAGTATTAGATAATACAATTAAGCTACCCTATCTAAAGACCACACTAGGGACACAGCAACAAAAGGGTCAAAAAAGATACCCTACTTAAGGACCGAGAACCTCAAAAACTATACCCTATTCCGCGGCACGTACCTATATAGACCATATATGGGAGTACCCCCCCCCCCCCCCCCCCCCCCGGGGCTATTTGCCATTTGTGGCTATAAACCATAAACTCACTTCAAAAAACACTGACAATTTGATGGAAATTGAAACCCGTGAAAAAAAAAGCCTTTGCGGGTAGAGGCTCAGTATTAGAAGGATACAAATTTTAGGCGCATTTCCAGCCATTTTGATGGCATTTTAGACGACCTAAATGTCAAATCTTCCCTGTGTAGCAAACCCCTGGACACCCCTAGTATTGTCATGCTTTAGCATTTGGTTCACTAGAAAGAAGGACTAGAAACAAGACCACGACGAAATTGCCAGTCGATCGATTTGTATATAACCTCACTATACTGATGAGAAGGCAACGGTAAGCAGGGAATATCGACATGACGAGCAGAGCTGAGAGGCCAGCCTGCGGAGTATGGCAGAACTCAATAACAGCTCGTGCATGCAGAGCCATTTATAGCCATGTAAAATGTTGTAAACTTTAATTACATAACTGTAAAGTTCTATGACATTGTGTCTTCAATCTTTCAATTATTTAATGTAGAGGTCTACTGGTCTGTAGCAATGACCTTTAGAGTTTTTCACTTAAATAGTGTCATGCAGCTATCAATTTCTCTTGAATCTTCAACAATTTTATTGTCAGGTCATCAGCTTGTCTCCTTATGTAAGTAAGAGAGAATAAGGCTGGGATATGAGGCTCGCCTTTTCATTGCAGTGTTGCTTAAAAACCGAGTAAACAGGTAATGACGAAGATTCTTGAAAAGCATCATGTCTCTTAGTTTTACAGTTGCCGCATGTAATTCTGCAATTCTGGTATGCACAATGAACATTTTCAAAAAAAATGGGCATGCACTTGCCATACTCCGCAGACTGGCTGAGAGTAGCCTGTTCCAGGCTCTCCGATAGTGGGGAAGACGCGAAAGAGTGTGAAAGACGAGAAGGTGAGAGGCACGCGAAAAGTTGGGGAGCTGGGAAAAGGGAAAATGGAAGGGATAGAGAGCCTGTCATCATTTCTTTTACGACCCTCTTCCGCCCACTTTTGGCATGTGAGATAATAATTAGATTTGGCTGTCAAACTGTTGAAATTTCAATGAGCTGGAGTCTTTCTCAAATTTCTTGCGACAGCATTTTGTGCAGCACTAAGAGCAATTTGGAGTGTAAAAGCGGGTCAGTAAGCAACACACGACTTTCACCTTTTGCCAAATTGATGCTTGTTCCAATGAATTTTTTCTCTCACAGGTAGACTATGCTCTGGAGGGGTCTGCGTTTTGACTGAGCAAATGTGATTTTTGCCACTTATTTCATGCTGAGAGATCATGACACGCATATTGATTTTCTGCGGTTATTGTTTCTGGTCGGCATGATTTGCCCTCTGATGTAAGACAATTTCTTTCACCTCTTTTGAAACATAAAGTTATTCATTGTGGCTACGTAAGGGTTTTAGGTTGTTTAATTTTCTCCAAAGTCCCTCCTTGATCTGGATAACTCAGAGCGATTTTCTTTTGTCTATGAATGTCTTGGTTTCCTACAATGTTTTGTTATGCTGGACCCGGCTAGTTAGTGTTTTTTGCAGTATGCCAGGATCATGAATTAAATTCTCACAGATAGTGATTCACAGATCCTAATTTTGAAGAATGGATTGCAGCTTAAACTGACGCTACTTTCAAAATTGCACTTTAAGCAATGATTTTTAAACTCCAGCTTGTTTTCTAAAGATAATGCAAATACTGGAGCGCGTAGTTCCTCCTGTGTTAATAACTTCTTCTTGCGATCATTCTGTTATTGCTTTTTTGTGATCAGGCAAGACCAAAGACAGTCGGCAGGATTGCAAAAACATCTTTTCCACATGCCAAGTTCACAAGGCAGGTCTTCTGTTCCTTCGTCAGTGCACCTAGGATTCCTCTATTTCATGCACGTGGACGCCGCATGCGATCTTTCTGAGTGACAGGAACGACCCGCTTTGAGAGTGTTGATATAACCTGTCAAATCTGACCAATCAGAGGGTATACAAGGAGCTAGTACACCAGAACAAGCTGTTTAAAGAAATGATTACAGGCTCTGCCGCTCTTCCTCTCCCCAGTTTCCTCCGTTTTTGTTTTGTTTTGTTTTGTTTTGCTTTGTTTGTTTGTTTGTTTGTTTTTTCATGTTCGCGCTTTCTCAATTCAGCAGACCCGTCTATCTCGGAGCCTGGAACAGGCTAGGCTGAGAGGTTAGGATGCATTTGGAACTGTTTGGAAAAAAATTTAATGACTACGCCCCAGTAATAGAAAGGTGCAAATCTCCTAGGCCCAATGCTACCGCGTGCAATGCTACGATTTTGATGTACGCGATAACCTTTCTTAAACACATGTAAACAGGCTAGGCTCGTGCGTGCACTTGCCATACTCTGCAGACTGGATCATTGGTACATTTATAGAGTTACTTATCGCAGCTACACCGGGCGAGATGTGACACTTTTTTGAACAAATTAAAAATCTCGGACTAACTGCTGAATACCCCGCCACTCTGTACCACCATTGTTTTCGTTGGTCGGCGTTCTTTGAAGAACGAAAAAATCTCTTTAGAATATAACCTAAGACCTGTTTCTTTGGAAAAATGACCTTACTTACCTGATCGAATCTGGAGTCGGTTAGAGAAAACTTCGGATATCCTGCAGATGGAACTGTGTCCGCCATCTTGTTTATAACAGGTATCAGCTGGCAGAAATGTTTGGGGGCTCACCAAGCCCGGATGCAGGGTTTGCTTTTCAATTTTTATGCCCTACTACTGACAACCGCTGAAAACTATTGTTTTGTCGTATGTGATTGAGGGAAACTGGTCAAAAGGACCTTATGGTTCCTTTTGAGGTTCACTATCATCCTAAATGATATTCTTTCCCAACAACACAAAACAGTAAGCTGTTGGCCAACTACAAGACACGATTAAAGTACTTTGCTGGACGACCAACAACTCTTACCTAACTCCCCTGGGAGGGGGGGGGGGGGGGTTCTCCTGAGAATTCTTGGACGACAGTTTAATACTGGGTGAGTCAAAAAATAATTTCAAGGGAGGTTGACGGGTTTTGACGGCCGCGATCAATGTACCTCTGAGTTTTCGTTTTAAAAAAAATGCATTGGGTAGGCTAGCTATCAAAATAAATTCAATTAAGGAATTACATGTAGACTTTCGCAGAAAACGCACAGTCACTGCCCCTGTCACCCCCGCTAGAGTCTAATGGGGAAACTGTAGGATTGAATGTATATCGACCGATGTCAGAATGCCCAACAGTTGTTAGAGTCATTTTAATCCCGGGCTTTAAGAATTGATATTTGCCCTTTTTTGTATATACAGTCAAACTTCCATGTGGCATTGTGACCAGCTCTCGATCGCGAAAGCGACCACCTTCCCTAAGCGACCCAGTCAAATCACCGCAGTTGGACTCGGCCTATTGCAAACGACCGCCTCTCGTTAGCGACCGCGAACGATTTTTAATGATGAACTTCTTGCACTTGATATACGGTCTGATCCCTACAGGTGTCTCTATGTTCGATGTATGTACTATGCTGCTCACAGTATACAGAGAACTTTTAGTGACAACATGGGACTACACATATCTCAAGTTATAGAAATTGCATTCAATAAATTATCTTCCATAAAGTGTTCTAAGGTAGATGACTCCGGCCCTCTTCTCGGCAGAGAGCCCCTGTGGTTCGATTCTTGTAAGCAACTACAGTCGAACCTCTCTAATGACACCGGAAAGTGAGAAGTGTCCCGGTATTAGAGTGATGTCCGTATAAAAGAGGTCACTACGATGACGTCAGTTTTATGACTCTACTTACAGTTTTAAGTGTTCATTAGGAAAAAGCAGGCTCACAATCGTCTTTAAACTGCATTTAAATTTTTAATTCACGGTACATAGACACTGTCTTTCAGTAGCATACAACATTGTACATCACAGCTACAAAGTAAGTGCGGTCGTAGACAACTCACGTCGCGGTTCTAAAACGAAACGAGCTCCAGCGCAATGCTGCAAGTAAAAAGATGTAACAGAAAATTTCTTTTAAAGAAAATGTGTGAGAATTGGGCAACTTGATCTTGAGTCTTTTCGAAATTATAAGGGCTTCAGCATTTTTCCCCGAAAATCTTAGATGTAATTAATTTAACGTATTACAAAAGTGAGAATTTTTCTGATTCCTCTCTCCATCACATTTTTCAATCCGAGAATTTTAAGTTTCCTTTTTTCACGAAAAATAGCCTAATCGGAGGAATGAAATAAGCTTTGTAAATTGTACATGAATGGATCGGGGAACGGTTTCATCTAGAAATTTTCAGCCCTCAAGCTACAGAAAATTCTAGGCAATATTTGCTTCTCCGAACAGATATTTCACAGAAAACAGCCGTTAGGGTACCCTGAAAACTGGAAAGAAAAAACAGGTTGATCATGTAACACTTCCCCGCCAATTTTTTGATTATCAAGATTTTGCTCAGGAGAACTGAGTATTTTTTTGAAGTATTAACGCAATTCTTGATCGCCACAGGCCCGGAATGCGAGCATAATTTACTTTCGTGCCAGTTTATACATTACCTTGCTGCTATTTTTATTCACAAAAGAGAAAACCGCCCATAGCTACAAATTTACTATTCTCAGCGATTCTGCATCATGTGATAAACTTCTGATGCACTTGACATTACGGACATCATGTGCAAATATAAACCACAAAAAAGCGGACGAAGAGTGCTTGACTGGAGTTCGTCTAGAGGCTGACCACTGGCTGATATTGTTTGTCGTATAAGTAGAAGGGATAAAAAGGGTTTTTTTTCCTGTATAGTTAATTTCTTAGTATGTTAAATTTAGTGATGACTCAGGATCCATAAACTTAGTTGTATAAATGGTATGAAGTGAAGCGCGCGACCTTCGGAGTTGACGAGGAGGGCCGAAGCCGCGAGGGGTATAAGATGGAAACAGCGAGAAACGCTTTTGAATTTTCTCGCCGCTTCGCCGCTCCTTCGTTTGCTTTTTTGCTTGATCGCCAAAAAGTGCCAGCTAAGCACATCTAGGCGATAGCCCTATGACGTTCCATTGGGAAGTTTTTGCTAACCACAATTGCGCTTTTCCGGTTTCGAGAGGCCTGCGCGAGTGTCAAAGAAAGAGGAGAAGTCTGCACGCTGGCTCGTATCCGAGCACGTGTTCACATCAGGCCAAAAACTTCCGGGTCGACTCATTAAAACAGGCTAAAAATCGCACACTCCTCATCAAAGCGAAAAGCGTTTAAAAACCCAAGTGAAGGCATTTTTCACAAGTTATTTGATTCACGAACTAGACATAATACATAACATACAGATTTAACAGACGTAACTGTTCTTCGTTATCAATATATTCATCGGTCCCCTATAGTTTTCTTTCACTTACATTGAATATGTTCCGATCTTCTGTAGTTTCATTTCACTGTTCTTGTTTTACTTTTGCTACACATAATATACACACTACTTGACAACGCCCAGTGATGGCAGAACCGATCATAAATTAAATGAAAGGGAAACTTGCACACTAAGCATACCACATTTTTACACATAAATTGCACAAAAAGAGTTATTCACTAAAGTTAAAATGCCCTGATGAAATGTTTACACTGAAACTCGTTTTCTGGTCTTGTTTGTAGTTAGGAAAAATATCGTACTGTATTTAAATCTGTCGAGGGACGAGAGGAAATGATATATCGCATAAAGAGCCTTGCCATTTGGGCGGTAGTGAACGCATGCATCACGGCACGGCCAAGGTTAGGACGTTGACATTTCAGTCAACCGCTGCATGCTATTGTTTCCTGAGAAACGACTGTACGAAGAGAAGTGGAAACGGTGAAATATTTAATGAGGTCAAGGTTACTGCAATTTTAAATATTCAGAATATTTTACATCATGGTCACGTTTGAACAGCCAACGTTACTTGTCGTCAGTTGGCACTGGACTGAAGTGCAGGTCAAAACCGCACAGCTAAAGATAAATGACACAGGAGTGAGTATTCAGACGATCTATTATCGCTAACAAAAAATGATTATCCACAAGCCACAATCCAACGTTCATTGCAAGATGATCAAAATAACCGGTACAGAAAATGATATGGAAGACGGAACTGAAATGTTATATACAGAAACTAACTGCTTCGTTAAACTGAAACCAAAGGAAGTTGAAAATGTCTTTCACTTGGAAAATGAATCGTCGAATTTATTATGCCAAAATAAGTTCGACATCACTATTCATCCGAATAACACAAAGTTTATTTTCAGCCTTGCGGCTAGTGACGTAGGTCATACATAAATATTGCATACAACCAGGGACTATACATGGCTCCTGGTGTAACCGGTGACAGCCACTGACAGAGCAAAGCATGACAGAGCTATTGTGAGCAAAATCATGGCAGTAGCTGAGAAAACTTTGTATAACTTCTATTTTTCCAAGGGTTGGGTCATGAGAGGGCGTTGAAGGGGCCGGAGCCGGGAGACAAACGGTATCAAGAAAGAATCAAGTTGTGTTCGTCGAAAACCGGAGAAAACTTGTGTTAAGCGAACTTGAATTAAGCGGTTCGTTCCCCTCTATGAAACAGTAACTTAACAAGTCCAGGCCCTAGTTGTTCAAAACGTAGATAACGCTATCCGCTGGATAAATCTCTATCCACTGGATAGCGCAATTAGTTTCTCCAATATTTATACGCTGGATAGTGATTTATCTGCCGCTGGATAGCGCTATCCAACGTTTGAACAACCCGGGCCAGGAAATCAGGTGAAATGACTTCGCTTCATTACTGTAAAATCGACCTAGTAGTAAGCAGTCACCTTAATTAAGCGGTGGCGCTGACCTTTTCCGAGGTCCCAGAGAGTTTTTTTTTTGTCAAAAAGCCGGTACACTTTGAAAAGATGAACTTGATTCCAGTGCAGTAGATACACTGTACCGGCATGGCGTTTAATGGTTTTTTACCTCTTTTCTTTCGTCGGGACTGAGTACTAATCGAATTGCAGAAAAAAAAATACTTGAAGTCAATTTGCGGTCGTGTGATAGATATTTGCTCCGTCTATGGCTTCATTTATCTCCTAGGTTTGTCAAATCTGTATTAAACGGTCAACCTATATTGTACTGTATTAAAACCTGTATGTTGGCCAGTTCAAAGATACACCGCTATGATGACTGTACTGTATTTCTGTGATCAAGTGCCTTTCATTTTCTGGAATTTTCACTTGCGGCGCTGCATTTGCACGCTGGGTACATTAAAGTAAGCATCATAGCTCAAGGAATGAAGTTATCAAAGTTCCAAAACTCCTATCCTACTGCAACTGATTCAAAAGTCCTTAACTGTGACAATTAGCCTAGGCGTCTCCAACTTTATGCCTTCCGATTGTCCCGATTTGCTCTCGTGGTTTGACCTGGTATATCAAAGATTTACTTGAGCCTTCCTCCATACAGCAGTTGACGAAAACTAATGCAAAATCAGCTTCGGTCAAAATGATCTTACAAGCGTAAGCACCATAAGTTTCTCAAGGCCTTCCATCCAAAATGTAATAAAAAGGTCTTAATAATATTGAACGCTTCCGTGCTAAAATGATGTATTGCCGGATCAGAACCACAGCTTCTATACAAATCTGATAATTTCCGTTTTGGCTCTCGAATGCGACAAGATTTAAGTCAAGCTTGCTATTGGTCTTTAAAGACATTCCTCGTTGGATCGTGTTGTCGTTACGGGTTACACGGGCGAGGTACGTTGTCTATTGCTCATTTCGACACTTCCTGAGTTAAAGCTTGAAGTTTCGTGTACACTACAATATTATGTATTTTTGTGTTGTCGCTGGATTATTCTCTCTACATCTTGCGCTGGGTAATGAATTTTCGATTTAGTGTACAATGACGTATTGAATAGTCGGCTGCTGTCAAATAAAGCCTGTAATGGCTTTAATGTCATCGATCCCGCAGTTCACAGGGTAAACAAATTGATTGTTCGAAAGGCAATAACGTTATTCACAGACTTCACAGCATGTAACAGGGTAAAACACAATCCAATTGATAGAGCAACTAGCTTTTTCAATACCTCTCATCCACAGAATTAGTCGACTTGCGGTTTATACATTTCAAATAGCTGGATCAGTCAGATCACTCCTCCTCGGGACTAGTCACATGTGCCGTGTTCAGCCGGGTGAAAGACGGGTACCCAGAACAAGAGAAGTTTGAAGCACGAATCGCCATCAGGAACTTTTCCATCGTAGAGAGCACATACTGTTTAAGTCTGATATTCGGTTCAGTCACCTACTCGTATCCTGCTGTATTATTTTGGTTCCTGAGGTTTTCCTTCAGAAGAATATAAACCTCTGTAACCTCTCCAGCCAAATCGTTTACTTCGGAATTTTTACGTGTTGTTCCAACATAGCGGGCGAAGGTCGAAAGGATCTTTTCTCACTTTTCACCCTACATCATATCATGTTTAAAATATGTTTCTCTTTAGCGTGTATTGGCAAGTTGCTCATTCGATCTGTTGTGGGTTTTACCAGGGAAACGGGCGCTCACGTGACCTAAAAATTAAAAATTAAATCCCACGAAAAATACTTCAAATGTCAAGGCCAAGGTGAAAAATACCTACCTTCTGACCGCCGAGCTTTGCAGGTCTACCATGCGACACGGCTAATATATACCTTGTAAGGAAAAATCGAGATTGCGTGAAATGCTGACAATTTTCTCTGCCTCGACAGGTTCTTTCGAAATCATTTAGACGAGACTGGAGACAAGTCTGATCACAGCAACCTCTAATGACGACAATTAAAGCGACGAAAATTTTATGGCCCCTGCAGTGATTTTTATCCCTCCTCTTGGTTTGTGGCATGCGTTCATCATCAAATTATCGAGGACATTAAGATTTTTACTTGTAGAAAGTCCAGTACAGAACAAAAATAAAAACGTACATTTTTTAGCATTTTGTATAAGAGATCATCTGCCCATCAAAAGACCACGCAAGCCTTTGTTGTCTCTTTATATTAATGCAAGGTCTCGAGAGTCGGTGATGACAGCAATAATAAAAAAAATCTGCACGCTCTTTCCACGCTTCAAGTTCTTTGGTCAAAGTTTTGTACCTTATTAAAATTTCATCACAATTTTTCATCTCTATCTGGAGGATGTTTATATAGTTTTGACTCCCAGCTTTGTTTTCCTGTTTCCTGGGAATAATTTTTTTGTCTCCTGGCCTTTGTTAGATACCGCAACTCATCATATAAGATCAGTTACTTCCCATTTATCTAATCTACAAGAGATATACATAACCGCGTCAAGTCTAAAGGTCTTGGGATAAACTACAAAATAAGAAGAAAAATCGCACGACCTTGGGTACTGATTCTTTTGATAGTACAAGATATAAACAAAAAAAAAGGAATTTTATTGCCGGGCTATTTCAACTATTTTCACAAATTCAATAAAATTATAAACGTTCAAATATCTTGTCAGAAAATTCGTTTATATTAACGGTTTTCTCTATAAATGCGGGTAGCTAGTTTAAAAAAAAGAGGTCTACTTCTTTTTCCATTCAGGTATTAGACAGTCCCTGAGGAGTATTTTTACAAATTTAATATCTCGAACGGCACGGAAAGATCGATAAAAGTACATCATTATGTGGTTTATATTTTACGTATACTGAACTTGCGTAAAGAAGTGGGCGATAAAAGTTCCTGCGTGCGTGCCTCAACAAGCCAAATTAACGTAGGTATCAACTGTTCTGTACCCCGCCCATTTTGGTGAGGATTTCGGACATTTCATGCCAGTCAAAAAAGACCTTTCATCGATTTGACACATCTACAATAATGATTTTCTAAAATAATTATTGCGAGCAACTTTTCATTATTTTCTGTTGAAATACAATACACGCTACAGAAAAGTTAGTTGCTTAATCAAAGGGTAGTACCTTTTAGCTCATCTTACCAAAATTACTTCATATTCTCGTGAAAGATCAGGAAGATGACAGTGTTTTTGTTGGTTTTCCAGTTGCTAAAAAGCTTCCCACGTGGAGTACCAAAGCAACCATGTGAATTTACACGTTAGATTTTGTCGTTTCTGATTGGTCTTTATCTAATATTTTTGTCCCTCGTGATTTTTTCTTTTGTCTTTTGACCAATCAGATCGTTTAGCTTGGCGTGTAATTTCCATGACGTTTGGGCGCGTGACACATATCTTGTTTTCGTTTTGATAATATTTACAATCCGCGTACAGCACATGCAGAGAAAAATTTCTCTCGTGAATATTTCGTTTCTGGCTCGCCAAATCTTCACATTGTGAAACGCCATGAATATCGAACAGCTGTTAGAAGCTGCTAAAATCATCGAGCAAAGAGATGAAGGTAAGGTTTGTTCGTTTTCTGCCAAAATTTCGCGGCACATGTCGTTCTCACGCCCCGCTAATGTCCTCTTTCCGCCCCAAACTACAGCGAAGAAACGAAGCCAGGCGTCTGTCAAACGGGATAAAAAGCAAACGAAACGTTCACCCAGCTACAGGTAAGACTAACACCCTCTCCTTTGAAAGTTTTTGATCAAAAACACTCGTCCAACGCTTTCTGCCACGTTGCATGCGTTACGGTGAAAATTTTGCGCTCGAATTATGGCGCCCAGTGTTTTGTTCGGTGTACCTTATGTACACAGCAGATGTGAAGTACCTTAACGGCTGTTTCTTTCTTCTGAAACATCATGAAAACTCTTCAAAAATTCTCTATGTAAGGGAAATGAAATACGAAAGTAGCAAGTGTTGTCAGTTCCATTCTACAAGGCTGAAATTGATTTTGTGAAATAAGCATATTGTTAGTAACTGAAAACGCTTTCTCCAGCAGTTTTGCTCCTAGGGTATTCCCCCAAGACAGCGTGGGATGTATTTGCAGGGTTCGTTTCGGTCTAAAAATTTCATGTTGATAGACTGTCGTACCTGTAAACCTCTATAATGTCCGTAAAGTGTGGGGTCTGGATTTTCGTGCTAGCGAAGTACCACTCGCGGCTTTTCTTTCTGTCTCTAAAGTTTCATGCATGTTTTATAAACACAACGTTGCCCTCGAGAACTTGTATCTATCTGTTGTCCAGCCTGTGGGAATTGATCAGGTTTTTTCTTGTATTATGTATTTTCTTCCCTCGGAGAATCAATTTTCATAACTCTTTTAGGTGGTTCGTTAACTAATGACAATCTTTCACCTCTTTACTTTCTATATATAACCCACTGTCAATGCTACCAGCCGTACAACACATAACCAGTTGGAGAAAAACCGGTAAGTATGCAGGACCAGCTACATCACCTAGAACGAGCATTAAATCACTAAGCAGTTTATTCAGGAGCTCAAAAGCTTTCAAGGAGGAAGAAACATTTTTTTTGTCAATGTGTGTTTCGGTAGGAGGTTTCCGCTCGACAAATGTTTCGCTCTTTTGCCACGTGGCCCATCAAAACAACAGATTGCACGTGCAAAATACATACCAAGTTGAATACGTATGCACGCGTGAGAAGTGGTTTCTTTATAAACCATAAGTCTAGTCTTTCCAGTGCTAAATCGCTAGGGGAAAAAGAGAATTTTAATTCTTTTCAATGTCACCTTAACTACTGAAATGAATATTTTGATTGAGGTCCAGATGTATTGCACAGATCTTGGGCGCCAAAAATAAAATATCGCGGGTCAGTAATTTTCCTTGTCGTGGATGTTATTGGTGCAGTGCAATTATTTCGCCGGGTACCAGTCGCGAAAATTTTCCGCCTATATCGTCAGGCGAATAAAAGAGTCCATTTAGCGATAATAATCTGTTTCTAATCTTCAAATTGAAAAGGAAATTGTGCTTTAGGCTCTTTATCCTGGAATTAGTCCTTTTTTAAAACTGACCAGCTCGCTGCCCATTCTTTACCCAAAATCACGCCATCCCAATTAATTGAAGAAAAAAAAAATGTATTCTGTCTTGTCTGATGATGGAAGCTCTCGCCTGTGGATGATTTTCCAAGCCATTTGTTTTTAAAAGCCAATAGCAGGTTTCATTAGCCTCAATGTTAAAATATGGTAATGTATTTAGTTTCTTCTCTCCTTATTCCTTCACCAGGCGAGCTCACCTAAGAGATTGTCTAGAACTACTAAAAGAACTTGTTCCTTCGCCACCGGAACATCAAAAAGCTACCACATTAGCATTACTTCAGAGTGCTCAACAATATATTCAGGTAAACATTACACTTCATTTTTTCTTATTTTACATAGTGACTTTGATTCTAAAACTACGATACAATAACTTTTGACATTGAAAAGTTTTTAGTTATTATTTGGCTACTGGTGCAGTAGAATGGAAGAGGGTTATAGGTCCAAACTAGCTATTTGGGTATGCTACAGATTTGCCAAATGCAAATCTGGTATCTTATGTTTTTACCCTATGAATCAAAAGTGTTCAAGCACATGTTTTTTGGAAGTTGGAAATAAAAGCAAAGGCTTGCATGAGAAGAGGAGAAAAAAGTTTAATTGTGATGCAATCAAAATAATTTGTTCAGCTAGCCCTTTTTATATTCCGTAATTTTAAAGAGTTTTTTTTTACAGCCTGATCTGTTTACCAGTAGGGACTTAATATAATTTATGTGAGTTAAATGTGTACAGTTTTTATGCAAATAAGAAATGTTAATGAGTTTTTTCTATGTTGTACTTCAAATATATTTCCTTCATGTGAATTTGTCTCAAGCAGAGCTTAGACGAAAATATCATCTTTTAATTCCTGTGTTGCCATTCTTGTACAATAAGACAAAAATTCCAAGAGGTTTTCACTTATGACTATCCAGTGGCTTTGTTCCATTAATTTTAATTTTTGTAACACGTCTTTTAAAGGCTTTCTACAAGGCTGTCAGTTTAAAAAATTTTCTGTTTTACAGAGAGGAGATTAAAAAAAATTCCACTGGGCAGCACTGGAAACAAAAGACATAACCTTTGTTCTGTATTTACAATGTAAAAGAAGCCGATTGTTAATTACTTTGAATACTGTAGAGAATAGCTGTTCTATATATTTTCTCCTGGGAAAATAATTCTTGTGTTTTGAAGATAAGTGTGACATTTTTTACTGAAAGAATCAGGGCAATTCTGCTTCTGTTTTGGTGTCCAAAGGAAAATCATCTCTCCCTTTAACAAGGCTCAAACTGGTGAAGACATTTTTCTTTTTGAAGATAAAGTTGAGATGCCCCCCCAAAAAGAAAAGTATCCTGCTGACGTTATTTATAGCTGCACTGCTTGCATCTAGTTGTTGGAGCTGCTAATTTGTGAAAAATTACAGGTGCAAAGTTCTTGGAATTGTCATTATAAATTTGGCTTTCAAAATTAATATTGTTGAGCTCAAAGGCAGGTGAAGTCTTCACAGAAAGAAGAAAGGTTTTTTGTTAGCATACAGCTTAATCCAAACAACCATGTACATGTTTGTAACAGAATATTACCTGAAATGTTCTTGTTTTTGGGATGTGAAAAAAATGTTTGATAAATATGATAGCTTGATGGGTGGTGGCTTACGTATTTCATAACAAAGTGATTTGCATGAAAATATTATTACATTGTATGGACATGGAAATTACTTTGATTAATAATAATGTAGTGTTAGCTTCAAACATCAGCTTTGAACTTGGTAATGTTGACGTCCCAAACATTTGTTACATGTATGGCTGTGCTTTTAGCGTGACCTCAGTATCTGCAGCTAACAGATAGGGTTTTGTAATCTGCTTATAATTATGACTTATGTCAAGTATACAGGCATTATTATCTGACTGGTGGATGGCAGTGTTTTTAGTCCTTCTGAAGCTGGCTTTTATCGAGATTAGTCTCAAAAAAATGTCTTTTATTGTTAAACATGGTTACAAAATGATACACTTCTTTGAAATTGGTCTTATAATGCATCAAGTTATTCTTCATCAGTCATGGTTATGCTATGTTTTTTTGGATCATTTTTGCACACAAATTGCACAAAATTGAAATTTCAAGTTGAGGTAAATATAACAGCCTCTCTATTGCAACATGTGGAGGAATACAGTAGAACCCTGTTAATAGAGACACCAAAGGGATTTTCTGAAGTGCCACGAATGTAATTAAGCAGACTTTCGAAGATAAATGTCAAGAACATTAAAATTCTGGTATGTTTTATTTATAGCAAAATCAAGGTATAGGACTGCTAGGACATACATTTTATATAAAAACAAGTTCAAGTAGTAGAACATAATATTTTATATAAAAACAAGTTCAAGTAGTTTGTTGATGCTTTTTGTAGATATTTAGAAAATAATCTTGCATATTCATGTATACCTTAAGTATCCAGTTTAGCTTCAGTTAATTGAAGTACCTTAAAATGTTTTCCTCATGGTCTGTGAATGCTTATGGGCCATTCCAAAGTAATTTAAGCAGAAAATTAAGATAAAAAAATTAAAATTAAAATGGTAGAATGGTGCTACATATGCCGTATCCTTATGTGGATATTCATACAGCCCCATACATTTACTTATGCATCGTTCAACACATTTGAATGGTTGAAAATGCATTGCAACGTTTCTCAATGATTCGTAAGGCGTTTGCAACGTTTGCCATGAATGCGCGCAACTTTGTCAAATGATGAAGAATGATTTTCCAATGTTGTTCAACGCCTTTTTTTTTGCGTGACAATAGAAGTGACCTTTTTACAATGCGCTGCACATCTACCCATGCTCCCTGGGTAAAAGCGTTGCATGACGACTCTAGAGTGCAAAACATAAATCGGCACATTGTGACTAGACATCAACTAGCTTTGTCGATCAAATGGGCGCCTAGTTCGGATGGACCTAAATAGAAAGTATAGTTGTTTTCAGCACTTGGATACAATGTAAATAAAGCCTTTAAAAGCAGTATTGGAAAGTAACATACTTTGAATGAAAAAAAAAGCTTCAAATTACATTGGATAGTATATTTTCACGCTTCGATACTATCACATTATTAGCTAGTCCCAGTAAAATAAATATCCAGCCAAAAACCGACGAGCCATTCAGTTTTTTCTGGTTTGGTTGAAGAAGATTTTGCTAAGACTCACAAGACCTGAGAGATGATTGACAGGAACATCAGAACCTTGATCGTGCTTGGCAGTTGATCAATTTTGATAATAGAAACATCATTTAAGTATAATTTTTAAAGGACAAAAAGTCCAAGAATATTCTGTTTCTTTGTGTGTTGTGAATTGAGTGTTATTTGCCTAGTTGCTTCTAGAAAATGAATACCGTATCCTTTGTGAAACCTGATCCTGTGAACTACTTTGTTGCCTAGCAGGTGACCGAAAGTCTACTCCAAAATTTCATTGCACAATGTTTTCTCTACAAATATCGTGGTTTCTAGGCTTATTTTGAAGATGAGAAGTGAAGATATGCTTCTTGAGAAATTATGTATTTCACCAAGTTTTCATTCGGTTACATGGCAACATTTTTTCAAACTTGAATACGCGCAACTTGTCTCACAAGCTATCAAAGCAGACCCTGAGGCAGCTGAGCATTTCGTTTGTCATCCACGATTATCGACTAACCATCATTGCAATGAACGATTCCAAAAATTGGTTATCTTTGTATGCTGATTGGCTCTGAATTATAAATCTATTGTTACTTACTTTCTACTGGGGCATGCGCAGTAGTCACAAAAAAAACCCAATTAAAATCGTTTTATCCTTTTTCATTTCAAGGCTGTGTTCTAGCAAAAACTGTAGGCTCTGAACATGCATGTATGAAATCCAGGGTGCCCTTTACAGTCTATAAACATGTTATTGATTTTTTGCATAAAACAGGGTCACTGAAATTCACTTTTCAGCTAAAGGTAAACCTAGGTTGTAAGGTCCGTTAATTGAGAGGGTGTGCTAAGTCAGTAGTCGTATTAATAAATCCTAGCCTGATAGTAAATTTGACTTGTAGCACGATACACATGTACATTAGTGGTTCCTCCAATATATTTTCATATATCTTTGCAAGCTAATGACGGATTTTGTTTAAACTTTCTACCTTACTTCAATAAGGATTGTAGTTAAGTGATATGTTAAAAAAATATCATTTGGAAGAACCTAGGAATAAAAAAATCTTGAAAATGAAAGAAAATAGTTACAAATTCAGCGTGTAACGCGTAACAGCTAATTTGCATGAAATAGTTAAAAAAGTAAAATTTCACCCTTAACACTGTCTCATTAAGAAAATTCAACAGAGCAGAAATATTAAATAGGAAAAAAGGACACCATACGCAAAATCACAGTTCTCTGCATTTATTTTTCAAATAACAAGAAATATAATTCTAGGGACGGTTGCCATTAAGTGCCTGTGTAACGCTCAAGGTCCAACAGCGCTCCATGCCTTACAAATATAAGGCTAGCGACTTCCAAACGCACCTACAAAAGAAGATAATTCGTCTGAGTAAAGTTCATAACATTGTTTACAACCGAGTAAGACAGGTTTTAAAGATTACTCACTGCGATGAAGAAATAAAGAATTTTCGTGTTCGGAAACTAAACTGTTGTGTACTTTTGATGTGTGAAATTAAATATTACTTACCCAAAAGAAAACCTGTATCTCAGCCTCTAGTAAACAACGGTCGCTGATGCATGGCTGCAACACAGTTCAGTTACTGGTCTTCAAATCCTGCTAAGGTTTTTAGTCTTCAGTAGGCTTAAAACGAAGAAATTCTACAAATGGTGAATCAGAAACATATTTCCAGTTGAGCGCCATGCTTGTCTAAGCGTAACGATCGAATTACCACCACACTTGCAGCAGAAAACTTCCCAAATGAAACTTGAATTCAAGCCATTTTCCAGCCAAAATCCACAAGAAACATCGAAGGAGTCCTGTGTAACCTCTCCTTAGTATCTGGGGGGTGTTTTATAACAAATCAGGGGCAAAAAGCGGGAAAACATGAGGTAAAAATAGAGTGGACATCACGATTGCGTTACACAATACCAAGAAGAAAAGCCTTTCAAATGCTGAAAAGATGAAAATGTGGAGGGAAGAAAAGATCAAGAAAAAGAAAGAGGCAGACAAAAAGCACTACAAGCTTAATAAATTTGTTGTACTTTAGTGATAATAGTCATGCTAAGCAAGCCAAATAGTCAGATGCCACGCCCAAAAAGGATTCTGGGTAATTTCTAAAATAAGCTGTAGACAAGAATTATACCATGAAAATTTTCCAAATATGTTTGTTTGATGTTAATTACTTAATATCTGGCAAGTACTGTTGGTTTGGGAATATTTTACTCATTTTCATAAAAGTGCCCTATGTTACACTGATGTACATGTGTATCGTGCTACAAGTCAATTGGGCTTATGAAGATTGCCAGAAACTATGTATTAGAGGTCACAAAATGTTATAGACAAAGCCTTGTTTTCACTTTTTGCCTCATTAAAATATTCTTATTTTTACCTGATAAAGCTAATAAAATACAATTTCTGAATATCTGAAAGAAAGTAATGATTGTCATGAAAGATATAAATCATCGTGAATAATATTTATAAAGGGTTTAAGTTTTATCCTTTGTCTCACAATTGTCACTTTGGTATTGATCATGACTTTTTGACCACGCACTGCAGATCTTCATCAGGCGATAGTGTCGATTTACTGAGTCATACTATTTGATTTCAGATGTCTTTGCAATTTTGAGCCTGATAAACCAAATACTTTCGAAGAAATTTTCTTTGTAAAACCCCAAACTTTACAAAGAACGTATGTCAAACATTTTTGCCATTCAGCCATTTCGTAGTTTTGATTGCTGCTAGTGCCATTGTTATTGATTGCAAAGAGCTGAAACTTGCAGAAAGTGCTCACATTAACCAGCTCTTTCAACTTTTGAATGAAATTTGTGCATATGGCAATGTCCTCTATGAGTTTATTTATTTATGCTTATGAGCAAAAATGTAAACAATGACATCAGCAAGGATTTTACTATAACAATCGTGTTTTTGATTCAAACGTTATGAAACATCCTGTCTTTGCTCACTATGTGAAAAAGAAATACATGTATATATTGTTATTGTAGTTATTGCAAGGTGATGCAACTGACATTTTAATGTCCAAGTGATAATGATATAAGTAAATAAGATTTGGTTTTCTTAGGTCTTTGATCTTTTTTTCAGTTATAATCAAGTGATCTGATTTGAACATTTGATTTTAGTTGTTTCGAATGTTGTACTTTTTGCAAAATATTTCTGAATAAGAACAAGTGAAATGAACTTATTTTAAATAGCTTTCTTACGTGATAAACAAGAACTTATTACATGACCAAAATCCTTATTTTGAGTGGTCAGAAATACTTTGAATTACAACCAGTGAATTGACTTATTAATAAGTAGGACATTTTTGTGCTGTTAGTTACAGTGTAACTAGCAACTGCCATAGCAAAATTTTATATGTACAGTGTAGATCCACCATCCATGCTCAGTGGCAGTGTAAAATAAAACTAACCCCCTAAGAGGCCCTGCCAGGGTAAATTCCGACAAGCGACATGGCCCAAAAAGTAACGACAGTGCGTAAAATGAAATCGCGACAAGAGACAACCTCTCCAGCCAAATTGCGATGGTGACGGCAAAGCCGACAATAAGCGACAAGCATTTATAAACACTGCTATAAACACCAACACGAGACGTTTTAAAATTCAGACAGGTGATATGGGACCCCCCCTGTCAGGGCCTCCCTTAACCTCTAAATCTTTGGACGAAATCCTGTGGTGTTATCATCAAATGAAGCCTCTTTGCAGAACCCTTGCTTAGCCGAGTACCATTTATTTCTAAGATTTCACAAGAGAAATTTGATATTTTTGCCAAGTGCTTCTTCAGTCAATTTCCTATGCAGCCATGCATTTTTTGTCTCATCATGCAATGCCCGTCCTCATATTAAATAGGTGCTGAGACCTGTTCACTCACCACATTCCATTCCACACATATAGCTAATTTGACTTAGAACTGCTTTTATTTTCTGGAAGTGATGCACACCAACTTCATGATATGGTGACTCCTGTCTCCAATCTCCTCCTTCAGTCTTGCTGTAAGTGATATTACACATGAGACTGGCAAAGCAATTTCAAAATGTTTGGACTAGCTAGGAAGAACTCAATCCAGTGTCATCTTCACAATCTTATTCCAAACTTCTCAGATAAAATGATAATCAGGAGCTTGCAGATTGTAGCAGCTGTGTTAATTCTAAATGTGCGTAGAGGTTCTGGGAAAGCAATGACTAAGTTTGCCAGATTTCTTGTGTTTGTATCAATACCCTTGAGAATTTGTATCATTCACTGCAGCATAAAGAGCACATTCATTACGGGAAATTCATAATATACATGGCAAAATTAACAAACCCCTCTTTTAATAAGAAACTTTGACAGATGTGGGCAAATAAACATGAAATGAGTGATTTGTTGAAATTAAGAAGCAGTTCTTTTCATTATGCCTTCTTAATGTCTTGTCAAGTTTCTGAAACATGATTGATTTGTCCATTAGACCATAATCACAAAGGGAAAGGAATGTTGTGTGGTTGTCACCAGCTACAGCTTGTGGGGAGTAACATTGCACGAGGACACAAAGAACAGCTGCATATTAGAAGGGGCAGGAGCAACGTGCAGAGAAAGTCGTGTCCAATATCCTGGGGCTAGTGGATTTTGCAATCGGGCTAGTGAATTCTGTTCTTAACTTGCCGGAAGGGCAGGTGGAGGTTGTTGGGGAATTCAAGTTACAGAAGAACTGTAATCAATGCTGCTAATCAAAATTTTTTTTTGGCTAGTTAAAAAGACTCTTGAGATAGTACATACTAGCAACAACTTGCTCAAATGGCAAGCCGTAAAACTGACTTTCTTTGCACCTTGAGGAGTCAACTCATATGCTGCTGTGACAGTATCATGTACCTTTATGATGACTGCTTTTTGAAAACTGTTGAAACAGCAATTTGATCATTACTTATCTGATAATAGTATTGGCAAAACCAACAAATTGTTTTCTTCACTGAAATATACTCAAGGCTGTGCTCTAGCAGAGCTGAGTGGCCCATGGCGCCTAACTTTTGTTCTTGGGCGACTAGAAAATCTTAGCTTTTTCATAGAAATCATAAGGAGGGCACACTGGATTTCACAAGTTCAGAGCACTGGGCTCCTTTCAATTTTTTTCGAACACAGCCTTGATATTGATCCAGTGGATAGTGTTATCGATGCGTTATCCACCTTTCGGACAGCTGGGACCTGCTGGTTAACTTTTACTAATCTCATGTGTCTTTAGGCATTACAAATGTCAGAGAGGGAAGCATTGGATACAAAGAGGAAACTGAATGAGGAGCGTTTTGCACTTCAAAGAAGACTTGCCTCCCTTCAAGGCCGCAGTGACAAATTGATGATGGGTATCAAGAGGCCTCGTCATTCAGAAGGCGAGTCCTCAACCAGCAGTGAAGAAATAGATGTAGAGAATGATGAAGAAACAGGATATGCTAGCAGTGAGTCTGATGACCGCTTTAGTATTGGTAGCAGTACTGGTAGTGATGGTGGATTAAGTGTAAACTCTAGAAGAGTTTTTAAATCTTCCTAATTCTTGGCATGCTACTCAGTGAAATTTTTCATTGTTTCACTGTGCCATACTTGTTGCAACTGGTATTGAATCCATATTAGTTAATTTTTAAGTTGGTTTTAAAAAAAAATTCTCATTAAGGGGTGGGTTTGGGGGGTCAGTCTTATTAGATTTTATTAAAAAGTACAAATTGTCAGCTGCGGGGGAATGTCACAATTTCCTGCTTCTCTGGCAAGATACAGTACACCACTGTGGCAAAATTTTTAGAACTACATGGATTAAAAGGCACTAGTCCTAATCATCTTCATTAAACCTTCTGAAAAGCTTCAATCTGTTCTCACAGAATCTTTAGAATGATTCTTCGTGTGTGTACAAAATTAACATATATCCCTCTGGAGATAAAAAAATTGTCTTCACTATTTGTATCAAAAAGTTACTCTATGACTTGAATACTTGCTTAAGGCTGTTTTTAAATGTCCTTTTACAGGGCCGTACTTTTATTAATGTATCAGCTTAAGCAATATATCTTGCATCAACTAACAACCATCTCATCTTTGAAGACGGGATGTCAAACGTGTGAAAAATAATAATATATCCTGTAAGAGTTGTAAATAAGGGAATTGTGTACAACAGAACTCAGCCATCCAAAATATATTGAAGATCTAATTGATTTGAAAAATCAACTATTCTTGGTTTGCAACCATGTAAAAAGGCGGCCATGTTGAGGGTCAAAACAATAGACTTTTTCTCAAAGAATTTACAGTGATGAGAAAAGAGTTTAGTTCCCAGAGGAGAAAAATACTTTTGTTCTTGACCGCCAACATGGCCATTGTGACTTGTGCAAATCAGCAATACAGAATGACTTAACCACACAGATTTTTTTGCATGTCAGTTGTCAGTCTTTTTTGTCCAAGGCAGTGCTCTATGAAGAAAAAATGAAGGAGCATGCTCTGAGCTCTAAACTTTTGAAATACGTGGTTCTAAGTCCCACTTGGGGGGTCTCAACAAAGGTTTATACGGAGAAGCTCCATTTCGAGGTCCAACCCCTTACCATTTTGTATTCCATTTTTGACGGAAAAGTTACCTGTTTTATGTACTTTCTATTGACAAATAGTACCCTTTTACAAACCATATATGCACTTTAATTCACAAAAACAGAATGTTTTCTCAATTTTTTTCACAGCCATAAAATGCATAGTTTTGCCCTTTTAGACTGAAATGGCAGATTTTGCTGCCTTTCTATATACTTCAACTAGTGAAATTTCTGCCCTTTCATACACCTGGCCCCTGAAAAAGATACTACTTTTCGATGGAGCCTCTCCGTATAGGTTAGAGATCCAGCAAGAGGGAACCAGTCAGTTATATCCACGTGTTGTGTGGACCTCTGCATTCAAACAGTTTTTTCATTATAATGATTCCCCTCGCCCCCACTCTGCGGCCCAGCTTATGAGTTCCAAGATTTTCTAGTTGCCCAGGGACAAAAACTAGTTGGCAGTGGCCACCCGTCAATGCTAGAGCACAGCCTTGTGGGGGAATTGGGCAATAAGCAGGTATTGTAAGATTTTGTCAACTGTCTTAAGCCAGAGCCCTCTGGGACTGGTGCTAAGTGCCCATTTTAGGGGAATAACTGCTTGATAGAAAGTCAAAGAAAGAAATGACACTCGCAGATGAATGGCAGGCAGACCAACTCTAGCCGTCCATTTTAGGGAGGTACCTGTTGAGAGAAAATTGACAGTATTAAGTAGGGGTGTTCTAAAAGTTGGTGTTGTAGTAAGCTGAAGACTTGTGATTGAAAAACGTATCAAAACCAAGATTCTCTGAAAACAGCAGGACTGGAAATGACATAGGTGGCACAATATCTATGACAAACAGTGTGCAAAGAAAGTAGTCTCTTGTAGCCCAGGCCTGGTGGTTTTCCTATTAGGCTAGTGAATTCTGTTCTAAATTTGTCAATGGGCGATTGACGCTTTTCGGGGAATTTAAATTACAGAGGAAATGTACTCAACCGTGTTCATCCAAAAAAATTTTTCGGGCTAGTTGATATGACTTTTTGCCTAGTATGTTTTAGCGACAGCCTGCATGAATGGCAAGCTGTCAACTGACTTTCTTTGCACCCTGAGTGACAAAGATAACTTTTCTGGTCAACTAATCAATCAGGTTGTAACAATTGCGGTTATTAAGGAATGTTTTTATTCTGATTATCATTCCTAAAATTAATTTTTAACTAGCTAGGTATTTTCATTGAAAAACTTACAAAGGCTGGTAACTATGACAAAATATTCTTATTTTCAGTTTGTTATCATGTTTGTAACAAGAGTCGATTTGTTACGCAAAGTTTTCAGACTGTTTGGCTATGTTTATTCACACAATAGTGGATAGTATGAACACCTGTCTGATATGTGATTCTCCATTTGAGAAATTGGTGCAGTGCAGCTTTTACTCTGACACAGAAATTGCACCACCACAAATGTTCTTATTTGTGAACAGAAGTCCTATCCAGTATGATTTTCGTGGCGACATAAAAGCTATGCGGTATTGTGTGAATATAGCCTTAATTCTTAACAAATTTTGCCAGGAGACTACCAGTGTGGTCTTTACCAGTAAAATAATATTATTGTCCACCTTTTCAGTCATGGAGGTCACTGCATAAGGATTATGCTTAAAATCCCTTTGTGGGTTTAGATTTTCTCTTTTTTTCTGTAGATAATAATTGTAAATTTTCCTTACCAGTGTAAATGTCAGGTTCATCACCAAAATATTCTATAAATAATTATTAAATATTTATGATATGGGCTCTTTCAGGGTACCTAATTAATATCTCCTATCCAATCACTTTTTCATCTGTGTATAATCTTGGATGGTAGTGTTTGTATTTTTAATGTGATCTGTAAATAATGTGTATTTTTGAGCAAAAAAAAAGTGTACCTAAAAGATGACATTTTTATAAATTATTATTGCCAGAGTTTCAAGGAATAGCAAATAAACTCGCGTTTGAGCAACTTCAAAAAATATTGACTTGTTTCAGTATTGTTGTGTCTTGTGGATTTCAATATTTTTACTTAAGAGTAACTTGAAAATGTAGAGGGATCGATAGTTTTCATGGTTAGGACGATTTTACCACCAAGCCTCGTTTCCAAATTGTAAATTGGCGACGATTTACGTAAATGAATTTCCTAGGCAACAGAGTTGAATCCCATGCGAAAAGGGTGCAAGTCGACAAACAAAGTTTAGTGGTGAAATTTGCTAATCAGACGTCAACGTGCAATTGTGTTTGAAGTGTAGCTGTTCAGTGCGGGGTTCGGACAGTCTTAAAAAAGTCCTTGAATTTGTACCCTGCAGCAGAGGCCCTTTGATCTTCCTAGATAAGTCGACTTCTCTAGGAAGATCGAAGGGCCTCTGCTTGCAGGGTATGAATTTTAGGGCGAGTCCTTGAAATCCATTTCTCCATATTTCTGAGCAAGTCCTTGAAAAGTCCTCGAATTTTCTTCAACTTAGAATACAGTGGTCTGGAAAGTGTTTTTTTTATGCTTTTTGGTTGTCCAAGACAAGATTTCCAAACACTCATCCTCTCTATTTTCTTTATGAATTATTAACGAGTTTGAGAAAAAAGAATGAGACGCAATGGATAACACCCGAGACGTAGAGGAAAATCGATGAGAGCTAAGGAAAACCAAAGACCACCTGCTTAGTGAAAAGTCCCCCAGACTGACTCAGCGTGAAAGAAAAGTACACTCAAAATCCGTTAATATTTAGAAAAACTTTAAGGAAAGGCTTTTCCCAGGGACAAAGAAAACTGACCGTAATAACGTAAGATGCATTGAAGACACAAATGTTACATTTTCCAGGTATAATTATAATTTTATTACTTACAATTGCTCTTTACTAGTTTTAACTCAAATGTAGTAGGAACAGTTTACAAAATTACAGCAAGAAACCTGTTTGAGAGAGCTATACTACAATGACAACTTGACTTCAAAAAACGCCATTCCTTGCCTACTTGCACGGAAAAAAAAATTGTAATTCACCAGATACAAATCTGCTCGGATTTTAAAATTGTGACTGCACAATTTTTATCCGAATTAACCAGCTTTTAGGGGCTCAAAAATTTTACCATGTTTTAGGCGTTTGGAATCAACAGTAAAAAAGAAAGAGAAATGTCCGTTGTGTAGTTACGAAATGCTCTGACTAAAACAACAAGTTGAATGAGAAATCAAAAAGGCACATTTAATACTGCAATAACTGCAAGGGCTCAACTATAAAAAAATACTTTGGAATCTACGGATCGAAGAATGTGAACGCAGCAAATGTTAAATCCGACTTAAGGTACGGTAAAACGCGCAACAAAACACATGCAACTTGTCTTGCAACACTGCTCCAAAACCAGTGGAATAGCGATGTTGCGCTTTTTACCACCAACATCAATTAGTCGTCTTCCAACAAACCAGACTGTGAACAGGTTTGAACGTGGGTGGTAAAACGCGCAACATCGCTTTTCAACCGTTTTGTACCCATGTTGCAAGACAAGTTGCACGTTTTTGTTGACCCTTTCACCGAAGCTTTAAAGTTTCTCAGTCCTACTGAAACACAAACAATTAGTTTTGGACGTCGCTGCACGACTAAAACGTGACATTTTTAAAGTTCACGTTGTATGGAGGTTGTAAGTTTTCCAGCTTGTTTTTTTTCTGACATTGGATATAATCCTTAAGAATTCAACTACAGAAAAATTCGCCAACATTTGACAAATTGAACTGCTAGGTGGAACACCGTATTTATTCGATTAACCGCCCTGGGCGCTTATTAAATTTTTGGACCTTGAGAGTGGCCGCTTATTCGAGGTAGGCGCTTATTCGAGGTTAGGCACTTATTAAATTTTCACTATTTTCAGCAAGTGTAGTATTTTTATCTTGCGACAAATCAAAAAAAGGTAATAACAAAACGAGAAGATGTAACAAAGCAAGTTTCTGTAAAATACCCTGAAAAAAACTCCATCTTCGGGGAAGTCTCTTATTAGTACTAATTCATTTTTGTTGGGTGGGAGGGAGAAGGGGGTGGGTTTTGAATGTAGGCGCTTATTTGAGTTTGAGTGGGTGGGGTGGGGGTGGGGGTGGCCGCTAATTCGAGGTTGGGCGCTCATTCGAATAAATACGGTAGTAACGACGAAGTTTGAATCGGCACGAATTTACTCTTTTAGGGAAGTTTTAGTTGCCGTCGCCGTCAGGGTTACCTAAACTCCCTTATAAACTGCAAATCAACGAAAGCTGGGATTTCCAGCTATTATTCACTATTTTTATTAAGCAAAAAGTAATCTGTGTTAATCCGCCTACTTTCGTCTGTGTGAGTGATCTGCAGGAGGTTTCTCGTCTTATTAGAGCCGACTGCCTTAGTACCTAGACTTAACCACAACGATGACCCAACCAAAAGGGACTTTAGGAAGTCTAGCCTGCCGTTCCTCAGGCGAGGGAAGGCAAGCGCGAAGCGAGCGGGAAGCCACAGGCACGCGCGACTCCCACACTTTTTCCCGTCACGCGTGTCTCGCGCTCCAGGCCCGCTTCGTGCCCGAAAAACGCGAAAACATAGCACCTGTTCTACAAGTTAAGAAGGTCTTGCTTAACCCTGAAAGTCCCAAAAGTGACCAACATCAAGTTTCTCCTAACAACATCAATAGATAATCAAGAGAATGGGACATGAGAATTCAGTACAAAAATGATTACCAAAAGGACAATGCTTTGATCTTTCAACAAATTCTCTCAGCCAGTTTTTCAAGGAGACGTATGGAGATCAGTAGGGAGAATTTTTATGTGGATATTGGGGCTTAAAGGCTTAATACTTTATGTGTAGATGTCTCCTGAAATTGGAGACGTCTACAGGAAGGTAAGTACTTTGAATTCAAAATAAATAATATCAAATGCTCATTTTAAATGACAGTGCATTATGCAATAGTGTTGTATTCTAAAGACCACTTGACCATTAGCTTAACAGCTCGGGATCCTTGATGTGTTTCTTTAAATATTTCATCATTGAAAATGTCTGGAACCTTTTTAAACCTGAAAAACAGGAGTTGACAGGTTACATAAAAGAAATTTAAAAAACAACATTAAAACATCACATGATATAGTAATCACGACCATCAAACCGCATTAACAGCAACACATCCTACTTTATTTATATAATTATCATTGTAAGAAGCATGAAAGTACTAATGTGAACACTTATTTAAGTCCTGCCAACACGTATCTGGATATTTTCAAAAGCGCAGGCTATCTCAATCCGATTCCAAACCGAGACACTTGAAAAAAAATTGTTCTTACCGAAGACTTGGTACAGCTGTTCATCACAAATTGTAAATCTCTTATTTTTAGGATCCTAGAATGATAACAAAAATATTTAATTTTTAAACATAGTTCTACAAGAAACTGGAGAGTCAACAATTAAGGTGGCTTGCAGAGTTAACTTTTGTAGAAGTAAAGCTCTGGTAACTCTTGTAGTGTGTCTAATTATGAAATGAACAAAAAAAATAATGTTCTGCAAAACATTGGATAAATGTTTGTCATGGTTGAGCTCCTAAAGTGTCCAACTCTTGTAAGAGATCACCTATCTAAATAACCAAATTAGTTTGCCTCCGTCAAAAGATTATTGGTAAAAGCAGTCTTGTAAGCTACAACTCATCACAAAGTACCTAACCTGAGATCAGGCCCAATTTTAGCAGCCTCCATACATTCTCTCTAACGTGCTCGTGCTAAAATCTCTTTTCTTTTCGCCTTCCTTATCTCAGGTTATAAAGTACCACCAAACCTTAGCATTTCAGGTCACAATAATGTTTATTGTTTAAAGGTGGATGACACTTCCCACAGTACAAAACTCTATCCTATTCCAGTAGATGCAGTCAACTCTCACCTTGCGGACACCCCGATAATACGGACAGCGGCTTAATCCCAGGCAAAAATATATTGCAGATGTTTGACTGAAATAAACTCCTGCTATTACGGACTCTCGCTAATGAGGACACTAAGTTGAGGTCCCTACACTTTCTTCTATAAAGGTAGTTGACTGTAATGCAATTTGCTTCCCTAATACTTATACATTGGAAGGTGATTTATCCATTGGATAGTTATCTGGCATTTGAACAACCAGGGCCAGCTGGTTAAAATGGAAGGTTTGAAAGCAATTCATATGTTAAATCTTGTTTTGTTACAATGTCATTTTAATAAAAATAACCATTACCAGGGCAACAACAGAACTCGCTGAAAAGTGCCTCAGTCTAAAACTTGCTGTCCTTGAAATAACTAACAGAATTAATTTGATGACCTGTTATTTCCCAATCATTTCAGAATGCACCATGGTAATGATTACTTTAACTTCTAATAATTAGTAACATGACGAAAACTGTCTATGACTCTAATATATTTTCTCTCAATACCGGTATATTGTGTCTATATAAAGTACCATGAACTAGATAGATACCTCCAACTTTCTCTCTCTTATTATTTCCCACATTTTTTTCACAATATCACTTCTTGCCATCTAGAAAAAAAGAACAAGGTTTCCTGGCAAATTTAATAATTGCTACTCCAAGTTAATTAGAGCTCTATTACATGGAAGGTGAAAAACAGATTGTATGGTTCCATTGTGTTGTATTGCTTTATTGGCTTAAACCCTTCCCTCCCCACCCCCAACCCCTCTGCAAATTCAAGTTCAGCTTCATAAATTCCTTTAAAGATGTGTCCTTTCTGAACCCCCTCCTTCTTGGAATTTCTGACTACCCTCCATCAGTGGGTATGGATATTTTCTGGAAACACAGTCAGATTGTTTAACAATAGACCTCATTCAAGAAACCCAACATCTTTGCAGGCACTTAAGGACTAGTAGGATAAAAGCGATACCATTACTGGAAGTATCCCCTTGGATAGGATCCTGTGTAACCTCTGTTTAATGTGAACTTTCAGTTTTTGAAATGGAACATCTTGAGATGTCCTGTTAGTTGTTAAATTATTTAGGTAAGCATTTTTCTGAGCATGATGCACCTAGGATTATTGCTACCCCCGCCTGGACAGGGTACTAGTCTGTGGCAGTATGTCACTGATTCCTATTTATACACCATGTACATATCCGCTAGATAGCATTATCCAACATTTGAACACCAGGGCCTGGGTGAAGAAAGACAAGGTGGAGCAAAGTTTCTTTCTTTTGGCAGGGCTTGATACCCTAACTTACAGATCCAAAATTAAAGGTGTTAACTGCTTGCTCACCACACCTCCACATTTAAAACATCAAGTCCTAAACTGAATATCATTTGAGCAGAAATAATTTATTGAACAGCATCAGTCCATTATGTACAGAGCAAATGAATGATAAATTTCATTTGCCCTGCAAATAATGAAGTTATCATATTGCATTATTGACTAAGCGTGGAATCAAGATGGCTGGATGTGTCTTTATGGACTGAGAATAGAAGTCAAGGTTGATTAAAATGCAAAAAAGAACAGGGCCAATATTTACCCAACTTGATCGATCAAGTTTGGTCAATAAAGGATTTATCATATGGCCATAAACAGAAATTTTTCGTGCGGGACCAAAATGCAGGAAGTCCCGAGCGGGCAAGATAGGTAGATCTTGCCCACTCAGGTAGCCAATCAGAACACAGCATACACTTCATCTTGCCTGCTCGCGATTCAACCATATAAAAATAAGGTATATTAACTTTCATATCATGCAGGATTACTGAAGGTGTACAGGATTGACTGCTCAGAAAACTCTTTGTAAGATGAAGACTTATGAAAAAGCAACTTACTCTGTCTTGTCCTACAAGTTCAGCCAATACAGGGGATAAAGCCATTAACTTTTTAAAGCCTGCAAACAAATTTCCCAGACCTCATTAGTTTCATAATAAAATTCATACTCATTGCTGCAGCAATCAGGCACTGGTACATGACCTGCATGTAGTTCACTTCAAGCCAGAACTGATACCAAACCATAGAATTTTTCAGCTCAGAAACACACGCATCTGATTGACAAGATATGTCTTCATGCCCTTGCTGAATCTCAGTTCAATCCGTTCAAAATTTACTAAGAAAAGCAATTTTGACTTGACATCATTAAACTGCAAAATAATTATTGATGGCTCTTACCTTTGTTTTCCCCTTTGGTTTCTTTTGATTTTTTTGCACTTGCTGATTTTTTCCTTTCCTTAAAATTTGCAAAAGACAAATAATAAAGAGAGGGTAATGTTACCACAACAAAATCATAAATCTTATTAACTGGAAAAAGACAATGTATCCTCGGTCAGTATACATTTCAGTTAAATCCACAAGTTACATGTAAAACAAAACTGTACCATGTTGTTGCACACACTCACCACTGTTTTCTTTGTGTTTTGCCTCCTTGCTCTAAAGCCTTTTTCATCCTCATGAAGCTTGCGAGCTAACTCAGCATCATCAACAGTATGAGATTCCTGAGGACATTAAAAAGTAAAATATATTGCTATTTAAATTCATCATTTATAAGATTATTATTTCACAGTTTACCATTATATAGCCTGATTAACAGCCAGGTGACATAATTAACGGCAACTGTAAAGTTAATATTTTAATTTAAAAATCTCTTGATTCAATTTTTTGCCTCTGTGGACGCTAAAAATCATTACTATAAAGACAACAACAACCACCTAGTAACATGTTAGATTCAGTTTATTGCACAGTAGTCAAAAAAGGAAGAATGATTCCAATTTCTTCCACCCTTGTTTCTCAGACCTCATGACAATTTGAGACACAATAATTGTAATTATAATTTATTGACCAACCCTTCCCCAGTCAGATGCTAATTTTTAAGCTTCCCCCCCCCCCCCCCCCCACTTAGCTATTTTTTGAACCTCCCAATAATTTGAACTAGTTTCCTTTTCATACATGTATGAGGTTAAGAAAAACCTGGGTAATTCACTGCATTTTATCAAATAAATGGTTATATTAATAAATAAACAAATGGTGAATTCAAATGCTTTGCTTATGAAAATGGAAGTGCACCTGACTACCAGTAGCTAGTCGTGAATATCGGCGAATAGTCATCGAGACGAAGGGCCCTCCGCTCAAATAATTTGAAACAAACAATACAATGTGATTAAAAACCAGGTGGCATCCATTCAGCTATGACCCAGGACTTGAACTTGTGATGCCTGAGAATCAAATCCAGCTAGTGGTAATAATGGGACTTGGGATTCTGGATTGCCACATTGTAGGTCAGATGTGCTAACTACTGGGCCATGCTGCCTTCCATAACCAACGTTCATTCCAAAACATTCTCACACTATTACTTACTTGTTTTTTCTTCTTTGCTGAAGGTTCATCATCCTATAGAACAAATATATAACTACTGGTGAATAAATACATGGGAGTTGTTTCATAAAATCTTAGAAAAGTCCACAACCTCTGAACCCAGAGATAACGGCCATCTCTCTTCACTCCTCATCACTGGGGATGATTGGTGGAAGAGACATTTGCCATTCGGCCCTAAAAATTCTATAATGATGATGTAAATCATGTTTACACATTAATTTTTAACCTGGTAGGACTTCATAGGCTAGGCAGGATTCCGGATTTAAATTTGTTTGAGTTTTATCCCATGAATAAGAAATCCAAGATTAGTGCTAACATAAACTGGTTTAACGTTTGAGTTCTTCTGCGTGGCAGCAAAACTCACTTGCCTTTTGTAAAGAAGGATATATTCCATGAAAAATGACCATTTTTTGGTTGTTTCATGGTGGTTACATAAATTATAAGTGATCTTTTGTCTTTTGTCTGTCATTCATGAACAACATATATTCTACAAGAATAAAAATACTACATCGACCAATCAGTGGATGTTCACCAGATTCCTGACAAATCTACATCATCAGTATGGAATTTTTGTGTCTGAATCACAGATGCTTCTCATGCGAAACATCCAAAGTGATGAAAAGTGGGGAGTGACAGCTGCATTCACAGGCTACAACCTCCCCTGATTCCTCATCCTCTTGGTCACTTCTTTCTGGTTCAACACCATTCGCCTGATCACTAGTTCCATTTTCCTGCTCCTTCTCATTTTCTGTTTCTTTCTCTTGGTTTTCAATCATTTCCATTAACATTGCATCAATTTCTTTTTTCCTAAAATTAAGAAAATTATAGGATATTATTACATATTTGAATATTTTGCAATAATATTGTTTTCTGTAAAATTGATGCCACACAGTCTCACGACCAAAAATTTTGGAAACAATATTCGTATAACATAACAACAGACATCTTCATAAACGATCTAATAATCATATCATTAGATTGAAAAACGTCTGCAAAAGCACACTCTAAAAGATCAAGCTGACTGACTTCAGAGATAAAACACATTCCACAGAAGTATTTCATTCATGAAATATGGCAATATTATTGATATCAACCTCTTTTTAATAGCTTAAATTTGCATCAGACCTGCCAACCCCTGATAAAGGAAAATCTGGAGACTCATGAAAAAAGTCTGAAGATTCTACAAAAAGTAGTGAGATTCTATTTTTTTCTGCCTACAAGCCCTTTTTCCATTGGGGGGGGGGGGGGGGGAGGGGGAGGGGTAAGTATTTATTTTTTAAAATATTACCTTGCTTTATTTGTGGTCATCACATAGCAAAAAAGGCCAAAACTTACAACAATGGGTCATTTCTTCTGGATAAGCCAACTAATCATGGCCACTAAAAAGTGTTAGACAATCTGCCAACAAGGCTTTAAAAGGCACTAGCATTCCCTATTGAATTTCCATTTTACTCAACTCATTTCAGAATGATTTTCCCCAAAAACCGTGAGATTGGGAGTGTTGTTGTGAGCCTGTGAGAAAAGACAAAAAATTGTGTGGCTCACGTCAGAATAGTGAGAGTTGGCAGGTCTGGTGCATTAATTAACCAGTGTAAAAGGTCTGTGAAATAACGTTACTCAATCAAATTCCATAAATTTTGATCGTTGTTTTATTAAAAAGCGCGAGGTAGACACTGAGCAACAGGTCATGAGTCTCTGATTTTTTTTCAGCTGAGACATACTTGCTGTAGAAATTTTGTACTACATTTTGGCCTTTAGTACATCTCTACAAATCTCTGTTGAGAAAAATCACGAGATGTTGGTCTCTGTGCTCTGTTCGTTTAGGCGGCGTTTAGGCATAAAATCAGGGTCAAATATTTTTACCACGAATGAATGACTTTCGTTACTTTTAGGGGACTTCACCAAACGCGTTAGAAAAAGTCAATCTGCTTTTTACACTGGTAAACCAAGTTTTTATTGACGACTATACATTTTATTTCGTAACTTTATTTCGATATTTCACAACTGAGATAAAAGTAAAGCTGCTTGATTTCATATTTTTTAATCTGGAATGTCACATTAATATTACTAGATCTACAAGCAAAAGTACACAAGGGTGTAAAAAATTTTACTGGTAATTACACGAACTTTATTCTCATTTTTATTTCTCGAAACAAAGGGGCTGTGAATAAACAAGCTTGGTTTCTCAAACACATGCTTTCACTTTACCTTCCTAAGAAACTCACACCAAACTTCTCTTCCAGCTGAGTTCGGACAATTCTTGATGTGAGCTTGGAAAGTTCGCCTTCCCTTAAAATGTCTGAGAAAAAAATATGAATAAGATATATAATTTCCCTTGCAAAAGGCTTGAGTAGGAAATCTGAATATCGTAAAATAGAACTCATTTACCTGCCATTGCGCCCCGTATTTCGGCATCCGAAGGATCAGATCCATGACCCGCCATTTTTGTTGTTGTACCATGCGTTTTGAGCATGCACATGCTCAAGGAATCGTTCAGCGGTTACAGATGTCCTTGCAGGGGTGGGCTCAGTCCCGGCCAGGGTACCGGCTCAGTCGATCGTGGCTCTTTCGCCGGGTGGTGAGCTCTATATCTTACCCCGGGAACGGTGGCACAGAAAATAAATATTTTGCGATTGGAAAATTGAAATCCTTATTTTCGGATTTTTTTAATCGAACAAGAAATCCAGAAACAAACTTCATATTTGGATTTCTTAATGAAAATCCATACCTCCAGAGGATCCGAACTGATTCGTGACCAAGATCTGGGTACGAGATTAACTCCCAGTGGTACAAATGTCCTAGTTAGGCGGAAACACTCTTGGAGGCAAAACCACTCAACGCGCGACTTCATACCAGCGAGGGTCGGCCAGATCTTTAGTGGACCTGGATCAGTAAAATTTGCAGCACCGAATTTTAAAATTAAAACAGTCGGAACTGATCCTTGTGGCATTAAGAGTAATAGAAAAAATAAAGAAATAAAACAAAAATAAAATGGTGAATTATATTTGCCCGATCAGTGATTTAGGTTTCCAACACAAATCTTCAACGGGCCCCCGCTTGTAAAATACCGTATGTATATAAAATACAAACACAATTCACCATTTTATCATTTTTTTTCTTTCTTTATTTTTTCTATAAAGCCCCCTGCCGTAAGGGACCAGTTTACTATTTTTAATTTTAAAATCTAACAGGCGGTGGGAAAAATTTGGGCGCGAAGAAAGAACTGGCGCGCGAGAGGGAGACACGCGAAGGAGGTGCCTGTGCTGTATGCTGCCATGATTGCAGTCCATTTAGGGTCACCAGAGATTATAAAGCAGCAAATAAATAGTGGTACTGGCAATTTTAAAGGTTTTAGAGTTTGGCGCCACCGTAATCAGGTAAAAGGCCCTGATTAGAGGGGAGCTAAAAAAAAGCAGTAAACTAATGTAATAAAAATTGGTCAAAATCAGCGAACCAACCGTTCTTATACGATCTATAAATCGATGATCATTTTTAATTTGGCGCACCACCCAAAATTTTCGGGGACCAAAAATCTTTTGAAAAGGAGCCAGTTCCTATTTCTGGTTGACCCTTAAAAGTGCAATAGGTCGCATTATAACTAACAAGAGGATGAATCCACCAATTTTGCAGAAGTACACCCTTCCCCTAAAAAACGCTTAATCTTCCCACGAGGACAGAGGGCTTGATTGTAAGATCGAAGTCTTACAAGTCTCAGAATCCGATGACAGATGAACAAATCTTAGTTTTCTTTCTTCCTTCCTTCCTTATTTTGAAAAAAAAAATAGGTTAAAGATTACGGGGAAAGGGATTAAAAGTGATCCCGAATGATATTTTAAAAAAGTGAAGGTTAAAACAGAGGCATCAATCCTGTTCAGAGTTAGATGCTTCTTGTTAAAACAGTCATTCTCTCTTGGTTAAAACCAATACCATTGTTGCTTAGGTTTAACATGATGTGCACGTCCACTGGTCGCAATCCGTTACACCAATCAAAAGAAGAAAAATGTAAATTATGATACTCCATAGGTGTTTTACACAATAAAATTTCATTGATTTTTGTAAAAAAGGAATAATGAGTTTACTTTATTCACACATGCGCAAATAAGTTCGAAATGATTTTTGAATTGAATAAGTTCTTAACGGCTTCGAAGTTTGCTGGGCTTTTAATGATGGTTGGATTATTTACTTTTAAAGCCTAAAGAAAGGTAAATGTTCAACGAATCAGTTCGTTCTACTGCAAAGCATATCAGATCCATAGTTATGCCAGCTTTTGCTATATTAACGCCATCATCTCTTGACTTTCTAGTGTCTACACGTAAACGAGGTGCCTAAGATCTTGAAGAACTAGTCAAACTGTGAACTTCTTGAGACGCTTTTTAACGTTTGTTCCAGTATTGTAACATATTTTTCCATTTTTCTTCAGGTTTGACTTGAAATCGCCTGGCATCTGACCGCTGAAATCCGGCGGCAATGATAAGGAAAAGTAACAAAAAGATGTCAGCTCCATGGCAGAAAAACAAAGTACGAGGTGTAAAAAGGTAAGTGTCTAAACTGTAAAAAGTTATTTTTATACGATAGATAGATAAAAAATAAAACGAAAGAAGAAAGAAGGAAAGATGGCGTCTACGTTAATAGAAAACTGCGGGTTTTCATGATTTATAGAATTCATGAAAATAGGAGGCATGTGGCTATAAATTGTAGCGTATAAGTAATCACCAGTGTGTTGTGTTAACTTATTTTACAGCTTGAATGGAGTAAGGGAAAGTGCTTCAATAAAAAGATAGGTTTACCGTGCTTGTTTTCGCCCTGAGTGCCCGTAATTCTAAGTGTTTTTACCCCCGCGAAGTGTTCTAGACTTGAACAACTAACCGTCAAAAATTCTTATCATGAATCTTACTAAAATCTAGAGCCTGTTTGTTCAGGGCTATAATTGTCAGCGAAGTGATTTCAAAATCCCCGAAAGTCTTGCAAAATATTTCAAAACAAGAACAGTTTAATGGACTATTATCTCATGTTTCTGTGTGGCTTCGAATGCGGGGGTTCACGTAATTCGTATGTGAATAAATCAAACTTCCTCTATCTTTTTCTCGTAGCAATAACAAGTAGAAAATGCTACTAAAAAGGGGGAGGGTAGACTACGAGTAACCCCCATTAATTCCTCAGGAACAGTAGTAGTAGCGAAACGCGACGGCGCGCGTCAATACACTCATCGCAAAAATTGCACGCTCATGTAAACTCGTCCCCAGGGTCTTCTCATATTTCAATATGGCAGCGCGCGAGCGCGCGTTTGCGCGGTTTGGTAGCAAACCAGAGACATTTTAAGCTGAAAACTCATGCGAGCAAGTTACAATCGGCGTGGATTCTCCAGCCAATCAAAGAGTTCAGCAGTGCAAAAAGTGGGTAAGATTTCTTCTCAGCCCCACACATTTGTTGTGCATGCAGCAATTCACGGGAGCGCCATACAATAAGGTTATATATTTCTCGATCATGAAAAATGATAGAAACATTGGGGAATTTATTGATAAACGGAATTCCGTTGGGCTTATTGTTTACACTTAAGAAAGTAAGAAAGCGTTTTGATCCTTGCAAATGAACATTGGGTGATCCTAGACTCAACTACCAGTAGCCCTACAGATCTTCAGAAACCGGTCTGGCAAGTGCACGCAAGAGCCTTCTGTTTAAATTCTTTTTGTGCAGCCAAATTTGTAGCATTGCACAACAGCACTGTGTCAATATTAAGAGATTTGCACCTGACTTGTAGGGAAGTAGCCATGATAGACCATGATATTTTTCCCAAATCCACCCTAACCTTTAAATCGAACACATTAGTAATAATGTTCCCGCCTTAATGGAATCTTACTGGGTCTAGGAAGGATAATATGCATGGGACCCAAAATGACCAACACTGACGACAACTGTTAGACACAGGCTGATTGGGACCTATGTACACTGTAAGACAGTGTTTATTATCACAAAATCTAAGATACAACAAGAAAATGAAACAGAAAACTATGTGAACATAGAAATACAAAAACAAAACACTTAAGCAAAACTTAAAGTAGAAGTCAGAGCATATAAGATACTGTACGCCATCAAACCCCATTAATAAGGACACTGAGGGGGCCATAGATAGTGTCTGTATTAACTGGGTGTTCATAATTAGGTGTCTGTCTTGAGCGGGTGTCCATAAAACAGGGTTGGATTGTAGTTCATAAAAAGTGTTCATTTCTTTATCTCTTACAGATGGTATGCTTAAGTGATGGGAAGAATGGCCTTAAAGGAATTTGACCAACAAGAATTAAAACTTAAGGTAAATGACCTATACACTGTTGCTTACCGGGTTTCTTAGACCAGGTGCAACAATTAAAATGCAGACTTAGACAAAAATATCTGAAAGCCACAGAAATTCTTCTACATGTACACTGTACCCTGTTTATTTCTAAACTGTAAGATTGTTGACTTGACAAACTGTTTGTCACGCAACCTGGTTGACTGCAACTACTCTAAACCACAGAAACAGCAAAGGCTTCTCTTTTCATTCTTTGTTGATTTTAGAAAAGCTTTTGATTGTATACCCCACGGTGCCAGAAGCTGTTAAAATTTTGATGAACTGAGGAAAGAACATATTCAAGGGTGTTTCTTAGAAGTACATATATATATATGAGTGGATACAGGGCCCAAACATATTTAGTACTTTAAGCTAAATTGACTAAATGCCATAACAAAATTAGAAATTAAACTGTCATTTTAATTAAAACTAAGAAAATATGAAACAGGAGAAAGCAAAAGACAGAGAAAAATCAATATACAACAACAGAGTACCAAAAATCATTTGGACCTACACTGTACTAGTCCCTTTCTGTTTTTTGTTGATTGCATGACATTTTCTTTTGGCTTGTTTAAAACCTGGCATCCTCGCAGTTTTGTTGAAGTACTAAGAGTTGTTTGAAACTTCGTTTGTCACAGTCTGCATTTTGTACATGACCTACAATCTTGGACAAAACTGTTGAGAAAATTGTATACTAGGGGAGCATTTTTCTCAACATCGTAGCTGTACCAGTTCTTCCCTCTCCCCCTTCCCCTGAAAGCAATGTTGTTGTGTATTCAAAAGAAAGGCTAATCCCTGGGCATTTGTAGGAAGCAACATTGAACTGGGGGAAGGGGATTTCTTTCCACAAAGGCGTCGTTTTGGAAATAGTTTTGTTGCGTAGGAAGTGGACATGATGGGGAAAACTTTCTCAAGTAGTTTTGTCCGGGATTGTAGCTAGTGAGTCTGTGCTTTGCACACTGCTTTTTGTACCCTGTTTTTAGTCTGTGGTCTACATTTTGTACTGACCATAATTATTCAAATTACATGATTAAAGAAGCTGAACACAGTTTGATACATGTAGGTTGTAGATTGTTAGCTTTTATTATGTTGTTATTTAAGACTATTTTCTATTAAGTTCAAATTTGGTATAGGTGGGAAAATATATTTATGAATTGACATTCATTAGAGTAAAACTGAGGTTTGGGCTGTTGCTATGGCAATATGGATGATTGAAAACAAGCCTAAAGTTTTGAGTTTGTAACCTTCAAACAGTTTTTAAAATTTTTAAGAAAATGACTTTCTTGAGAAACTTGGCTGTGTTGACCAAACTTCTGTCTTTGTTTAAAAATTATTTTAAGGCTTTTATTGACTCGGGAGTGTGATATGAAAAGGATTTTAGGCAAATTTCGTCAAATTTTAATGGGTTTATTACAAGGTATCTTTTGAGCGCGTAGCGCGACAGTGAGCACGAAACGCGATCGTACTGTCCTACCACACCAGACCAGAAAACCATGTGAACGACTTTGAGAAAGTCTACTACTTTTTAAGTGAGTTTGTTGTCTTGCTTTGATAAATTTTCTTGTTGGTTCTTTTTATGTAGATAACAGAAGAGGCTGTGCTGACAAAAAGTGATGACACAAGACCAAGAGATTTAAAATGTAAGTCCAGACATGAGTGGTTGGTTTAAATAGCCAAAGGAAATAAAAGCCTCCCCCATTTTTCTCTTGTACTTGAGATTTATCTTACAACTTATACACAAGTCATGTACTTAATTGAAATGAAATAAAATAAATAACAGTTTGCAGGTAGCACATCCACAGAGTGGTTCTTCGTCTACCTGATTCCTGGTCGATTTGGAATTTGGAAATGTTTGTTTTTGAGGAGAGAGGAAAACCGGAGTACCCGGAGAAAAACCTCTTGGAGCAAGGGAGAGGACCAACAACAAACTTAACCCACATATGGCGTCGAAGCCGGGAGTTGAACCCGGGCCACATTGGTGGGAGGCGAGTGCTCTCACCACTGTGCCACCCTTGCTCCCCCTTCCCCTATCTCGACTGAGAAAAATCTCAAACTCTTGGCAAAATGGCTCCAACCTTTGTTAGTTACTCTTTTGTTGTTTTTTGTTTTTCACAGTTTGGGGTTAAAATCGGATTAACGTAGATCAACTTGTGAAGACAGTTGACTGAAAGACTCAACATAAGGACATTCTGACAGAAACTGGTCCAGCAAGAGCTTGACTGCAGAGATCAGAGGTGAGGACCAAAATAGGACCTAAGTTACACTGTACTGTACTATAGTACATGAATAAAACTAAGAATTTATTAACAGAAAATGTACCATGAATTAAAATCAATATAACAAGGTGTCCACTTCGATTGGAAAATTTTTTTAGCAACTTGTCACGATCAGTTTTGGATTTTTCAGCCATAATTATGACTGAGTCAATGCAAAACTTATAATATTATTTATAGCACCTTAAACACTCTATTGAGAAAGAAATCTTCTTAAAATCAAGCAATACACAGGCAAAATTAAGATTAAGACAATGGTCAGTGTGAAATATGGACTGTGGGCTGTGGGCCTCAGACTGCAGACTGGGTATAAAACATGGACTACAGACTACGTTGGTAAAAACTGTGGTAATTGGTTCTAGGTAAGGTAAAATAAGATCAAAAGATCACTAAATAGCACAACACATGAGTTTAAGTTATAACCCTAACCCTAAACTATTGCACTCACATTGATCAGTAGAATTACAAAACCAAGAAGTAAACATAACTTAAGTTTATAACTAGAAAGTCAGGACATAGATATACATAATTAACAAACAACATGCAATGTTCATAAATAATTATGTTTCATTTCAGATTCCAATCATGTTACAGTCTGCATAATAAGGTGACTAGTAGAAGGATTGCCTATTGGAATTTGACCAACAAAAAACAGAAAAGGTAAATTCTGAAATGTGTTTATACATTTTAGCAGAGATGTCAACCTCTGGAAATCTAAAATCTAGAGACTCTATCTTTAGCATTACCCCCCCCCCGAATATCAAATATCAACAACCAAACACCCCACACCTTTCATGAACCCCTGAGCCCCCATAAGCTTAGGTCATTATTTTAAGTCTTAAATGAGGTACAGACCATCACAATTCGCTTTTGAGATTGTAATGGTGAAATAATCGTTCAGTTGTCGGTGATTAAATACATTCAATTAATGCTCCAGAAACCGAACTATGAGTTTATCTGGGAGATTTGGTTTCCTGTACGGAGAACCAGGAGATTAGTGTTGTATCCCGGAGTGTAAGCATGTTAATGGTTGACCTTGACATAGGTCAAAATAAATTCAAATATTTCCATGCTTAATGACATGGCATATACTGCTACCCCACTCATAAAGGGTATTTAGGTTTTAAACTAATGAATTCAACATAGAATTGAAAAACCAAATATCAAGCAAACTTGAACTAGCAAATCAACAAATGTAAATATTCCTTTCTTTGTCCCTCACAGATGATATGATCATAAGAATCACCTAAAGGCATTTGATAGACAAGAGTCAAAAAGGTAAATTATTATTCTGGATTATTACCTAGCAAATTTGATACGGTAAACATAACCTAATGTACAACAAGGTCACCTGGGATTCAAACCGAGTACACGTAGGAGACAAATGTTCTCTAGACTATCACATACTATAAATACCTATGATATATTATAAAATTAATAGCTAATATACAAGAAGGTCTCCTAAAGTTCAAGCCCAGAACATGTGGGAGACAAATGCTTCCTGGACTAATACATAGAGACTTTGATATATACAACTTCAAATAAACAACAAGGTCAGCTAGGACTCCAATCCAGTACACCTGGGAGACAAATACTCCCTTGATGAATGACAGAGAAGGACCTCCCTGTTACAAGGAAACTCTGGTATTTAAAAAAGTAGTATACATTTAGGTAAACTGGGATTCCAACCCAACAAGCACGGGAGACAGGAGATCCCTGGAATGATACTTTACTCTTTGGTAGTTAAAACTTACTACTACAACTAGAAAATCTGGGATTCCAACCCAGCAAGAAAACGAGAAAGGAGCTCCCTGGACTGACTTTTCAGTCTTTGGTAGTTAAAACTTACTATTAAAAGTAGGTAAACTGGGATTCCAACCCAGCAACCAAGAAAGACAGGAGCTCTCTGGACTGATTTTCCAGTCTTTGGTAGTTTAACCTTAGTATTAAAGGTAGATAATCTGGGATTCCAACCCAGCAAGCAAGGGAGACAAGAGCTCCCTGGACTGATACTTCAGTATTTGGTAGTTAAAACGTACTATTAAAAGTAGATAAACTGGGATTCCAACCCAGCAAGCAAGGGAGACAAGAGCTCCCTGGACTGATACTTCAGTCTTTGGTAGTTAAAACTTACTATTAAAAGTAGATAAACTGGGATTCCAACCCAGCAAGCAAGGGAGACAACAGCTTCCTAAACTGATAATTCAGTCTTTGGTAGTTAAAACTTACTATTAAAAGTAGATAAAGTAGGATTCCAACCCAGCAAGCAAGGGAGACAACAGCTCCCTGGACTGATACTTCAGTCTTTGGTGGTTAAAACTTAGTATTAAAAGTAGATAAACTGGGATTCCAACCCAGCAAGCAAGGGAGACAAGAGCTCCCTGGACTGATACTTCAGTCTCTGGTAGTAAAAACGTACTATTAAAAGTAGGTAACCTGGGATTCCAACCCAGGAAACAAGGGAGACGAGAGCTCTCTGGACCGATACTTTAGTCTTTGGTAGTTAAAACTTACTATTAAAAGTAGATAAACTGGGATTCCAACCCAGCAAGCAAGGGAGACAAGAGCTCCCTGGACTGATACTTCAGTCTTTGGTTTTTAAAACTTACCATTTAAATTAGATAAACTGGGATTCCAACCCAGCAAGCAAGGGAGACAACAGCTCCCTGGACTGATACTTCAGTCTTCGGTAGTTAAAACTTACTATTAAAAGTAGATAAACTGGGATTCCAACCCAGCAAGCAAGGGAGACAAGAGCTCCCTGGACTGATACTTCAGTCTCTGGTAGTTAAAACTTACTATTAAAAGTAGGTAAACTGGGATTCCAACCCAGCAAGCAAGGGAGGCAAGAGCACCCTGGACTGATACTTCAGTCTCTGGTAGTTAAAACTTACTATTAAAAGTAGGTAAACTGGGATTCCAACCCAGCAAGCAAGGGAGACAAGAGCTCCCTGGACTGATACTTCAGTCTTTGGTTTTTGAAACTTAGTATTAAAAGTAGATAAACTGGGATTCCAACCCAGCAAGCAAGGAACACAAAAGCTCCCTGGACTGATACCTCAGTCTCTGGTAGTTGAAACTTACTATTAAAAGTAGGTAAACTGGGATTCCAACCCAGCAAGCAAGGGAGACAAGAGCTCCCTGGACTGTTACTTTAGTCTTTGGTAGTTAAAACTTACTATTAAAAGTAGATAAACTGGGATTCCAACCAAGCAAGCAAGGGAGACAAAAGCTCCCTGGACTGATACCTCAGTCTCTGGTAGTTGAAACTTACTATTAAAAGTAGGTAAACTGGGATTCCAACCCAGCAAGCAAGGGAGACAAGAGCTCCCTGGACTGTTACTTCAGTCTTTGGTAGTTAAAACTTAGTATTAAAAGTAGATAAACTGGGATTCCAACCCAGCAAGCAAGGGAGACAAGAGCTCCCTGGACTGATACTTCAGTCTCTGGTAGTTAAAACTTACTATTAAAAGTAGGTAAACTGGGATTCTAACCCAGCAAGCAAGGGAGGCAAGAGCACCCTGGACTGATACTTCAGTCTCTGGTAGTTAAAACTTACTATTAAAAGTAGGTAAACTGGGATTCCAACCCAGGAAGCAAGGGAGACAACAGCTCCCTAGACTGATACTTCAGTCTCTGGTAGTTAAAACTTACTATTAAAAGTAGAGAAACTGAGATTCCAACCCAGCAAGCAAGGGAGTCAAGAGCTCCCTGGACTGATACTTCAGTCTTTGGTTTTTGAAACTTAGTATTAAAAGTAGATAAACTGGGATTCCAACCCAGCAAGCAAGGGAGACAAGAGCTCCCTGGACTGATACTTCAGTATTTGGTAGTTAAAACGTACTATTAAAAGTAGATAATTTGGGATTCCAACCCAGCAAGCAAGGAACACAAAAGCTCCCTGGACTGATACCTCAGTCTCTGGTAGTTGAAACTTACTATTAAAAGTAGGTAAACTGGGATTCCAACCCAGCAAGCAAGGGAGACAAGAGCTCCCTGGACTGTTACTTCAGTCTTTGGTAGTTAAAACTTAGTATTAAAAGTAGATAAACTGGGATTCCAACCCAGCAAGCAAAGGAGACATGAGCTCCCTGGACTGATACTGCAGTCTTTGGTAGTTAAAACTTACTATTAAAAGTAGGTAAACTGGGATTCCAACCCAGCAAGCAAGGGAGACAAGAGCTCCCTGGACTGATACTTCAGTCTCTGGTACTTAAAACTTACTATTAAAAATATGTAAACTGGGATTCCAACCCAGCAAGCAAGGGAGTCAAGAACTCCCTGGACTGATACTTCAGTCTTTGGTAGTTAAAACTTAGTATTAAAAGTAGATAACCTGGGATTCCAACCCAGTAAGTAAGGGAGACTAGAGCTCCCTGGACTGATACTGCAGTCTTTGGTAGTTAAATCTTACGATTAAAAGTAGATAAAGTGGGATTCGAACCCAGCAAGCAAGGGAGACAAGAGCTCCCTGGACTGTTACTTCAGTCTTTGGTACTTAAAACTTAGTATTAAAAGTAGATAAACTGGGATTCCAACCCAGCAAGCAAAGGAGACATGAGCTCCCTGGACTGATACTGCAGTCTTTGGTAGTTAAAACTTACTATTAAAAGTAGGTAAACTGGGATTCCAACCCAGCAAGCAAGGGAGACAAGAGCTCCCTGGACTGATACTTCAGTCTCTGGTACTTAAAACTTACTATTAAAAATAAGTAAACTGGGATTCCAACCCAGCAAGCAAGGGAGTCAAGAACTCCCTGGACTGATACTTCAGTCTTTGGTAGTTAAAACTTAGTATTAAAAGTAGATAACCTGGGATTCCAACCCAGTAAGTAAGGGAGACTAGAGCTCCCTGGACTGATACTGCAGTCTTCGGTAGTTAAATCTTACGATTAAAAGTAGATAAAGTGGGATTCGAACCCAGCAAGCAAGGGAGACAAGAGCTCCCCAGACTGATACTTCAGTTTTTGGTAGTTAAAACCTAGTATTAAAAGTAGATAAACTGGGATTCCAACCCAGCAAGCAAGGCAGCCAAGAGCTTTCTGGACTGATACTTTAGTCTCCGGTAGTCAAAACGTACTATTAAAAGTAGAGAAACTGAGATTCCAACCCAGCAAGCAAGGGAGAGAAGAGCTCCCTGGACTGAACCTTCAGTCTTTGGTAGTTAAAACTTACTATTAAAAGTAGACAAAATGGGATTCTAACCTAGCAAGCAAGGGAGACAGGGGCTCCCTTGACTGATACTTCAGTCTATGATACATTTAGGTGAAACTTACTTTTTTGTTCCCAAATTGTCGAAGCAAATGAAGTTCAGTACTGTCTTACCTATAAAATTAATAAAATAAGTTGGAGCAGCAGCAATTCTTTCAATAAAGATAAAAAAATGAAGTGCCCTAAGTACTAAGAGGGGATTCTAAAATGAAAGGTGGCCCGTTGCTGCCAATATGGTGACCTCAAGCCAGGTGGAGGGTTTCGTGCGTTCGACAGGGTGCTTGTCTTCTTATGCGTGGCGAGTGGTGTTGAGCCGTCAGTTACACCGAGGGTGGGTGGTCGCCTCTGGCCGACAGGTGATGTATTGGGCACTTAGGAGAAAACGGCCGTTGCACTCAAGTGCTTATCGACTCATTCTGCAGTGGGGCAGAGCTTTACGATTTGATACTGCACAGGCCGAAGGGGTGTACCGCTCATCGGGTCATGCCATATCCCATCCTCCTATAGTGAGACAAGTCTGTTGTAAGTGCTCATGCCCAGGTGGCCCGGTTTGTCGCAAGCGGAGGTCACAGTCATTCTTGTGGCCATTTGCACTCAAGTGCTTATCGACTTAATCGATACTGCACAGGCCACGGAGTGTATGCTTTTCATCGGTTTATACCATATCTCAGCTTCTTTCGCAAAACAAGTCTTGTAAGCCTTTACCTTTTGATTTGGTCTTTCAAATGATTACAAATTTGGGGTTATTTTGGGTTTCCCTGGAAAGAGTTGTTGCTCTGAGAAGATTGTACCTAATTTTCAAAGTACCATTATATGCACTTAGGAGAACTAGGATTCCAACCCAGCAAATTTGGGAGAAAGCAGCTCCCTTGACTAATACTTTGTCTATAATAGTTAAAACTTACTATTAAAACTAAGTAAACTGGGATTCCAACCCAGCAAGCAAGGGAGACAAGAGCTTCCTGGACTGATACTTCAGTCTCTAGTAGTTAAAACTTACTATTAAAAGTAGATAAACTGGGATTCCAACCCAGCAAGCAAGAGAGACAAGAGCTCCCTGGACTGATACTTCAGTCTTTGGTAGTTAAAACTTAGTATTAAAAATAGATAAACTGGGATTCCAACCCAGCAAGCAAGGGAGACAAGAGCTCCCTGGACTGATCCTTCAGTCTTCGGTAGTTAAAACTTAGTATTAAAAGTAGATAAACTGGGATTCCAACCCAGGAAGCAAGGGAGACAAGAGCTCCCTGGACTGATACTTCAGCCTCTGGTAGTTAAAACTTACTATTAAAAGTAGGTAAACTGGGATTCCAACCCAGCAAGAGAGGGAGGCAAGAGCTCCCTGGACTGATACTTCAGTCTTTGGTAGTTAAAACGTACTATTAAAAGTAGATAAACTGGGATTCCAACCCAGCAAGCAAGGGAGACAAGAGCTCCCTGGACTGATACTTTAGTCTTTGGTAGTTAAAACTTAGTATTAAAAGTAGATAAAATGGGATTCCAACCCAGCAAGCAAGGGAGACAAGAGCTCCCTGGACTGATACCTCAGTCTTTGGTAGTTAAAACTTTATTACTATTAAAAGTAGGTAAACTGGGATTCCAACCCAGCAAGCAAGGGAGACAAGAGCTCCCTGGACTGATACTTCAGTCTTTGGTAGTTAAAACTTAGTATTAAAAGTAGATAAACTGGGATTCCAACCCAGGAAGCAAGGGAGACAAGAGCTCCCCGGACTGATACCTCAGTCTTTGGTAGTTAAAACTTACTATTAAAAGTAGATAAACTGGGATTCCAACCCAGTAAGCAAGGGAGACAAGAGCTCCCTGGACTGATACTTCAGTCTTTGGTAGTTAAGACTTACTATTAAAAGTAGGTAAACTGGGATTCCAACCCAGCAAGCAAGGGAGACAAGAGCTCCCTGGACTGATACTTCAGTCTCTGGTAGTTAAAACTTTATTACTATTAAAAGTAGGTAAACTGGGTTTCCAACCCAGCAAGCAAGGGAGACAAGAGCTCCCTGGACTGATACTTCAGTCTTTGGTAGTTAAAACTTAGTATTAAAAATAGATAAACTGGGATTCCAACCCAGCAAGCAAGGGAGACAAGAGCTCCCTGGACTGATCCTTCAGTCTTCGGTAGTTAAAACTTAGTATTAAAAGTAGATAAACTGGGATTCCAACCCAGCAAGCAAGGGAGACAAGAGCTCCCTGGACTGATACTTCAGTCTTTGGTAGTTAAAACTTAGTATTAAAAATAAGTAAACTGGGATTCCAACCCAGCAAGCAAGGAAGACAAGAGCTCCCTGGACTGATCCTTCAGTCTTCGGTAGTTAAAACTTAGTATTAAAAGTAGATAAACTGGGATTCCAACCCAGCAAGCAAGGCAGCCAAGAGCTTTCTGGACTGATACTTTAGTCTCCGGTAGTCAAAACGTACTATTAAAAGTAGAGAAACTGAGATTCCAACCCAGCAAGCAAGGGAGAGAAGAGCTCCCTGGACTGATCCTTCAGTCTTTGGGAGTTGAAACTTACTATTAAAAGTAGACAAAATGGGATTCTAACCTAGCAAGCAAGGGAGACAGGGGCTCCCTTGACTGATACTTCAGTCTATGATACATTTAGGTGAAACTTACTTTTTCGTTCCCAAATTGTAGAAGCAAATGAAGTTCAGTACTGTCTTACCTATAAAATTAATAAAATAAGTTGGAGCAGCAGCAATTCTTTCAATAAAGATAAAAAAATGAAGTGCCCTAAGTACTAAGAGGGGATTCTAAAATGAAAGGTGGCCCGTTGCTGCCAATATGGTGACCTCAAGCCAGGTGGAGGGTTTCGTGCGTTCGACAGGGTGCTTGTCTTCTTATGCGTGGCGAGTGGTGTTGAGCCGTCAGTTACACCGAGGGTGGGTGGTCGCCTCTGGCCGACAGGTGATGTATTGGGCACTTAGGAGAAAACGGCCGTTGCACTCAAGTGCTTATCGACTCATTCTGCAGTGGGGCAGAGCTTTACGATTTGATACTGCACAGGCCGAAGGGGTGTACCGCTCATCGGGTCATGCCATATCCCATCCTCCTATAGTGAGACAAGTCTGTTGTAAGTGCTCATGCCCAGGTGGCCCGGTTTGTCGCAAGCGGAGGTCACAGTCATTCTTGTGGCCATTTGCACTCAAGTGCTTATCGACTTAATCGATACTGCACAGGCCACGGAGTGTACGCTTTTCATCGGTTTATACCATATCTCAGCTTCTTTCGCAAAACAAGTCTTGTAAGCCTTTACCTTTTGATTTGGTCTTTCAAATGATTACAAATTTGGGGTTATTTTGGGTTTCCCTGGAAAGAGTTGTTGCTCTGAGAAGATTGTACCTAATTTTCAAAGTACCATTATATGCACTTAGGAGAACTAGGATTCCAACCCAGCAAATTTGGGAGAAAGCAGCTCCCTTGACTAATACTTTGTCTATAATAGTTAAAACTTACTATTAAAACTAAGTAAACTGGGATTCCAACCCAGCAAGCAAGGGAGACAAGAGCTTCCTGGACTGATACTTCAGTCTCTAGTAGTTAAAACTTACTATTAAAAGTAGATAAACTGGGATTCCAACCCAGCAAGCAAGGGAGACAAGAGCTCCCTGGACTGATACTTCAGTCTTTGGTAGTTAAAACTTAGTATTAAAAATAGATAAACTGGGATTCCAACCCAGCAAGCAAGGGAGACAAGAGCTCCCTGGACTGATCCTTCAGTCTTCGGTAGTTAAAACTTAGTATTAAAAGTAGATAAACTGGGATTCCAACCCAGGAAGCAAGGGAGACAAGAGCTCCCTGGACTGATACTTCAGCCTCTGGTAGTTAAAACTTACTATTAAAAGTAGGTAAACTGGGATTCCAACCCAGCAAGAGAGGGAGGCAAGAGCTCCCTGGACTGATACTTCAGTCTTTGGTAGTTAAAACGTACTATTAAAAGTAGATAAACTGGGATTCCAACCCAGCAAGCAAGGGAGACAAGAGCTCCCTGGACTGATACTTTAGTCTTTGGTAGTTAAAACTTAGTATTAAAAGTAGATAAAATGGGATTCCAACCCAGCAAGCAAGGGAGACAAGAGCTCCCTGGACTGATACCTCAGTCTTTGGTAGTTAAAACTTTATTACTATTAAAAGTAGGTAAACTGGGATTCCAACCCAGCAAGCAAGGGAGACAAGAGCTCCCTGGACTGATACTTCAGTCTTTGGTAGTTAAAACTTAGTATTAAAAGTAGATAAACTGGGATTCCAACCCAGGAAGCAAGGGAGACAAGAGCTCCCCGGACTGATACCTCAGTCTTTGGTAGTTAAAACTTACTATTAAAAGTAGATAAACTGGGATTCCAACCCAGTAAGCAAGGGAGACAAGAGCTCCCTGGACTGATACTTCAGTCTTTGGTAGTTAAGACTTACTATTAAAAGTAGGTAAACTGGGATTCCAACCCAGCAAGCAAGGGAGACAAGAGCTCCCTGGACTGATACTTCAGTCTTTGGTAGTTAAAACTTAGTATTAAAAATAGATAAACTGGGATTCCAACCCAGCAAGCAAGGGAGACAAGAGCTCCCTGGACTGATCCTTCAGTCTTCGGTAGTTAAAACTTAGTATTAAAAGTAGATAAACTGGGATTCCAACCCAGCAAGCAAGGGAGACAAGAGCTCCCTGGACTGATACTTCAGTCTTTGGTAGTTAAAACTTAGTATTAAAAATAGATAAACTGGGATTCCAACCCAGCAAGCAAGGGAGACAAGAGCTCCCTGGACTGATCCTTCAGTCTTCGGTAGTTAAAACTTAGTATTAAAAGTAGATAAACTGGGATTCCAACCCAGGAAGCAAGGGAGACAAGAGCTCCCTGGACTGATACTTCAGCCTCTGGTAGTTAAATCTTACTATTAAAAGTAGGTAGACTGGGATTCCAACCCAGCAAGCAAGGGAGGCAAGAGCTCCCTGGACTGATACTTCAGTCTTTGGTAGTTAAAACGTACTATTAAAAGTAGATAAACTGGGATTCCAACCCAGCAAGCAAGGGAGACAAGAGCTCCCTGGACTGATACTTCAGTCTCTGATAGTTAAAACTTTATTACTATTAAAAGTGGGTAAACTGGGATTCCAACCCAGCAAGCAAGGGAGACAAGAGCTCCCTGGACTGATACTTCAGTGTTTGGTACTTAAAACGTACTATTAAAAGTAGATAAACTGGGATTCCAACCCAGCAAGCAAGGGAGACAAGAGCTCCCTGGACTGATACTTCAGTCTCTGGTAGTTAAAACTTTATTACTATTAAAAGTAGGTAAACTGGGATTCCAACCTAGCAAGCAATTGAGACAAGAGCTCCCTGGACTGATACTTCAGTCTCTGGTAGTTAAAACTTTATTACTATTAAAAGTAGGTAAACTGGGATTCCAACCCAGCAAGCAAGGGAGACAAGAGCTCCCTGGACTGATCCTTCAGTCTTTGGTTGTTAAAACGTACTATTAAAAGTAGATAAACTGGAATTCCAACCCAGCAAGTAAGGGAGACAAGAGCTCCCTGGACTGATACTTCTGTGTTGGGTTGTTAAAACTTACTATTAAAAGTAGATAAACTGGGATTCCAACCCAGCAAGCAAGGGAGACAAGAGCTCCCTAGACTGATTACTTCAGTCTCTGGTAGTTAAAACCTAGTATTAAAAGTAGATAAACTGGGATTCCAACCCAGCAAGCAAGGGAGCCAAGAGCTTCCTGGACTGATACTTCAGCCTCTGGTAGTTAAAACTTACTATTAAAAGTAGGTAAACTGGGATTCCAACCCAGCAAGCAAGGGAGGCAAGAGCTCCCTGGACTGATACTTCAGCCTCTGGTAGTTAAAACTTACTATTAAAAGTAGATAAACTGGGATTCCAACCCAGCAAGCAAGGGAGGCAAGAGCTCCCTGGACTGATACTTCAGTCCTTGGTAGTTAAAACGTATTATTAAAAGTAGATAAACTGGGATTCCAACCCAGCAAGCAATTGAGACAAGAGCTCCCTGGACTGATACTTTAGTCTTTGGTAGTTAAAACTTAGTATGAAAAGTAGATAAAATGGGATTCAAACCCAGCAAGCAAGGGAGAGAAGAGCTCCCTGGACTGATTCTTCAGTCTCTGGTAGTTAAAACTGACTATTAAATGTAGGTAAACTGGGATGCCAACCCAGTAAGCAAGGGAGACAAGAGCTCCCTTGACTGATACTTTAGTCTTTGGTAGTTAAAACTTACTATGAAAAGTAGATAAACTGGGATTCCAACCCAGCGAGCAAGGGAGACAAGAGCTCCCCGGACTGATACTTTAGTCTTTTGTAGTTAAAACGTACTATTAAAAGTAGATAAACTGGGATTCGAACCCAGCAAGCTGGGGAGACAAGAGCTCCCTGGACTGATACTTCAGTTTCTGGTAGTCTAAACGTACTATTAAAAGTAGTTAAAGTGGGATTCCATCCCATCAAGCAAGGGAGACAAGAGCTCCCTGGACTGATACTTCAGCCTCTGGTAGTTAAAACTTACTATTAAAAGTAGATAATCTGGGATTTCAACCCATTAATCAGGGGAGAGAGGAATTCCCTGGACTTATAGTTCAGTTTTTGGTAGTTAAAAAGAATGTACTATTAAAACTAGATAAAGTGGGATTCCAACCCAGGAATAGACGGCGACAAGAGCTCCGAGGACTGATAGTTTAGTTCATGACAGATGAAAGTTACTTTTAACACTAGATCAACTTGGATTTTAACCTAGCAAGCAAGGGAAACGAAAGCTTCCTAGTCTGATATTTCATGCTTAACGCACGGCTACTATATCTTTTCAGGTTATAGCAAGAGTTATTCCGGACGTCATCGAATATCTCAATGGAAAAGTCAAAAAAGGACATTGTTAGCTTTTTGCTTTTACTGCATGATTTTGCGCTGATTTTTACGGCAAATGTGAAGGCTCTGGGAGGAAAAAGTTTTTGACTACCTCCCGACGGTAGTTTAAGGGTGGATCAAATGTTTATTCCCTATCGGTGCAGATCAAAGTCATATTCAGTAAGATATAACGTTGATGGGACAGGGGTGAGGAAGGAAGAAGATGTCAAGTATTGCCGGTCCATGAATTCTGCTGGTAACGTTTACTAACCTTTGTTTTTTTTTCCTTTTTTGAGTTTATGTTTTTCAGTTTTAGATCGAATCTAACTGTCTTCAAAATTGAGTTGCGGACTTTGCTTATTGGGTGGAAGCTTCAGGTAATTTGTATATGACAGTTTGTTTTATTTGTATTAATGGTCGATTTTCTGTCAGACCTTCCTCGAGTCGTTTGTCAGTTAAGCACTGATACCATTTATGGAGGCAAATATATAATATTTAGAATAAGCATTTAATATAGCACATGTTGTCGTATGCTTGTCAGAGAATGGAGAATTAAAAAAACCAACAGAAAAGAGCTCATTTATCCCTGTTGCTAATCGAGAACTAGAAATAGAAGTTCTTGTTTTTTCATTTGCGCTTATCACACTTAGTACCGGTACACCCCAAAATAGTGTTGGGCATGGTTCGACTGCATGTATTTTCATTTATTATTGAGATGCTTTATTTTGTTAATAAATGGTTACTTTGGTTGTTATCTTAACTGAGTTTAGGATCAGCTTCCAAACTGCACTTGTTCATTTACAAATGTTGGAACTAACCGTTATCTCATAAACCTCATGCCATGTGATGAGACAACATCAACTCTGTAAGGTATGTGATTATTAAACATCAGCTCCTGTTAAAAAAGCCATCAAGAGGGATTGAGTTTCAAAATAGTGAGACGTTTCTTTTCAAATAATACTAGTACAATTCGTATTTCTTCATCTACGATCTCTTATTTAACGTTGCATTTCCTTCTGTTTTAGGGCGTTCCATGTCTCTATGAACTCGCTGGCTGTTGGTTTCCTCGCAAAGAATCTTCTACCTGTGTTTTCAAGACAACTAAAGTCAAGATTGTCATCACGAAGATGTATCGAGCAAGATGAAATATTTTAGGAATTAACTAATACTTTTGGTATAATTATGCTTACGTAGCAGTCATTTTAAACAGAGGAATTTCCTTCTCACTAAAATGACTGCTACCAGGGAACAGTCTTTTCATTTTGCTCAGAAATTAGTTATTCCTTTTTAGGATAGTTGTATTACGATACGTGAAATATGTTTAACTCTCGCCATCCTTTGGGGCACTGTCGATAACTTTCATGTACTCTCTTCGCCTTCCTCGGTTTCCGCTTATCTTCGTGTTTACTTACGCTGCTAAGAAAGCAAGCTATCGATCGTAAACGCTTATATGCGTTTGCCAAATTGCCTACCCTTCAAAGAACACTTTCGCCATGATCCAACCGGGATCTTTCGGTAACTAACGAAAACTATCGTCGACTTCTTCGGCTTGCGTTAATCTTGGTGTTACTTACATTACCACGAACGAGCACTATCGAAAACGCACTATGATGAACCCTCTCGCAAACCTTCGCGGTACTGTTGGTAACTTTATTGAATATCCTCGTCGGCTTCTTCGGTTCCCGTTAACTTTCGTGTCTTCTTCTCAAACGTCGTAGACACTTGTATGCATGCCTTTGCCAAATTGCGCATGTACACCGTAATCAAACACTCGCCATATGACGGTTATTCGGTTATTGTCGGTAACTTGCGACCCCTTCGGCTTTCGTTAATTTTCGTGTTTACTCTGGCTTACAACTATTAAACAACGCGCGCTGTCAGATACGAAGCTTATATGCCTTCGTAAATCGCGCACACTCTGCACTGAATATTCGGCTTATTTGTATATATTGTTTATGCTCTTGATTGAGGTCTATCAATTTTGTTAATTATAATCAACGAATTATCATCTCGAGTTCGGCATCATACATTTAAAATTGCTACTACTCCTACCGTCTTCTATCACCTGTGTTCCTAACAATCGCGCACCTCTACATGGTTTTCGACTGATAATTTTCGTCGCTTCCTGGACCTACAACGATCGGCCTTCGACTGTCGTGCTTCTCTTAAGTCTTAACCATTCTTGTACCTTATCGACTGCGATAAACATCACTTTCGAATCGAGTCATTACTCCTCCCGTTCCGAAACGTCATTTAAGATCCGACATTATTCGTTCGTTTTCATCGATGTTTGCCAGCTTCCTCTAAACCTCGGGTACGAAGAGTTCTTCAGTATAATCTGTAAATCAAAGTAGCTCTAGCTATCTCTTTATTTAGCCAAATCTTTACATTTTATGTTTGTTGCTGTCTGTTATCTTTAACTCCATGGTTTTAAAATTAGTTGCATTCTTACAATAAACTTCGCGCCCCTTACGTCCTTTACGATAAGCTTGCGAACGCACATGAGCATCTTAAACTGTTGGCCCGGTCTCGTCATCTTTCATTCTCTATTCTGAACTTTCGTCTTGGTTGCTTCGCTTTGACTCGAGAATTATCAACTTAAAATTATTTATATATTAGTAGAATAACAAATAAACTCTTTGTTCAGTACTCATTAACTAGAGTTGTAACTGCGATGACAACATTTTTTGTGGTCTTGAGGTGTAGAAAGCAATACGGACAATGTTCTTTTGACTGACTCCATATGTAGATGTGTAGTAGACTATATTTGCTATTGTCTATCAAATCATAAAAATTTCTGGTTAAGGTTGAGATTAATGATTTATGTTTAATTTTAATTAAAAAAGGTTAATGTATATAACATTATAACCGATATTTAAAGTAGAGGAAAATTTTTGTAAAAGCACTGTGGAAATGAGGTCATGCAAAGTGTAACCTCTGATTCAGTGTCACATAAATTTATATTAAGCTTTAACTGTTGTAAAATTAATGAAGGGATTAGTAATATCTAAACAAACTGTGGTGATGCATCGGTGGGAAAATACTCTCGCCAAATATCGGGTTCTGTCGGTAACTTGCGACTATGCACTATGTCTTCGGCTTCCGTTAATGTTCGTGTTGAACATTACTACTGAAGAACGCGCCCTGTCACCGCAGCTTATTTGCCTTCGTAAAATCGCGCATACTGTACTGACCATTTGGTTTATTTGTTGATTTTTTACGCTGCTGGTTGTGGTGTAGAAAGTAATATAGACAACATTGCCGACTCCATACTAGTATGTATATCTTAAGGCAACAATGTTTACGATTTTCTATCAAATCTTAACAATTTTTGGCTAGGGTAGAGAAAAATGGTTCATGTTTAATTTGAATGAAAGAAGGTTAATGTGTATAATGTTATACACGATCAGCACAATATCTAATGTAGAGAAAAAGCCATGTCATTAAAAGAAGGGGTACAGAATGGTAAATTTGAGCTGACTTTGCATGGGGGACTGCGAGACCTCGGTTTCAAAATTTGAGACCAAGACTTAAGTCGGTTTATTTGTATCCGAGCCTGATACGTTACTATTAAAAAAGTCCGAGCCCGAGACTCTAAGGGCCGAAAATTTCGAGGTAACGGTATAAATAGAGCTAAATAAAATGACCTAAAACGCCAATGGAAGGTGGGGGAGGCCCACCAATATACTACGTGCACCACTATCCGAGAAGCTAAAATCACCCACCATGTATTAATATATATGTTTAATATATCACTATTATATTAAACCTGATAAGATGATTTACCACAGTAAACTGGTAGAAAATTAGTTCACTCGATGGACGCTTGTTCTATCTTCGGCTGGCGTTAATCTTGGTGTTACTTACATTTTCAGAAACGAGCGCTATCGAAAACGCCTAAATGCCTTTGCCAAATTGTGTACACTGTAATGAACACTCTCGCCAACCTTTGCGGTGCTGTTGGTAACTTTATTGAGAAACCTCGTCGGCATCTTCGGTTCCCGTTAATCTGCGCGTTTCCTTTAAACGTCGTAGATGCTTATATGCCTTTGCCAAATTGCGTACACTGTAATCAAACACTCGCTATACATCCACTCGCCATATATCCGTTACTGTCGGTAACCTGCGACCACTATCGTAGACGCCTTCGGCTTCCGTTAATTTTCGTGTTTACTGAGAACGCGCGCTGTCAGATAATATATGAGTTATATGCCTTCGTAAAATCGCCCACACTCTACACTGAATATTCGGTTTATTTTTGTATGCCCCTGATTGAGTTCTATCAATTTTGCTAATTATCTGTAATCAACGAATTATCATCTCGAGTTCGGCATCATACATTTAAAATTGCCACTACTCCTACTGTCTTTCATCATCTGTGTCCCTAACAATCGCGTTACTTGCATAGTTTTGACTGATAATTTTCGTCGCTTCCTGGACCTGCAGTTTGGCCTTCGACTGTCGTGCTTCTCTTAACAATTCTTGTACGTTATCGACTGCAATAAACATCACTTTCGAATCGAGTCATTACTCCTCCCGTTCCGAAACGACATTTAAGATCCGAATTATTCGTTCGTTTTCATCAATGTTTGCGAGCTTCCTCTAAACCTCGCGTACTAGGAGTTCTTCAGTATAATCCGTAAATCAAAGTAGCCTGGCCTCTAGCTATCTCCGTATTTAGCCAAATCTTTACATTTTATGTTTGTTGCTGTCTGTTATCTTTAACGCCATGGTTTTAAAATTAGTTGCATTCTTACAATAAACTTCGCGCCCTTTACGTCTTTTACGATAAGCTTGCGAACTCGCATGAGCATCTTAAACTGTTGACCCCGGTCTCGTCATCTTTCATTCTCTATTCTGAACTTTCGTCTTGGTTGCTTCGCTTTGACTCGAGAATTATCAACTTAAAATTATTTATATTGAGTAGAATAACAAATACTCTTTGTTCAGTACTCATTAACTAGAGTTGTGATAACGATGATAACATTTTTTGTGGTCTTGAAGTGTAGAAAGTAATATGGACAATGTTTTTTTGACTGACTTCATATATAGATGTGTACTGTAGACTATATTTGCGATTGTCCGTTAAATCATAAAAATTTCTGGTGAAGGTTGAGATTAATGGATTATCTTTTTAAATTAAAAAGATTAATGTGTAGAATATTATAATCAATATCAAATGGCAATATTTAATGTAGAGGAAACGTTTTGTAAAAGCACTGCGGAAGTGCTGTTATGCAAGCTGGTAACTCTGATTCAGTATCATATAAATTTATACTAAGCTTTAACTGTTGTAGAGTTAATAAAGGAGTAGTAATATCTAAACAAACAGTGGTGTTGCATCGGTGGGAAAATACTCTCGCCAAGATATCGGGCACTGTCGGTTACTTGCAATTGCGACCACTATCATAATCGTAGACGTCTTAGGCTGCCGTTAATTTTCATGTTTACTTACCTTTTTACTACGCGCCCTGTCACCAAAGCTTATTTGCCTTCGTAAAATCGCGCGTACTGTACTGAACATTTGGTTTATTTGTTTATTTTTTACGTTCCTGGGTTAGGTCTAGACTGAAGCAATATGCATGGACAGCGTTGACTGACTCGATATGTATATTTTTAGTCAGCAATTTTTACGATTGTCTATCAAATCATAACAATTATTGGTTAAGGGTAGAGATAAATGGCTTACGAAACACGATCAGCGCAATATCTAATGTACAGACGAAGGGTATAGAATGGTAAATTTGAGACTTTGCGGCCTGAGACTTTACTATTAAAAAAACCGTGACTCTAAGCGCCGAAAATTTTGAGGTAATCAGTATAAATAAAGCTAGATAAAATGACCGAAAACGCCATTGGAAGCTGGTGGAAGCCCACCGAAATACTCCGTTAGCTAATGAGAGTTGTGCGCCACTATCCGAGAAGCTAAAAATCTACCCAGCATATATTAGACTCTGTATATTTAATATATCACCATTATATTAAACCTGATAAGATGATTTACCACAGTAAACTGATAGAGAATGAGCTAGTTCACTTGATGAACGCTTGTTTTGATTCTGGTTCTGATTGGAACCGTAGTGATTCTGGGTGCTTTAAACTCTCATAGCCCCTTGTCGCATTCGTAAGCGCTCATCCTGATTCTTCTATATCGTTTTCGTAAATATTAGCTCCAAAACCAGCTCTTATTCGGCTCGAAAGCGAGCAAATGATATTCATATGGTAATATTTTACAGTATTACTTTAAATTAGACTGTTGGGATCAGCCCCCCCCCCCCCGGACTTTTCGCGTCACAAATACATGCCCAGAAATGCTTGCAACGGCGAAAACGGCGAAAAATCGCCCCGAGAGGGCTGGCGATTCAAATTGAATGCTAAGCCCCATCGGTCTGGTTTTCCTGGATAAAGGCACATGGTAATCAAGCCAAACAAGCTTCTAAATTAGGTTTTTGAGAAACACTGTCTGTATTCCGTTGATGAATGCTAATCTGGAATTCCTCCCAACTTAATATCATTGTTATCATCGCAAAGGATATGCAGCTTACTTAATTTAACAACCTGTTTTTTCGAATGTCAATCCAATACTGTATTTCAGTACATTTCCTGACTAAAATATTATTCAATATTTTATTATTGAGTGAAATAAGATAAACGTATGAATAAATTCTTAATAATGTAATGGATACCTAAGCAATCGATATCCGATTTTGTAAAATAGTACATGATGTAATGGGTAAGCTTTGGATATAGTTTGTGTAAGTGAATGTGAACCTGAGTGTCAGATAAGGATACTTGAACCACACATGCTCTGCTGCTGGTAAATTTGTCCTCTGTCCCTCTTATCCCTCCCCTTCGTTGGTTGCCTTTGCTCACTTTCATTTGGGAAACGCGAGAAAAACTGAGAAGGACTAGCTGGGTAGAAAATGTTCTTGTCGTTATGGTGACGTAAAAACTGAACATGCTGTTTTCCCTTGTCTTCTAGTCTGTTAACAGACGCTGTTTTCTATTTTTTTTTTTTTCGAAAACCGGCGAGAACTGCACGCAAGCGAAGCGAGCACGCGAGAGCGAGCGCGGCATCCCCAATACAATACAATACAATACAATACAATATTCTTTATTTAACGAAGGTGACGTAATAACCCAATGAGTTATCTAACTTACGGCCTTCACAACATTACAAAATACACATATAAAAACAATGCCTAATCAGTAATATACGACTACAACAAGAGAAAAAATAGAACTAGACAAATGTATGGTTTAACATAGATATAAGATGATATAAACTAATTACCCCTGCGCTTGAAGTCAATATCCCCCGCATTATTTTTAGAAGCGTGCGCTCGACGATCTGTAAAGAGAACATAGAGGGTCTGAGAATATAGATACCCAGATACCACCTTCTTCGAATAAGCGTCCACATCTTCCGGGTAAGCCAAATAGCCGTACCGTAATTTTCAAGTTAGCCCTCTTCTTCAAAGAAGCCCAACCCGTTGAATTAAACCTCACTTTATGGCCAGAAATGTCAAACAAGCACCCCGGAACTAACACCACGTCCAGTGTCCTCCTTTCCGAATATACGGTATACAGTACGTTTATCTCAATGAACATAGTTTAAAATGTAGATTAAGCGCGGCCTAAGAGCGAAGCTAGCAAAAAATAGAATCATGTAATGCTAAACGGCCTCCGCAACGAGAACGACAAAAAAGTCATTAGGTCTAATTAGCAAAAGAAACGACTTTGCCCGTGCAGCACACCGTTTTTGCATATTTCTTTGCTGTTGATTTGAACGATTACAACTTGAAACCGAATAGTTACATGTTTTATGGAGGAAATTTCGTATATGTGAAACAAAAATGTTGTTGCTTGTGTTCATCTTCACTACTGCTCATTTTCACCTTGCTGTCCGCTAGCATTTCTCGTTGTCTCACCGGCGCTACAAAATGTTCATGTTGTTCTTCCGAACAACTTTTGCTTCTTTGTTATTCGTCTCTCGCTCTCGCTCTAGCTCTTTCTCTGTTATCCACGTCAGCGTAGACATAAAAAAATAGTGGAAAAAAAACGCGGCTTTGTTGTGTCTTCTCTGTTTAAAAGTCTGGGTGGCCATGCGATTTACAGCCAACACGCGCAGGAGCTTGAATGCGAATTTTCACTCCGGCTTACAGGTGACCGACGGACGGGCGGTGAGTTAAATACCCGGGGGCGGGGGGTACTCGATATATCCTTGGATGGGGAGGTGCGGCCCGGACCCTCATACCCTGACCCTGTTTAAGACAAAAATAGCTGATTTTCCTACCCTGTTTAAGACAGAATCCCGATTTTTGATACCCTGTTTAAGACATTTAACCCGAAACCATACCCTGTGTACGACAATAATAAATAAAAATTTTGCTGTAGTTTAGTTCGTAGAATATACGGGCAGGCTGTCTATCGTCCAAGAAAAAGATACCCTGTTTACCCCCCCTACCCCCCCCCCCCCGGGCGTAAAGTAGGGGAGGTTATGCTGCGCCCAATTTGCGCACGGGAGAGCTCCGCTTTAAAAGGAAATTAGCATATTCCAAAAACTGTTGAAAGCGACAGAACTCAGTTACAACAGAACGTCCAAAGCCATGCACCACACTCACAAAAATTTCAGATTTTTCTAGTTTTCTAGTTTAACGTTGCACTTCATTTAAATCAAATCTTGCGGCTGAAGATTAAAAAAGTGAAATAATTGCCCCCTTTGGCTCTGACATATTAAGTAAGCGCCACAGGCGCTTGTTTGAGCATTTACGATATGCTCTGTGGGTTTGAGTATGGCTGGTTCTGCAGAACGTAGCATCTTTTCCCTTTAATCGGCCATCAACAATGCTTCCTTTACAATCTGTCATCACTCATTTTAACTCCCGCCAGAGCCGAGATAATCTTTCAAACGAAAAAAGGTATTCCCGGCAGTCTCTTTAAGCATAACGTTCTTTTAAGGGTTGGGGCACTCTCTCCTTTAGAACGCTTTTATTTTTCTTTCTTTTCTTTTCTTTCTCTTCAAGAAATTGACAATGGAGTGCGAGCACGATGTGCGAGGAAAACGAAGTACCGTAAATCCTCTATTAAGCCCCCCAGGGGGGCTTATTTTTTTCAAGCACTTTTGAGGGCGGGGGGGGCTTAATAGAGAGGGGGGGCTTATTAACTTTCCTCCTCTGAAAAGGGGGGCTTATTTGAGAGGGGGGGCTTAATAGAGGATTTACGGTACCTCACTCCCGCGGTCATCTTAGTGCGCGCCCCTGACGGCCTGTACTCCAGTAAACACAAATAAAAGCAGACCAAGAGTGGTCCTTCAATTTCCCTCAGGGACAGTAGAGCGAGCGAAACGCGAGCGCCCACCGCGTCTCGCCTTTCTCTCGTGGGTGATTTTCTAGCCTGTGAACAGGCTCTGTGTTTGGGCCCCCCGGTCGACCAAAGGCCTGTTCACAGGCTAGTGATTTTCATGCACGCTCGCGTTTCGCTCGCTTTACTATCCCTGAGGGAAAATGAGGGACTAATCGTGGTCAAAATAAAAAGGCTAGACCAGTAACGGTTCTCCCGTCGTGCGTTTGCCGGTTTCAAAATAAAGTGATGTCCCTAATAAAGAGTTGACTAATTTATGACAAACCAACCTGCAGCCACTTGCCTGCCTTCTCGAGAGTGGCCACACAATGGGAAGGTCTTATGGGGCCGTGGAAGCTTCGACGGTTGACGGTAAAAGTTCAGAGCTTTTGACGGTTGATGTTTATTAAGTGGAAATTTAGTCGAAGAGTTTCAGTAAATACTAGGGTATCTAACAGATAGTAATGCTGCGGCACATTCTGTTGATACTGGCATTAGTTAGGTAGTGAGTCATAAAAGAATCGAACACGACATTGAATGTCCTATTTACATGTTGGAAAGTAATAATTACTATCAGTCTATAGAAAGAACTCGTGGGAAAGTTGTTTAGAAAATGATCAAGTGGTTATCAACTCCGGTTTTCCCACAGTAAATTGTAGGAAATGATAGAAATTCAGATTGTTTATCCATATAATTATTTAATATAAGGTGTACTATCTTTCCTCTGGAAACATGATACTTTTCTTGCTGTTTATTGCGCTTTATTAAATAACAGTTATTTAGGTATATAGTTATAGAAAACAACAACACAAAAAAACGGAAAAATAAGAAAGAGGAAGAAAAAAAAGAGTTGAGTAGGACTCGAACCTAGCACCTTCGGCTTGCCGTGACTACTACACCACAGAGGCTAATTACGTAACTTCGGGGAAAAGTCTTTTAATAATTTTTAAATGCCTTTTCCATGAAACTTCGGCCGGCAAGATGATCGCCAGCTGCATTAACCAAGCTATTAACAGTTAAAAAACAATGTAAACGCATATTCCATGGCAATGAATGAATGAAAGAACATGAAAGAACATAATTATGCTTTTCAAAACGCTGATACACGTCCTCGTCTGCAAAGTAGGACGCAAAATATATGTTTTGTTATCTCGATTTCCGCTGTTATTTTGAAGCTAATGGCCAAAATCACTTCCATTTTCGGCTCATACAGGTTCTTAAGAATAGAATGGCATGACATTTTCTCACTTTCACATCACCTTCTAGCAAGCTGTTATTTGTATATCCCCTGTGTAGCGGAGTCGAAGAGCAAATGCTCATCTTCTCGCCAATCCCCAAGTTAACCATCGTACTCATCTGAAAGACTCCTGCGTGTCTTAAATTTGGTAAGACCTCTAAAAGTGCTGTAGAAAATTTGCCACAAAGAAAACTCTGACTCTGGGCAGCGAACGATGCAATCTCTAACCTACCGAACTTCCCCGTGTTTTATTTGAGTTGTTCGTGGCGCAATGCATTGTGGTAAAGAGTGTGGTTAAATGCAATGCATAATGGTAAAAAGTGATGAATTCGAGAATTTGTCCCACCTTATATATTTCCCTAAAATCCTGATTATGTTGCTGCTCGCTCCCTACGGTCGCTCCGCAGCAATTAACTTCTGTTTATATTGATACTAACTGTTGTGTTGTGGAGGGCGTCCTCGATGTTGTCCCTGCCTGCTACTGATAAAATGTTAATAGTTTGCCAGAAAAAGTTTTCATTGATAAAAATAATGGTCATAATGGGACTGAACTAGGATCACTAGTTTTTCCCGTTTAGAGATTCTTCAGAAGCCAAAAGTCCGTACAGATCAGCTGAAAAAGTCACATTTGAAAGCTATTTGAAATACCGTGAAGTTTTGACGGTTAAAATTAATCTGCATTTTTGACGGTTGACGGTAAAAAATCCTACCTTTTTCGACTGATTTACCTGTAATCAATTCATCTTGTTTATCTTACAAATGGAAGAAAGTAAACGGTTGTAAACATTCTCCCCAGTATCCGATTAGATTTATTTGATAACGAGGCTCAATAATAAACAAAGGAGTGATGCGCTTTGTCTTGCTATTCTTCCGTCCACTTGAAATCTCAAAACGAGTTACGGATATTGCGACGTATATCTTGGAATAGTTGAGGCATATTTGCACTATTTTTTTAAGGAAAATTCCTTTAAAAATTATTAGCGAGCCAATAGCTTCATAGGGTTTAATAGACGAGTATTGCGATGCTTTGGCATTGTGCTTGAAATTTGTCTTTACTGCCCTGTCTTTTCATAATGTGAACTGCGTGAGTTCTTTTGGCATGGATTACAACTGAAACTGACTTCAAGATTTAAGTCGAAATACGTGCCTTGTCGAAGTCATTTCCTGATCATGGTGATTTCTCTTTGAGAGAACCCTTTATTTCTTTCTTTTGAGTTCCTGAGAAAGTTCCATCTCTGATTTCAACTTCAGGGTTTTTAAAGGTGGAACTAACACCTAACTAACGAAATACCAGGAGCCGCGGGTTCCTGTCTATACTTAGCTCCATTAAAGATTATATACAGCCATTTCAGTATTCCCGTATTAAGAGCTGTAGTATAAGGAAAGCAAACTGCGTTATGGAAGCTAAATTCCATTTTGTCAATAGTTAATTGCTGTCTTAAATTTAGTCCACCGTTCAATAAAATTCGAAAAGTCATTATGTTGCAGAGCCTTTTTCAAAGAATTAAAACATCAAGTTAACTGTACTTCAGATATATCGAAATTATTATCTTACCACTGAAAAAGTTACATCTTCTCAGTGAGCTACAATGATTTGATCGACCAATCAATTTACCCGGCCCCGGACTGTTCTCGCGAGACGTTCTGCATGGTGAAATGTGTGCCCGTTGACTTGTTCACATTAATGAAGCAAAAGAAATTTCTTTAATCAAATAGTTCATTAAATGCCGGAGATTAAAATTTGAAAGCTCAAGTACGTTGAACGTCAAAAGGAACTTTCTGAAACCTTCTAGCTACACTTGTGAACAAAAAACGTTGCGGAATGTGTATAATTTAAGTTCTGACTTGACCTTACTTCAGAGACCAAGAGCATCATGTCGGACAAGATGCTTTAATTAATGCCTCTGGATCTCAGCCGATTTCTCTTCGATTGGCTCGTCAACTTGTGTGGCAGTTTCTTAGTGTGTGATGCTAATAAAGCAGTTCTTGACCTTGAGGCAGGAAAACCGTGAGACTGCAGGTCACTCTACACAGTACTAATCTGGCTAATTTACTGGAACACTAAGCCCTAGTTGAAAACAAGCTACTGCATCAAAGACATTTGAAATGATATTGTACAGCGTACGTCAACCCACATAATAACCATATTTATTGCAGCCGAGTACAACAGATTCCCACAGTTTCTTCTGTAACCAAAAGACGTTCCTGTGTTCATACGTTACCTTTCTTAGACAGGCGAGACAGAAGTGAAAATTTCAAGAGAATTTAATTTTGGTCTCAGATCACGTCCGACTTAATATTTGCATGTGACCTTTCTAATAAATTTATCTACAAAAATTACATGAGAAAATCGGTGTTTATCACTGTTGAGAGTTGAGCGTAGGTTTTAACGATGTTTATCACCGACTCAAACATCATTTCCTTTTACGGTCTGCTTTTCATGACAGAACTGAAGTAGATCACTTGAGTAGTAACTGAGAGCCAATTGCAAAGTAACAAGCTATGATCTTAAGAGCTTAGTTCCAGCTAGTTTACAGGCACTCAACTCAAATAATTAGAGGAAGAAAAATATGGAAGAGAGCATAACAGGATTAGAAGCCCTAACTAGCAGGAGGCAACCAGTTAATTAAGAGCAGGGCCGAGGATTTGACTTTCTATAGCCAAATGGGTTAAAAATGAGCTACCTTCAGTAGGTTCAAATGGGACATGCGTCCTTTATTCTGCTGCTGGTATTAACACTAGGCAGAAAGCTTCCAATGTATGTGCTGATAAAAGATCTAATATGAAGGGAAAACTACAGTGACAAACCAGTAAGGAGTGAATACCGTGCCTTAATGTGTAGACGTGGATCAGCAAAAACTTTTAATACTTAGTAAAATCAAAACGCAGAGAACGAAGCCCTTGTAGGAGGTTCGTTTCGCTGGTGGTTGACAAAACACCGCCGACAGTATATGGACTACCCATATGGACTACCCAAATACCGGGACTACCCTAAAATGGGCTACACCGCTAAAATTTAGTGATAAGGGTTAGGAAACTGAGTGAATCAAGTTTCAGGTTAGTTTTCTCAGTATTGTAATTACCCTTAATGGAACCTGATTCACTGACTTTCATAACCCTAATCACTAAACTTCAGCGGCATAACTGATCCATTTTAGGGTAGTCCATGGACTTGGGATCAGTATTTTGTCCACCACGAAACAGATATCAAACCGGCCGAAGTAGCAAACCGAAATATCGGGCAATACACTTTGTCGCTTGTTTTTCATATTCTCTCAATCTCCTTGCCGTAAGGATTAGTTAGTGTCTTTACTTGATGATGCTAATGCACAGGTGCAATACAAAATATACATATATAAGATGGAAAAACCAAATGACTCTATCAGAGAGGTTTTATTGAAATGGAGTTTGACACAAGCTTACGTTAGCTTTACTATTACAAAGATCCCTTATCTTGCTTGACCTAATACCTTGTGGGTTAGAAATACCAAAAAAGGATACGTTTCTCGGTTTCTGTTCTGGTTTGACTGATCTTACCAGCTGAAATGTTACTAAATATCGTGAATTATTTGGAATATTATTCATACATACTTAGTGAAAAAAGGTGATGAATTAGTTAAGCTTGTGTATTTGACAAATGAAATACCGGTTATGACCATCATGATTCAATTTTCTGGGGGCGGCTCTGATGTTTGGCATCTGCATAGCGGCTTTATCGAAAAAAAAGAAGTCATATTGCATTGGTACGAGCGCGCTAATCAATCGTCTCTATGTGCAAAAACAAAAGTTTGGAAACTTTTTTGACTTACTGGTCTAAGATCCAGTGAATTTCACGAAGTGTGCACAAAATAAGTAAAATAAATAATTTAGATCGGGCTTGATAATTGGGACACTTTGTAATTAGTTTTAAAGATATCTCGGCTCAATTCTCCGACTTCGTGATTGCATATAGATAGTTCATTGATGAAAAAAAAAATGCTGTCATATCGCGACATCCTACATGTGTCACGTCGGAAGTGCCCAACTCCAAAATTACCATTTGCGTGGTCTTCGTAGATAAGAAAGTAATGCTATACTTCACTTAAAATAGTTTGGGATTAAAAACTTATCGTGTTGTTCCACACTGTCGTTTGCTAGTTTAGCGTATTGAAAGATATTGTGTTAAAAATGTGGGTAAGCCCTCAGTGAGAATCATTGACAGTAACCTCAACCAAGAAACGCGTGCGCGCGTGGTGAAATTTTAAGGAATTGCTCTGCGTTGTGAAAAGAAAGAAAGAGATTTGCAATGAACGAGCTGGAATGTGCTAAACAACACGAGGGGCAAGTAATCGTAATATTCTTGGCCAGAGAGGATACATTAGATGCCAGCATTCCCTGGATATTTAGATCGCTATCGCTCTTTAAGTTCATTGGGGCAAGTCAGCGTTGGAGATAAAAAGGCGAACTCTGAAATATGCATCATATGTTTATGTTAGGAAAGAACTGAAATATTTTGTATGTTCGTGCCCCACAAAAAACTGATCTTGAATAAGATCTGTCACTACACTGACGGTTTTTTCAATAAATATTTTAGACCTTCTGTAGACAGGTTAATACTTAAAATTGACCGAGTGCCGGGTAGCAGCTTGTTATCTAACAAGAACAATGAACTGGTCACAAGTCATTTGAGATTAAATAAACAAATCTGTTACGATTTATGAGATCCAGCTACACCCAAATTGGGAAACACCGGCCTGGTCGCAATGGAAAAACACGTTCGTACATTTTTACACGACTGTGAAAAGAAATTTTTTCCTGTGGATTGTTGGGACGCCAAAATTGGCAACGCCCAAAAGATTCCCTCACAGGAAAAGAAAAAAAAAACCGAATAGCGCTATGAAATCTATAGAGCGGACCATTATTTTATGTAAACTATATATTTTAAAAGTAAACACAAGTCAATACTATAAATAACATGGAAGTTGCGTTAAAGTATCACGCAAGCCCATCAATTTATTCTGTATGTACATTTTATCTCGAGTGCGAGGGCCTCGTAAACCCGCAATTGATACTGACTTAGCGGTGACTACTAAAAACTCATATATTAGAAAGACCGACAGAATGCGGACTCAAAAAGCTAAATATATATATACCGATACGATAAAGTTCCCGAAGAGGGAATATTCTTTTCAAGTTATTGAACGATTTTCATTTTGTATTTTTAAAGCTACGAGCGGAGAGATATGGAGACTTATTACAAGTTGTAATTACCTATCATTAGCGCGTATTATCCTAGAAGTCCATACGGAAAAGGGCTGTTTTCTTAGCGTATCGCATCAGCAAAGCGCTTGTTAATCTGTCCACCTTAAAAAGTCGTTAATAGCACCAAATACTTTGACATTTCGTGAAAACATTACATAAGTATTTTTCTCATTACGAAAGTTGTTACAGATGTTCTAGATGGGCTAACGCTAATCTGCCTTAACGTTGCGTTTCAAAGTATTGGGGTTCTAGAAAGCCAAATTAACCCCTAACCGAAAGGGATACGTAAAAATAATCACTAATGACTAGAAGAGGCATTAACATGGAGCGTAAACTTTAGAAGTTGGACACTTAACCTTGGGTTCTTTCTTCTCTCGTTGGTCTGGATGGAAAATTCATTAACGAGTTTCCGACGAGCTCGGCTTTAGATTAAGTTTACCGCTAGCCTTCAGCGCATTTCTTTTTATCTTTTCAATTGCTGTAAAGAGCAAATTAAGTTTAATTACGCCTTTTAGAAGTATTATCATAATTGTCATGGAATAGCGCGTTTGTTTCAGGTCCGAAGTGGCGGGTTGTCAACTGCCATTTTCGAATGTGATGTTCTCCTTTTCGCTTCTTACCCTTTCCAAGTTTTTCCAGCTCTTCGTCCCTTTTAAATTTTATTCTCCGGTTTTGAAACCAAACTTTCACTTGGGCCTCGGATAGGTCGAGCTCTTTGGCTATTTTTTGTCTTTCTTCGCCGACAATGTAGTGATTCCCGAGGAAACGTTTCTCCAATCTTTTAAGCTGTTCAGCTGAAAAGGTTGTGCGAGCTCGTTTCTTCTTTGGAGGGTACATTCCTGAATCATCTAAGTCTCCAAACTCCGATCCATAAGGATAATAATCTCCTAGTAACAAAAGAAAATAGGTTATTGAAGCTAAAATGTTCTCTGCCTTCAGTAGAAACTTTTAAAGAACTGAGTGACCGTAAAATTGACTCTCAAGAATACATCACCGCAAATGCGCGTCGAGAAAAGAAAATTTCGGTCGATTGTGACAAGCAATTTTTCAGCTGTCTGACCAGCGTATCCTGTTGAAAAATATTGCATGGTTTTTGCTTGCTCGGTTTGACGTAGTGCTGCATTATCTCAAAGCAGGAAACAAGTTGTTTATTTTCTATATCCGGTCAGGAATTGTTTAATGTTGTAGCTAATAAATGGGGCTTCCGCGGGTGGAATGCAACAAAACACAACTACACTTGAGATATTTAAAATCAACCAACTGAACTTTTTCAGAAAAAAATCTCTCTTTTACCGTTTGTCTCTTGGTAGAGAACATTACTTATCTCTGCGAACAGGTGCAGATCCACAACATTTTAAACAGTTGAATTTCTTTTCATACGAAAATATTAAAACTGACGAAGGGTCGCTTCAGGTCCTTAAGGCACTAAATTGGCTGAAGTATGCTAGAGGCATAGCGCGCTTTGTTTCCGTTTGTAAGTGCTCTCTGAGGCTATAATGTCGACCTTAACAGACACAAAACTGACTGAGCCATTCGTATGGTTCTAGAACTATAGATGAGTCCAAGGTTTCGTGTCAGATAACTTTGATCAGTAAAGTGACATGATCTAATCAGTTCGCATCGGCTTCCGATCCTTGCCTTTGAGATGACGATGGACCTGTAGTCTCGCAGAACAACATTTGATTGCTGTCGTTTGCTTTGAGGTGTTCTTCTAACTGATCAGAAATGATTTCACTTCCTTTCCTTTTCTGATAACTCGTCAAATCTAGCGCATGTCCCAGCTTAATGAGACAATCAATCACTTCGCCAAGAAGGAATATTGCTATCAGAATGCTGTTGCATTCCCTCATCTTTGACGCAAGTTTACACTGTCGCTCAGTGCTATCGCGTACCGTAATACAACATAAACATCAACGCCGAGGGTTAAACAGTTACATTCGCGATTTTGTAGTCGAAGAATAACGCGACAGTTGAAGTTTCCGAACCTTTTACTGCAACGGTTGTTTTAATCCCAAAGTAAATTTTAAACGTGCGTGTTTGTGCGCGCGTGCCATTTCCATCGCCTAATTCACACCATCTTGTTTGCCTCACTCCGTCCTGCAGAGAGCGTACTAACAGTAAACAAACACGCTATAACCAGGGCTAAGCAAATAGCTTAAGAAGTTCTAATAACACAAATAAAATCACGACAACAATTAAAGAGCATGTCGAGTTTAAATAAATCGATAAGTTCTTGAAGGGCGCCAAATGAGACCAACATGTCTTTCGTAAAAGGTAGTCATTCAACTCAAAACAGATCTGAGTGGGGTTTGATTCCAGTAGTAAAAAAAATATTGAAACGATAATTTTACCTGGATGAGGGTGTCCCAGATATTGCAGATTTTGCCTCTGATGCCACGAGGACATCCATGGAAGCGCTAGACCTTGGTTTGATGGTATATCAGGCATGTAACTTGGGTAATTCATCTCGTTGGGAAACATAACTTCTTGAAGAACCCTAGCAGATGGCGCAATGCCATTCGAACCGGTTACGTGCGGTTGGCAGATGGAGAACGGTGGCCTTGACACACTTGTATTGATCCCATATCCAGGTTCTTCAAAACATGGCGGTACTAAAGCAGGAATACTGATGCCGTGGCTATTTTGCAGCATAATCTCAGGCAGGTCTTTCGAAAAAGACGCAGAGGTTTCAGTGAAAATTTCACGCTTAATCGGATGAAAACTCTTGTCTCTTAGCTCTGATGCGCCGATAATTTTCCCCTGTTAGCTCCTTATCTCGACAATCGTTGGTCTGGAGTGCATTTAAGTCCGAGGGGTTTTTAATGTAAGGGCAGCCACATTATTGGTGGAGACATTTCTTTATGTCCTGCATTATGTCATCGTGATTACTTGATGAAGGAAGAATAAACTCCCTTCTCAAGATGCGAGGTTTCGCGGCTTGAAAACATAATTAGTAGATCGTATTTCGTCTCAGTTAGCGTGGCAAAACCTGAAGACCCACATAATTGCAGTTAAGAGATAAGATAAGAGAGAGCTCTTTGTTTTTGTTTGCACTGAAATGTTTTCACAGGGAGTGAGCCAGAAAACTATAAGGCAAACGTATATTTCGCGCATTGGTGCGCGAGACGCGTTTTACTACCCAAAGGGATACGTCAGCCGAGTTTTCTACGCGTGTGACTCTTTTTTAACACCATGGCCCTTTAAACACTGCTAAACGACTATCACACGAGCGTGAAGACCACCAACTTTGAGGAAAACACTGGAATGTGCGACGGTGTCAAACGGGATTCCGAGAAAGCTATTACCCAGATCGTTCTAAGAGCATTAGCCCAGCGGAGTTCGCCGTCAAATAGTTCTCATTTTCTAGAGGGTCAACAAGCCATTTAAGGTTATTTAGCTAAGAAATCGGCTGAGAACTGCTTTCCTTTAAAGTGCGGTCATCGTTTGTGATGCCTGCAGTAATAGTGGCAGAGTTGTTTATTCAATCCTTTTAGAAACTCTCAAAAGTAGATGCTTATCAACTATTTGCTGCGAGACCCACATACATGTACATCATGTATAAAACCCAGTTTCATCGCCTTGCCAAAAGATCTTTCAACGGAGCGTGTGTTTTACTTTGCAACAATTGATCGCCAAACCACTAATACTTGTTTGGGGAAAACGTTTTTTCTTAGCCACAGTGGTCAATTTTGAGAGTTTTAAGCCGTTGGTGATAAATACACCACTGTCTTTACGGAAGTCTAGAGATTAACTGCCAAAAATCAGGCGGTTTTTGTCGGTCTATTCATTCTTGAAGGAAACAAAGGTTGCCAGTTTTCTTGTACAAGATTGCAAAACATGTCAAAGTAAACTCTTTCTTTGAGACGGACATTCATAGGTGCTCGTTGTGAAAGAGCGGACAACTGAAAGCCGAAACTAAACCTTCTCCTATAAGTCTGAAGTAATTATTAAGGTGCCTCATCGGTACCATAACTAGGTTTTTAACGCGTGCTGCGGTGTAGAAAAACTTGAACAAGGAGAAGGCGTAAGCGTTGTAGTGTCGCAAGACCACATACATTTCTTTCGGCGTTCTCAAGTGAACATATATGTAATTAATTGGTCAAAATTACTCCTAACAATTATTAATATATTTCTTTAAAGCCATTTCTTAGATGCTCAAGTTCAGTGGGTGTACGTTATAAAACGGTCCTTTCTTTTCTTCACTCACTTGCATTTGGCATATATATTGAAAACTGCAGTTGCGTTATTGCGAGTGAGCTCTTTCCGGTTTTGGGACATTATTGCACCAACTGTTTTTGTACTTTTGGTTTCTCACTCGCCCAACGTTGGGTGCCATTTGCTTGGCGATTCGGTGGACTTCAGTTGTGCTTCACGCTCGCAGCAATCGTTTCTTACCGGTTCGGCGTGAATCGAGGCAAAACAGCAGTAGAAAAAAGGAGGGACTTTTAAGAATGAAGAGAGTTCTTAACTCAATCTTGATATCGGTCTACAGAAAGATTAATCTTCATAGATCCGGGCAAAAAGCTTCAAAAACCTTTTAGGAAAAACGGCAAAGAGTAAGATTTCTTTGATCGGATGTACTAGCTTTTTGATCCGTCTAATAATTTTAATTACGGAAGAATCATCGTCATTCAATATTTGTGTGATAAGATGTTCAAAGAGATATCAGTCCAGATTATGACTTTTCAATTGCCTTCGATTTTGTTTTACAGCTTGCGGTGTTAACTTCCTTGTCAATACTCAGTTTTAATATTATCAATTATAACTGACCGCAAAATTACAACTTCGATCAATAATTTCTGAAAAGGCTTAGATGAGACACGTGTTTTAATATGTCAGTTATCTGAGTTCGATTGAAACTGCCTATGGTTTTAATTAAATCAATACAAGATTCACGAATGCCATTGAAGCACCAGCTACTGTAGTAAAAAATTCATTTTAACAGCCTAAAGATCGGCCGTGACATCCAGTAGACGGCTGATATACAACAATTTTTTTTAAAATCTGAAAAAAAAAAGAGAAAGAAAAACTAAAAGAAAGATCTGAACTGAATCATTTATGAATAGCTGTTGTTCTAAGCTCAACTGTACTTAAGCAGTGTTAAGGAATTCGCATAAACAGATAAAGGAAGTGCAGAAACACTGTGATAGACAGAAATACTGTTGAATCCGATCAGTATACGTATAATGATATACTTTCAGCCAGACTAATCCAAAACTTCAGGATTAGGGTAAAAACACTGAAGAGTCTCAGTCGCCGTTCGATAAATCCATAATCATTTGTCCTTTGCCGTCTTGAAAAGCCAAACAGTATGTAAATTAAAGAAAGGTAATATGAAAACGGATAGGTTCTTTTTAGCTGAATGGTATCGTTCAAAAAGGGGAACGGCTGCCCGGTCGCATGCGAGCAAGGTCGAGCAAGCTCTCCAATCATGGCCGGGCGAAGCGTCTCCTTTCCCATGTGGCTCTCGCGTGACTTCTCGCAACTTAGCTGCCCGGCCAACGTTCGCACGCGATGCATATCAGCCGATCCTTTCCCCTTTCCTCGTTTCGAAGGCCAGACGGTCCCAGACAAGTTTCCTTCAACAAGGCCACCTTTTTTATTTATTCTTGCAGCAATAGCCATGCAATCACGCCAGATGGATGAAAACAAAAACACATTTCGAGCTTTTTATTTGTTTGTACAGGACGAAGATCATCCTCAGTTAATGAAGCTCAGGCACTTACGTGGACATTTAAAAGGCCGCGCCCATGATTTTCTCAAGTCCAGCACTTGGTTAAGCGGGTTCCGTAAATTTTGTCGGCAACTAGGACCAACGGCTATGGAGTGGTACAATGGATTGGACTGCACGAGGAAGACCGCAGAAAGGGACCGTTCACGAGTGACAAAAGTAGTATATCAAACCTTTTGAAAGAAGAACATAAATTGCATTTCCCTGGCTTTTTTCCCTGGTCAGTTTGGTGGGCGGCCGAATACCAGGGGCCCGTTTCTCGAAAGTCCCGGTAACTTTTCGTGCCCGAAATAAAATATTCAAATCAAAATAACAAGAATAAGAGCGCGGGTCCTGGCTAGCAAACTACTCCAGTTTGTTTCATTAACTTATAGTTTTATCATGTTAGATGCAAACCTATTGAAACCTCAGTCTTTAATGTAAATGGAGTCAGCTTACCGGGCCCGTTAATTATCGGGACTTTCGAGAAACGGGCCCCAGGGCCGGAAAGAGGAAGAATTGCTTAAATTAGAATTCTAAAATAGAAGACTCCAAGCTACTTTATCCCGGCTTTGGCTGCAGTTGTGTATCAAAAACTTGTCTTCATAAGACTGATAAGAAGTTCAGCCGAGGTTCCTTTGCGACTGCCGGAGAAGAAAAGAATATTTTTGATTATGTTGAGGTTTCTTTGTTGGATTTTTTTTCAAAATAAAACGATGAAACACAACTTTTTTCTGTAGATGCATAGGACATTGCTGTGACCTGCGTAAATTTGGAGTCGTGTACATTTTTGATATAGTTTTAGGTTTTAGGTAAGATCATTAATTTAAAAGTATGTTATAGATTAGTGTGCCAGTAAGTAGGAAAGCGTCCTTAATTAGCTAACTGTTAAGCTTAATACATTGACACTAAAAAAAAGTCATTATTATTATTATTATTATTATTATTATTATTATTGTATTATTATTATTATTCCGAGACTTTTTAAAGTGCTTCAAACGACTAGACACTTTCTTTATACTCACCAATAGTTTACTAAAAACAAAAAGAGTGAGTCATTATTTAATAAGGTGTAATATAAAAAAAGAACGTGTGCCCCTAAGTGAGTCCTAAGTTACACTAAGGCAGAAACTTATGAGAGTGTAGTCATCCCATGCAACACGGCCTTCATAAGTGTCCTTCATAAGTGTCCTGTTTTGTGAGGGCCATATATGCAACTGGGCATATTAAAGTGCATGGTCACAGAAGGGAACAGGCAGCCCATACTTGCTCACGGATGCTATGTACTGCTATGTGAATCCTTTAAAAATCAATTTAAAAGGGGGCCTACAATGCAATGGACTTATCACTTGCTTAATTTGTAAGTAGATATTGCGCTGATTTTTAAGTACTGTGTACACGGCATTCATGAAAAACAGGTCTTAGTTAGGTTAGTTGTAGATGGTCTTGCATATCGTTTAGGGTAGTTTAGGTTTATTGAAAATTTCTTATACTCCTGATGAACTTTACCATGTTTAAATAAAGAATTATTCTATTCTATTCTATTCTATTCTGCATATGTACATGGATTCATGCTAAATAAACGTTGTATTACCCCTTACAAGCGGTATATTGTCGTCCTCAGTTTTGCCTCACAAGTGGAATTTTGAACGATTCAGTCGAAGGATTTTGCGCGCTCAGGTACAATTGTGGAATGGCCTCTTTGAGTAGGTGTGTATATTGCGCTCGCAGGAAATACCAACTGAGCAGTTTATTGCTGCAGTACAAAGGGCTCAATTTCGGGACATGTCGATGTAAGTCAAGAGCTCTCGATCTTCCATGCTTTAGTTGTTCAGTTCCATGCTGTCTTTTCTATCCTCAATTTTGCATCACTCTTTCCCAAGCTGATGATTCCTCGTCCGTTTCTTTGGAGAGGGACTATTAACCAGTATTTATACATCAATTCCAGGTCCCTGGAGACACAGCGCAAGTTTCTGGCGGTCACGGAAGCATGTCTGTAAAAGTATTTCTGGCGATTTGCTGCTATTTCTTCTTTAGTGTTGCAGTAAGTGTAAGAGCAGATCTGCCAGAATATTGCGGACCGCAAGACTATGCCTACACTCCGCTAAGGAAAGATCCACGAGGAGAGTTTACCGTGAAGCAAGTCCACGTTGTTATAAGGTTTGTAGCTAGCGACGTGCAAAACAACACGTGTTATGTTAATTTTTATTCTTCTTAGCTTTTAAGTATGTTTAAGACAAATAATATGAGGATAGTTAATGGTAAATCTTAGGTACGTTCTGTTTGGGTAAAATTTCCGCATATTTTTTTTTATGATAATTACCATAAAATTTTGTACAGTCGTCACGCAATTTGCAACTAAAATCTCTGCTTTAATATCCGGATCGGAAGCGAATGCGCTGTTATGTCATATTTGAGTATCATACTGTATCCATCTGTGCATAAATCTCTAGTTATTATTATTATTTTTTGCCAAAGTCACTGCTAAATTTCGTCAATGCAACTTGCAACAGGTAATTTGAGCTCAGGCTAAAATAAGAGCTTAAAAGATACATGATCCGGCAGATCCGCGTAAAATTTAAAAAAGTCCCCATGTTTTCGAAGAAATTTTAAAATAATTTAAGCTCTTATGTCTTGTTTGGCCCATTGGTTTTCTTTTTCGAGCTTTTTCTACATCAAGTGTTCAAACTTTTGAGAAAGGGGTGTGATGATTTAGACTGACCCTTACAGATGTACCTATCATGTGACTCGTTGTAGTAATTATAAATTGAAAGTGTGCCATAATGTATTTTTATTTACTTAAAAGGCAATTTTTTCTTTTTTAAAATCTCTTGTCAGTTTTTAATTTGACTGCTGTGGGTTAACTAGATAGTCAACCAGTAAACAGGGAAAAGCGTGGAAACAAAAATCCAAGTTTTATTTTCCAGACAGAACGCAGCCGCATCCTTGGGGTTTGACCACAGACACATTTCATAAGGCAGAGATTACATCATGTAGAAATAATAGGCTGACTAAACAGCTGAAAATCATTGTCTTTATCTTGATTCCTGCAAATAGCTGTATGCTTGTTTTTTATTCATTTATTATTTATTTTTATTATTTATTTTTTTTGCTTGTTATCCAATGTTTTCATGACCATTTCTTGACCCCAAGTTTGCATTGAGCATGATTTAGACAGAGAAGGGTGTGGTTGGGGAGTTCCAGACAGAAATGATTGATTTGCTGCAGTTTCAGTGATATATTCTAGTGAATGATTGTTTGGAATTACAATTACCAGAAATAGTCAACTTAATCTGCTTAAACTGTTGGCCAGAGCTGTAGTTCATCTGGGAGAGTGATACCCCTATTTAAGGGCGTGCACCATGTGGGACCCCCAGAGGAAAAAGGACTTATTTCTGATAGAGACTAAGCCCCTGTTTGCACTACACAAAATTTTGTCTGTTTTGCCAAAAAAAAAAGGTCAACAGGAAGCCATTTCTCTCACCTACAAAATTTCCTCAACTGTTACCAAACTTCAAAAGATGCTGTCGAGAATATTTGGAGGCCTACAATTTTTTGTCAGTTGGTGACAAAATCCTCTGTTCCTTGACAGCTATCCTTTGCTGGGTCATCTTACTTTGCAAACATAACCAACTGTACGAAAAATTTCATGTGCTCAGATGCAAACAAGGTCACAAAAACAAGTTATTGGTAATAATAATATTACAGTTGAGCCTCTCGGTATGGACACCTCTCTATTATGGACAGTTTCCAATATGTCCTGACAAAATTCTCGTTATTTTTCCTAAAAAACCGCCTCTATAATATGGACTCCCTCTAATATGGACAATGGACACTAAATCTCGGCCCCAAAGAATAAATTCATGTAAACTTATCCTTGTTATTATGGACACTGCGGTGATCAGGTGAATTCTGACTCTTGATCAGGTGAATCTACACAGGGTGAATCCTGTCTTGCTGATGAGCTATATATGTTAGGTGATTACAAAAGCTCAGTTGCTGTATATCAAACAACGATTTGTGAAAGGTGTACAGAGGAACATAACCAACTTTTTAAGGCTTGAATAACTACAGATAGCATAAAGATCTTTTCTGTTGCATTTGCTTTCATGAGAATTGTGCTTTACGTCACATTTTTTTACATGTAGCATTGCACTGTAGTGTGTTTCGTTTTAAAACAGTGATTTGTCTACAACTGCACTTACTTTGTAGCTGAGATGTACAATGTTGTATGCTACTGAAAGACAGTGTCTTTGTACGTACTGTGAATTAATAAATTTAAATGCAGTTTTAAAGACAAGAGTGAGCCTGGTTTTAGCTACCGAACACTTAAAACTGTAAGTGGAGTCATAAAAGTGACGTCATCGTAGTGACCTTTTTTATGTGGACACCTCTCTAATATGGATACTTTGCTCTGTCCCTTCGGTGTCCGTATTAGAGAGGTTCAACTGTATATAATTGCAAATATTGCATGAGGGGATTAACTACTCGTACTTGCATGCAATGAAATTCCTGTAACCTGAACATATCTGGTTTGTGATTTAGAACTGCATCAACCCAAGACTTGTTTTGGCACAATTGAGTAAAGTTTCAATTATTAACATATGTACAGTGTAACAATTTGATGAGTTTATAGAAAATTTTTGTTAGAACCAATCAATTAATCAGCCTTCCTTTGTAAGTAATATTAAGGCAAGCTGAGAACATTGACTCTTTTTAGTTATATAGTCAAGACATTTTGTTAAGATTTTAAGTACATTTTTTGAAAAAATTTCAACTTATTTTCAACTTTGTTTTACATATATTTTTATATAGATATATTTTTATACTAAAGGTTAGTCAACAATTTTTGTAATTGCTGGCAATATAAGTAATAAAATAATGTTGTTGTTGTTTATAATTAATCAGTATATTTTCACCCATAGACATGGTGACAGGACAAGAGCTTCAGCCAGTCCTTGTTGGGATAATGACACTGCTGAATGGGATTGTCTACTATCTTCAGCTTCCATTCCTACTATCAAACATGACACTCATGATATAGAAGTTCTACGTGTTTATAGAGATGGTAAAGTAGTACATACATGTAGTTATAGACTGGTTGTTTGTTACTGTGGTGAAGGGGGTCATTTTCAAAATATTGTTGGTTTTTGGGGGGTTAATATCAGATAAGGTAGCTTTAAGCTAGTTTAGAACTTTGTATCCGTTTTAACTGAGGTAATTGCACTGTCTTTTAAATAGGAATTAAATCACAAAACCAGGACATTTTATTGACTTTTTCACGCCCATAAAATGCATCTGTTTGTCTTTTTGGGCCTTTTTGCATACAGAAATAACAGATTTCTCGAACCCTTTCATATACTTTGACTAGTGAAGTATATCCTATCCCTTTCATATACCTTAAGCCTGAAAAAGGTTAACCCCCTTTAGGTGGACCCTCCCTGTGTAATGTGTAAGCCATTATAGGGAGTACCATCCCCCCACCCCTGGGGAGGGGGTGAAGTGGATTTGTCAGTGATAATAATAGGCTGAGGAGAGGAGTGGGTAAACTAATATTTTAAAGATCAAAGTTACAAGTATCAAGATGGAGACTTTTTTATACAAGCATACATGCCACACCAAGGCCCAGTCACTTGACATGCACCCCTTCCATTTTTATCAGAGGATTCAACGATTCACCCCTGGATCGAATTTGTGTGGTTTTTAACTATACATTTCTGTTATGCAAATTGCAGCTTACATGGCAGGTCGTAATATCATACGTGGGGATTGTGGCTTAGGTCATCTTACATTCAAGGGCTATAAGCAGGAGGAAATGAATGGAGAGAATTTGCGTAAAGCATATGTTGACACTGGATTCCTTTCTTCAAACTATAGCGTACATGAAGACTTCTTTAGGACTGATGGTGAGTTAGTGTTTTGGTGTAATACACTGTAAAGTGAGTTGATAAGAAATACTGATGGTAGCTTCTACCAGTCATATTAAACTACCATAATAAATACATTATTGTGAGAGGGTGTTTTCCCTAACTCTCTCAAAAAGGGCCTCCTCGACCCAATTTCAAGAATGGTTCACTCGATAAAGTCAGGACCTTGCAAATTTTAGACCAATAACCAATCTTGCATGCATTTGTGTCTTAACTCCTCTAATGAGTCGCTACTTCCCAAACTAAGCACTAAGTCATAGAGAATTGGCTTCTTTCAAGACTACAAGCTGCATACCAACCATTTCACAGCACAGAGACCACCCTGTTAAGGGCTCACAATGACATTCTGTGCCCCATTGACAATGGGCAGGAAGTTATCTTGCTCCTTTTGGACCTATCAGCCATATTTGATACCATTGATCACATTTGATATCATTGATCCAGCTGATTGACAGACTCTGTACACAGTTTGGCATCACCGGTGCAGTTCTCAAGTGGTTCAAGTCTTACATAATTTCTAAGGCGATCCCAAATTGTTGTTATCAGATCCACAGCCTAAGCTATTGATCTAAGCCTAAACTAAGAGGTTTAAGCCCTTATTCCTCAGAGCTCAGAGGAGCCTAGTACAGTACAGCTGCCAATACAAAATGTCAGCAGGGAATTTTATTGTTCTATGCACTCCCTTGAGGCCCTTAATACAGGGTGGCGAAGTGGGGGGAGGGGGTACATGTACCTATCACACGTCATCACACTGAATTTTTTTTCTGGCCATCACGCATCAAGGGGAAAAATTAGTCATAACGCAGCACTCAAATGAGGTGCAATTGCAGTAAAATCGTACGGCGATGTCTTAACCCATTGAATGTGGTCATGCAGCCAAATTTTAATCAGCGTCCTTTTTGGGTAGGATTGTGCGTTAACAGTTAATTGAATGAGCATAATGGTACAAAGAAGAAGAAGGACCAGAAAGTGTCATGACTATCTGTTTTTGATGTCTGTGCTTCTAGTTTCAAATGATATTCACCAATCACGGAATCCAAAAGGAAAATCACGCATCGTGTGTTATGGAAACAGTAAATCATGCACCACCCTGTTCTGTGCCCAATTACACCTCAAGGGACTAAGTTTGGCCGGTTCACACATCATGCTCGTAATTTATAGGACACATTATACATGACGAAACCCCTTTGCCACCCTGTTTTACAAGTGCTCTGTTAAGATGTTACAAGGTTGATACAGGTCATCGAAAACATGGAAAGTCATGGAATTTAAGAATTTCATTTTTAAGGCCTGGAAAGTCATGAAATTTAATTTTCTGTCCTTGAAGGCCATGGAAAATTGAAGTTTTGTTTGGTAGATTAGTTGCTACAGACGCATAATGCAAGGATAATGTAAGACAAAGAGGCGTAATAAATTAAACAGCATGAATGACATGCAGTTTGGTGGATACCAGAGTGTTTCTGTTTAACTGTTTTTAAACCTTAAAAGGTCAAAAAATATACTAAAACAAGTAAAGTTTTGAAAATTTTTGGAAGTGACAGGTAAACCTAAGGTCATGGAAAACTAGAAAAGGTCATGGAAAAAGTCATGGCAAAAGTCATGGAATTTGAAGAACTCAAAAGAGTACAAACCCTGTGATATTTCCCGGCTGTCTGCGGCAATATATAATGACTACATGATGAATATAACTAGCTTTTAACTAATTTCTTGTTTGCAACTTGCAGATATGTCAAGAACAAGACAGGTAAGGTTAAACTAATGACTTCCAGTTACGTGATTAATAAAATTATTTGATAACAATCGAACCTCCGTGTACGACCACCCCCCTAGGTGACTGCCTCCAATAAGCGTCACAGGCCCAAAACAGCAAAATCTTCTCATTCAAAGCCGTGAAGTTTGAACCTCTTGTAAGCGACCGCAACCTGACTTTTTGGGGTACCTGTGTTTTATAATTTCCATGAAAAAAAAATTATTGTTAATCTCTTGTGAGCAAGTACTGCTTTACAGATGATCTGATCTTTTAGTGACAACATGGAACTACGCCTAGGTAACACAGAAATAAATTGCATGCAATGAATTTTTTTCCAAAGAGTAGACATGTGGGGACCTCTTCTTGGAAGAGACCCCATGTGGTTTGATTCAATTAAGTGACCACTAAATCTTTGCATTATTGGTGATTGCTTACAGGAGGTTCGACTGTACTTATTTAAATTTTAATTGATGGCCATTATATTCTGAAGATAAATATGATTGCAAGGTGCTTGTTTGTTTCCAGTCTGTGTTTGATACTGTTATAAGACAGTAATTTGTCCTTAAGGTTAGTTGAGAGGCATGAGCAGAGATGCTGCAAGGTTTGAGAAGTGGCTATTTTCATCTCTTGCACATAATTTTCACTTGATGACCAAAAAATGAGAGAATCTTTTGTTTCTCTCCTGGTTGGCACATTAAGATAAATAGGTGTCATCACTATGAGTATTGCTGTGCTGTTAAGAAAATCCTATCAGGTGTAAACCATTCAAATTAGAAGATCTTCAGCAGTGTACCGTCCAACCTCCACTAATGACCACCCCTCCACAACAGTCACCTCTCTGCAAACAGCCACTTTTTTTGGCAGACAGTCCATACATTGACTCTTGTTTAGACCCCCCCCTCTCTCTCTCTCTGTACAACATCCACCTCTCTGTAACGACTACTTTTTTCTGTCCCCAGAGTGACTGTTGAGGAGAGGTCCAACTGTACTCAATCATAAATTCCCCTTGAGATTTTGTTTTTGCCCATCTTGAACTGAAAGGTTGTGTGTTTGGTTTACACAGTCAGCTCAGGCTCTTGGAATAGGATTATTCCCACCACCAACACCATCATCAGGAAAAGCACAAGTTGTTGATATTCATGTCATGGATAAATTATATGATGATATGGAGCCAAATGCAAAGTAAGTTTTGTTAATAACCCATACACTTACAGGTTGAAACGAGGCTGGAGTTGACCTTTTTGTTTTGATACAACCCTTCCTGCTTTATTATGCAAATCATGGTCTTATGTTAACTAGGAGGAGGTTTGTATCAAAACAAGCTCAACCTCAGCCTCACGTTCACTCAAAGGAAACTAAGCCCACAACTGAAAAATGGCCTATCAGGCATCAGTCACTTTATTTGTCAGCCAAAAAAGAACTAGCTTCTCTTTCTGAACAAAGTTGTTTGCCAAGCTGAGGATTAAGCCGATTGTATGCATGGTCAAATATATGGTGGACAAATTTCTGAAAATCTAGTAAATCCTGTGGTCTTAGAATTCTAAGAAGAGCTTCGCTTTCTGTAAACTTAGCTGATATGTCTGAACCATATGGCCTAGACTTATTTTGTCTTTGCTGGAAAATACTTGAGAATTATTATTTGTTATAAAATTATGCTATGTCAGCTTGTAGGTAGTGAACCAGCTGGCTAGATGAGATTGCATTAAGTGCTTTTTGCGGATGAGCTGCTCTGCTTAGCGAGGGATTTTCGCAACTGTGAGGGATGTTGATTTATCCCGATTCATTTCACGGCTTTACAGCCTAAATAAGAACAACAAAAGTGCCCGTGCAATGAACCAGTCACCCGCGGTAAATCCCGCTCGCAGGCTAATAGGGTCTTTTTCTGACATTTTTAAGAAGTGAAACAAATTATTCGGCAAGTATTTAATTTGCGGGTCAAAGATTCATGGTAGATACTCCAATATTTTTTTGAGAAGAGATTAAGACGAGTCTAGTTTTATAAACGATAAAGCATAGTTTTGTTTGAAGGTTTTATTTCAAGTGACCGGTGGAATGTGACCTGTACCCGAAACTTGTAGGGCTTTAGTTTAGATTCTAGTTTACAAAAACTTCATTTAATGAAAAAGAATACTCTAGATTTGTTAGTTGTTATATAAATATTGTTAAAATTTCTAATATAGAGCTGACTTTTTCAATGCCTTACTTTCAGTCTTTGCCCCAAGTTGGAACAATATGAAAAGGAATTTTTTGCGAGTGATATGTGGAAAAAGCATTATGCCGAAACAACTGCACCCCTGTTAACTGAGGTCCAGAAGGCACTTGGTCTGAAATACACTTTGAGTAAGTGAACTTCCTGCGATATTTTGCTGGTTCTTTGAAGTTTTATTCAATTTAAGTCTGTAATGACAACAGCTAATGACTTGTGGTGCTTAAAGTTAAAGTCCACTTGTCACCAATGGGACAAATTTCTAACCGGAAACAACAGGTCTCCATTCTGCATTGTATAAAGGAAGCCGTGTAATTACTCTTTTCAAAAATTCAATATATTGTCATTTCATGTTGCTGGTATTTTTGTGAATACACATGAATGTACATTATATATATATCTCTTCTGTGGACCGGTTTGTAACTAAAATTAGACTGCAAGGGTGGGTTTCTTTCTCTGCTGGTAAGGCGTGATCTGTGAAGGGAGCGTAGATTAATGGAACAACTAATTTTGGTTTGGTATTAATGACCAACGCAAAATTAAAGTCGTTTTATGGCTCTTGTATGTTGTTTTATCATGATTTCACTGTAATGGCAGCTTTAAAAAAGATTTACCTCATAAGAATAACGCCGCCTCTGGGTCCTTGTTCATGAAATTAGTAATTTTATCTACTTATACAAATTGTCACATGTACCCTCAGCAATCGACGGCTTGTTTCATGTCAATGATTGCTTGATGACCCACCTTTGCCATGGTTTTGCCATCCCATCCGCTGTGACACAAGACTTGCTGGATCGTATTGCTACCGAGTTAGCATACACGTCCTACTCAACATTCAGCTACCCTTCCATTCAAGATTACTCCAGAGTTGGCATCGGCTTTCTGATTGCTGAGATGTGGCAGGTACAACGTGTTAAAAACTGTAACTTGCTGGTTGTTTCTCCATAATTATAACAAAATTACATACAATAACAGTTAGGAGAAAAAATAAAGAGGGCGGGGCTGAAGGCAAATGATAGTTGAACTAACCTGGTCTTGCCCTAATAATTAGAAAAAAAATCTTTAACCTGGTGGATACTAGAAGTAAAAATGTTAATATAGAAAAAGCAGACGAAGGAAACGTCCTCCTTTCACATTATAATGTTATGCTTTGTAAATAATAATAGATCCTTTATTTAAACACGATCAGTGATTAGACCTTTTAGTTGAAGTGCACTTATTATTATTATTATTATGATTATGATTATGATTATGATTATGATTATGATTATTATTATTAATTATACGTATGAGTCAGGATATTTTTTAGAGAGAAAGACAATGAGTTGGTCCCCACTTGAGGATAATAATAAAACCATTATTATTAGTTTGTCTTCAAACCGTTATGTTGATTAGAGGAAAGAAAAGATGAAAAACGCCTTATTTTATCTCTGACTGTTTGTTCATAGGCGATGCAAGATGTGATCGCCGGAGAGAGATTTGAAAAGTTTTATCTGTATTCCGGACATGACTATACGGGTACGTTGAGTTACTTAGAGGTGTTAGTTTGAATCAGGGGTAGAATGAAATGACGAAGTTGCAGAGTTCCAAAACCACTCCCCCCTCCCCCCTCTCCCCCCCCCCCTTTGCCTCTCAACAAAGTCTCACCAAAGTCTTATTGAAGAGAGCCTTTGTGGAAGAAGGAAACTAAGAAAATCAATTTCGTTATTTTGGTTTGGAATCAGTGGGAATCTTTGATGGTTTAAGAGGCGACATTAAATTATCTCTGTAGGAAAGTATTATCTCGCAAGGTTTTAAGCACTTTCTTAAGTCTACGTGGCCGCATTCTACTGTTTAATACTGCTCACTCCGAGAAACTGAGATACAGTTTGTTTTCTTTATATAGTTATGCCATTCCTACACGCCTTCAATGCAAGCGATTATAAGTGGAGCCCGTATGCCTCCATGGTGCAGCTGGAGCTACTACAGGTGACTAATGCTACGAACGTAGACTATGCCGTAAGACTGCTGTATCATGGTCAGGAACGACGTATCCCTTACTGCAGTGCCTCGCCATGCTCTCTTGCTGAATTCAGTACCTACGTGAAGACTATTATCCCTCAAGATCCTGTTGCTGATTGCCAAGTGACCAAGCCAGAAATCATGATAGGACCACGCCCACCACGTCTTGGCAGAAATCAAGTGCTGTTTTAGATCGAGACACGCCCATGCGTGTATTTTTGTAAGTCAAACTCAGCACTGCCAGCACGATTTGACCGGAAAATAACATGACTGGATAAATCTGATTCCACTTTCATTATGAGATGAATGTTTTTTTACAATGTTACGTGTTAAAACCAAAGTACTGATAAAAAAGAGGATTTGTCATTCAGTCCGAGATGAGGACTTGACGGTCATAATTTAGGTAAATTGGAGGTAGTCATTTTCTGCATTTTGTACCATTGATTTTATTAAATAAACTGCAAACGACACCAACGCCGCTTACTTGTGTGGATTCTATCCATCGCTCATTTCGAAAGAATTCGTTCTTATAATTTAGGCTTCCGAAAAAAAGAAACGGATGGGAGTTAAAAAGCAAATGAGAGGAAAGAAAGCAAACAAACTCTAATCACTTAATATTTCAAGTTTGAAAGTTTGATGTCGACCTTTCACCCTGTAATGCCCTGTAGTTGTATCAGCAAAAACGTCATGGGTCTTCCTTCCAAACAAGACCTTCTTAATTAGCAGTTTGCTCTAATAATACCCGTAGCCCTCCATCATTTTAAGTATTAATGCATGGCCCCCTGACATTTATCCGTAACTTGAGGCTTTATTTACTGCGTTATTAAAGCCTTAAGGCAACTTCGTTTCGTGGTTAAGGAAGCTATATTTGTTGGAACGAAATAAAAGGTTACCTTGTCAACCTTCTTCAGCCCGATGTTAGCTCTTACCCTCCCATGTATACCAAGTTTTCACAATTACGTAATGTTCTGCCGTAAGCCAGGAACCGAAGATTACGCTATATAAGAGAGGATTACTACAGTAGAAAGAGATTCACCGTCTCAGTAAATCCTATTAAGACCCCTTAAAAGGTCAATATTCAAACATTATGGTTGGTATGTATCAAGAGAGGCTGAAAGGGCATCTGTTGGGTGTACATACCGTGGTTTCAGATCGAATGAAATTTGACCTGATAAACAATGTACAATATTTTTAGAGGAAATCAGATAAAGCAGATACATTCATCCAGTACACTCTTTTTTATATATACTGAATATTGTTTTTCCAGCCCAGGCTGAATATTCTTATTTTGCCATCTATTTTAAGCTGAAAATATTCTTGAATTATTCTTGATTATAAATTATAGCTTGTGGCTTTTCCGCTTTAGAATGTGTTGGAGTTTCAATTACCAGTGTTCCTGCTGTTTAGTGAAAGGAATTATTTTCTACGGTAAAGTTAAAAACATGAATTGTACGGTATCAATAGCCGTACCCTTTTCAAACTCTCAGCCTCGGGTTTATTCTTAAATTATTCTTAGAATTTCGCAAATTTCAGCCTCGATATTCTTATAGCAAAAAGAGAGTGTACCATCCTTTTGATGATCTACAAAGTGGCGCCCTTGTCACAGTTTCTTACCCAAACCCTCTGTAACAGACGCAGTGAAACCCTACCCAGTGGTTTATTTCAGTCTACCCAGTGGTTATTTAGCCTCCCCGATACCCAGCGAATAGATTGTTTTTACCCGGCTAATTTTCTTGCTTCCCCTGTCACTTTCTATCATGACTTTACAAGACCGGTGTATTTCGTTGTTCATATTTGTTTAAAAGAAGCAGAAATGTAAAACGTGTAAAATGTAATGTAAAATGTACAATTGACAGAAACAAAATACGGAGGGTAAGGTACTCAAACTCGCATTAAAAAAGTGTAAATTGTTTAGATCTTCTCGCTACAGCAATTAAAAGGTGTTCAAAGTTTTCAGGCCGGTAAAGACAGATGTAAGGCCTGCCACCCCTTCCCGCTTTTGTGGGAGATACAACTAAGAAGAAAAACCCAGTGGAAAATAAACCAACTCAGTGACATTTTCTCCGAGTACCCAGTGAACATATAGATTCCACTGGGTCTGTTACGGAGGGCTGTTTACCCGGGTTTGACACTAGCGCCTTTCGTACCTGCGTACCACTGCCAGCAGTCATAGGGGTGCGTTCGATTGGGAATTCTGTATTTAGATTTTGAAATACCGTTTTTGGAATTTTGCAGTAAAACTCGAAACCCAAAAATGGATTTCAATTCCAAAAAATCCGTTCTTAAGGTGGAATCCAATCAAGAAATCCAAATACGAATTTCATTTTCATTTCATTTTTCATTTTTATCCATGTTATTGGGAAATCCCAAAAAAAGAGATTTGCAGGTGCAGGTGACTCAGACCGCTGTTCTTTCTTGAGAACAGTTTCCAAATCCTTTTCCTCTATTCCCCCGAAGAAAAAACGGGGAAAAATGGAAATCCAACGACGGATTTCTCGGCGTTAAAATCCGTTTTTAGGTGTTTGGATTTCGTCATTGTCAGTATTGCAAATCCGAAATAAGGATTTTTAAATCCGTTAAATCCAGCTTTTTTATTTGAACGCACTCTAGGTCGTAACTGGGTGTCTAGAGACTGAATAGCGTCGTGCCCTATTTCAAGGATAAGAGGTCCCTTCCTCCCTGGTCTCGCGTGTGCCAAAACACCTGCCACGCAGCTAGGCTATTCGCGTTCTTGTACCAAACGCTGTAAAAAAAAGTTTCTGCTCAAGCGACCTTGCTCTCGAGGTAGTAGTGAGCCGGTTTTGCGTAAATTTGCCCTTTTTTTACAAAGAAATTTTTGTCTAGGCTGTGTAAAGACGCCCCATCGCCCCTATAAAAAAAGAAAAAAAAAATCGGGGAGATAGACGTCACCTCTCTTTCCCTGATATTTTTTGAGGGGAGGGGGCATCTTAGCCTGCGAGAGCATGTGTTATATTTTATTTATTCCCGACTGTAAAATCAGCCTTGCTTCTTTTGTTTAATGTTTTCACTTCCTGTTGCTGATTAGGATCCGGTTCTCCTTTTTTTGTTAGGAGAGAAGAGAGAAGATCGGAAATACGTCGGCGGTTCGCAGGCTCGGGGCGTCTGTACACGGGCAAATTTTTGTCAATTTCGGTTTTATACCCTAGGGATGCTTTTTTCCCTGGACTTTTCTTTCAACAAATGTTTACAATTCTTTCATCAAAGAAAGATGATCTTACTTTTACCTAACCCTTGGCATTGTTTTTCCTTCGCGACGGGACATTACATTTCATTCTTTGGACTTCAAATGTAACGAGGGCAATAAGAAATATTTGCCGTCTCTCCGATGAAAGCAACGCTACTGTTTTGATATACTTTAGGGACTGATCGTTCTGCCGAGCTGGTTTGCATTTTCTCGAGGTGAGTTGGCCAACCACATTTTATTTCTACACAGTTGCCACTTGGTGTGATCTACTGAGCTGTTGTTTTCTCATCTTGACGAGTTATTCTTGCAACATTTATACAAACATCAAATTGCTTATATCAATTACCATCCGATTAGATAAAATACAATTACTGTTATTATCATGATTTGAATTGAAGAGGATTAGAGCATTACAGAATTATTGCACATCAATTTATTACATTTTTCTGGTTCTCTGTAGTGTACGTAATTAAGACCGTCATATGATCAAATTGAAGAGATTGACAAGTGTAAATGCAGATGTTTCCATTGTGTAAAAGAGTTCTTCCTTTAAATGGGAAATTGTAATCCAGTACTGCCGAGGAGTCACATTAAGTTGTTGTTGTTGTTATTTGTAAAAGGGCGTCTAATCCGGATATTCAGTTCCTCCTATCTTCTGCTTGACTTTGTAATAAGGCCGCCGATATACAGCAACGCCCCCCCGGGTACTCCTGGGAATTCTTGGGTGGGGGGGGGGGGGGTGTGCCGCCGGTTCTCCAAATCCTGACCCGTTTTCAGACCTGGGACCCGTTTCTCGAAAGTCCCGGTAACTTTTCGGGCCCGAAATCAAATATTCAAATCGAAATATAAAGAATAAGAGCGCGGGTCCTGGCTAGCAAACTACTCCTTTTGTTTAACTAACTGATAGTTCTATCATGCTAGATGCAAAACTTTTGAAACCTCGATCTTTAATATAAACGGAGACGGCTTACCGGGCCCGTTAATTATCGGGACTTTCGAGAAACGGGCCCCTGGCCTCTAAAATCCACACCCCTTTTCAGACCTGGAGGTAGTCAAAAAACGCATTGAAAAAAAACGCATTACATGTTTACATAAAACAGAAATTATGTCATCATTGCTGCGACTAAAACCGCAACAAAAAGATTTCTCAAAATCCATTTCGAATTCGCACATTACACTTTCTTTCTTATTCATTTGGAATTGAAACGACGACCACATTGATACACAACCGTAGTTCCTTCGTAAACCATACCCGATTCGAGACCAAAATGGGCAAAATCTATTCCCGTTTTCAGGTCAAAACGGCGCAAAAACCCTACCCTTTGGGGCGGCACATACCTAAATGGCTTACAGGGGCGTACCTGGCCAGTTTTTACTAGTAAGCCATTTTACTTCGCGTCATTGTCATTATGTAGCTGATCACACAAATCAGATTTTGAACTTCGCGCTACATTTAACAATACTTTAAAGTTTTAATCCGCACGCCAGCTATATACACTTAAATGAATTGGCTACGGTTTATGCTGTAGAACGAAATAGTTACGAGAGACAGTCGTTACGAGATGGAAAATTTCAAACGTTTAAACAAGACACTAGTGATAACATGCAGGTCAATGCCAACGTTTCGTTTCAGTTATATGATGTAAATGTTCAAAATTCTAATGCCAATCGACTCACTTTCTTGGCCCCAAACTTTTGGACAACTTTGTCGGTGTCGATGTTCCAATCTCTGCAAGTGTGCAGGAGAGCGTGACCAGACAACCTCTCTGCTCCGACCAAATGAACGCTCCGAAGTTTCAAAAAGTACTCTAGTTGTCCCTAGCTCTTTGCTGACTTTTGCGACGGAATTCACTTGCCACTCTTGGGAAAACAAGTTAAAATTTTCTCAGTGCGATTACCCTCGGGCCTATAAAGAGTTTTGCCGAAATTTCAATTGAATAAAAACAAAAACAAAAAAACTTGTAAGCCAGTGCATGCTTACTTGGCCTACAGGCAGGTACGCACCTGGCTTATATAAGGTATTGCCCTCCCCGCCCCGGGAAAGCCCCTAGGGTCTGAGGACCACATATGGCTTCAAACCAAAAAAGCAAGGATCAGGTGGAGACAGGGTTTCTATATTTGCCCACTAATCGAATCGGCTTTTCATTGCTTTTTGAGTGGGAAGTTGCATAAACAACCGACGAAAGCCTCTCTGCGCGACCGATGAGCTTAAAGCAAAACGGACCCAGACTATAGGCTGTTTTGGGTTTATTGCTCCACTTTTCAAGACAACGCCATATTGTTTTAAAAAGCATTTAGTTAGATCGGCTCATGCCAAAGTAACTCATATAGCTCGAATTTGGATGTTTGAAAAAATCAAATATTTGACGACGCTATGGCAGATATTAGTCATTACACACATTGCAAGTCCTAGGACTTTTTTAGTTCACGCATGTCTTCAGACTTCTTCAGGTAGAAACCAAAACCAAGAGCATGCATCTCCCATACTTCAGATATGCAACGATTTTCTAGCAGATTAGTTTATTTTTAAACTATTGTAGTACTTTTGCCCGCCAAAATGGAAGCACTGTCCCCTATGTATGCGCATCCATAGTACGATAATAAGTCTCTGGTTTTTGCTGATGGATTTGTAACGCTTATTTGTCAAAATTCGCGGAAAATCGATCTAAAAATAAACTGGTCCGTCAAAACTACGTTGCTCGGGCACAAGGGAGTTGCTCGCTTTCAGTCATAGGCTCCTACTTCAGGATATTCCCGTTAACAGGCAAGTATAGATAAATTCTTTAGGCGTCTCCTTAGAGAATTCCTTTAGCCTTTGGCCAAAAGTAAAAGGCTCTGGATTCTTTCTCTCGTGATCTAACTAGCCTATGCAGACGTGTAAAGTTTCGTTTCACGTTCCTCCCTTTTACGTGGAATCATGGGAGTTATTCGGTAGCCTGCGCGCGCGCAATGCAAAGTTTTCTAGAGGGCGCACAAAACTAGATTCGCTGGAGTTGTCACGACAGAATCGCAGGAGATAAACGAGGGCCATTGTATGGATGGAGCCTTCTACACTTCTTCGTAGATCACTCTGTAAATACTACAGCTGAGGGTGGGGGCTCCATCAACCCTTCCCCCTTGTACCACGGTGGGGGGAATGTCTCTGCGTGTATGTCCGAGGGTTATTACGAAAAAAAAAACAAGGCTGCATTAAACCTGAAGGGTAAACTCGGACGTTACAAGGGATAGGGTGTACTATGCTTTTGTTTTGCGCTAGTTATTTCAGACAATTCGAGGCCATTTGATTTATCGAAGTTACCCTAGCAGGAGCCGATTACTTAGGTAATCGACTCCTGACCCTAGTCACAGTAGTCAGCATCATCAGGCATCGCGTCACCATGGTCTGTTTTCCCCCGGAGGGGTACTTCCTCATAAGAGGCTAATGGGGATGTGCCGCTGGATGGGGTCGCATTTTCACGACTGGATTGACTATAATGGGGTTAAATTTTCATTAGAGTTACTAGAATGTGATCGCACATTTTCGGGATTTGGGAGAACAGAAAATTGAGTACGTATGAATCCAAAAATGGGAAGATTTTTACTTCATTAAGTTTAACCAACGTGTGAATTTATTTCAGAATGACCTGTAGTTAAAAGGCTTTACAAGGTGGATGCATAAACAACAGTCTCTAAGCTGGGATCACGAAAATTTCATTTCACCAAAAGTGACTAAGATGGGGTCCATATTTGGCCACAGGATAGACTATAATAGGTTAGGGGCTCTGAGAGGCCAGTGGCACACACCGAGCAAAAATTATCCCAAGAACCCCCCCCCCCCCTTGCTGATTTCTTACTTTGCTAATTCTGTTTGTCTTGTAAGTGCCCTAAGACCATTTTCCGTCCCCCGCGACCAATCCTTTTTGCTAGGGAATCAGAGGTCAATCGTTCAATTAAAAAATTTCGTTAGCTGGACTATGTCAGATGTGATTTGTTTACCGAGGAAAAATTAAGGATCTCTGTGGAACTTTTTTAAAATTCCAAATTGAATTGGAGTTTGTGAGAAGAGTGGGAAACCGGGGCACCCCAACAGCTTTATTTCAAGTTGAAATAAAGCTGTTGGTGGAGCAAAGACGAGAACAAACAGCTTGCGACTTACTTGAGCTGGACCACATTAGTGGGAGGCGAGTGCTCATAAGTTCACATCGAAGCGACTCCCTCCCCAATTTCCGGGACTAATTAATGTTAAGTGTAATTAAACTTTTTCCTTTTTATTTATTATTATCATCATTCTTCTATTTATGTTTTACCGAAGTAATACGTTGAAGCTGTTATATATTCTGCATGGCTATATTCAACCCTTTGTGATCTTGGCTTAATTCGCTCGCGTGATCAATCAATTTTTTAATTTGAAAACACTGAAGTTTCTATGACAGAATTAGTGGGCTCACATCCGTCAATTCAGATTAAAAGGGGAAAAGGTTAGTTTCTTATTTTTGCACAACAAAACTCACTATTCAATTCAACTGCAATAGCTGATTTTTCAACTGAATGTCAAGAGCGTTTTTTGGTTTCTCGCTCAATTTTGAGCCGATTCCACAATGATAGCCGAAGAGTTCTTAACTTGTTTGCCTTCTTTTTAGACGGGCAAATGTGAATCGAAGACAACCTTTTTCACTGAACCTGCGTCCTTCTGATTCCACCCAACGTGACAACATTCCAAACAGCAAATGGATGCTCAAAGAAGTTTAAAAATGTGAGTAAGCGGTTTCTTCTTGCAAAGTTTTAGTCATTTTACTCACCTTACGTATCCTTAACTGGATCTAGATAAAAGCAAAAGTTAGGTGAATCTCCACTGATGCATTCCGACAATGAATTTTTTAAACAAGAAGTAAATTGGTCAATGAAATTAAGCCACACATAACCGCCTCCATGCATATGAAGCGACTGTGTTCAAAGGGATCAACGTAAAAAGAGAGGTACAAAAAACCGATTCCTAAATGATCTAATTAGATTTTAACCTGCAAGCTCCCCTCTCTGATCCGGACTAGAGTCGGCCCCCCGAGTCGAGAAAGTTTACGTGCATGGCGGGTGCTAATTAGATTGAAACTTAAAATTAACGTTAATATTCGCTTGCTTGTGTTTTAAGAAATCGTTATTGATCAAAACTTGAAATCAAGAAACAATATAGTAACAACTGAACATGTAACTTTAAAGAAGAGATTCAATTTAAAATAAATTACCTAATTTATATTTTCTCCTACCCTTAAATTAGCACTACGTTTAGTTTAAAGAGAAATTGGGTGTGTTAGCCAATCAAATTGCAGAATTTGTAATTGGTAAGCTACAATCTTGCACAAAATATAATGGAAGAGCAAACCCCCATCCCCCCCAAATCAAGGATGACGCCGCGCGAAGGGCAAAAACGCGCCATTTTCCCATCCTTGATTTTGGGGGAGTGGGGGGTCTAGGTTTTCCATTTATTTTGTCCAAGATTGTAGTTGGCTACTTATAATTCTATCGGTATATACTTGAAAACCTTCCCTTGTGCTCCATTAAGAGATCTTGAAAAGAATTAATTGGAACTGTAAAGCATTGTTCACTCTTGTTTATAGTAAACTTTGCATAGAAATATTTTTGTCAGAAACGTCTTGCAGCGGTCTTAAATCACCTTTAGCAGTTGCGTGCAAAATAGAAAAGAAAGTCAACTTGTGGTAAACTTATCAACTTGAGACGCATTACAGAGAACCGCGCCCATCGATCAGCATCATATATTGAAGATTGGGGCAATATTGAAATCCAAACGTAGGTAAACATTTTTAATTAAGTCCCTAGCAAGCCTTTGTTCTCCGTTCACCATTCTGTATCCGGCTTAGCCAAGACAACTGGCGTCCGGTCGAGGAATTCAGTCGACAAGGTGCTCATTTGAACTAAAAAACAAACGAAAAATAAACATTAAAACTAATCAACTTAGTCACCGGATACGCATATTTTATTTCAGGCCGCATAGAACAGATGGGTGCATCCAGTTGTGCTTGGCCAATATGTGTAGTAGCCTTTCGTGCCCCTGGGTTTCGTGCTCGGCACCTTGTTTGTCAGTGTTTTCATCAGGAACGGAAACACTTGTCACTGATCAGAGTAGTAGAACATGTACATCTAATCCGTCGTTTTCTGGTATTATTAAGTTAATCCCTTCAATATCTACTCTAACATTTTGAAGTTGACTTTAAAGATCGTAATTTTAATCCCCAAAGTTATCTTCTTCGGCGAAACAACTTTTAAGACATGATCATGCAATGTTTTCTAATGTTCTACGAGGGAACAGTCCCCCCAAATTTAATATAACTGATAAATATGGAAAAATATTTCTAAAAGCGAAGTCATAATTACTTATCAAGTAAGTTTTTAGCTGGCAAGAAACTTTATTAGAGTGTAACTACAATGCCCAAAATGAACCTGACATCTTTTTGTTGAGATATATAAATTAGTATTAAGTGTAAAATTCGTAATGTACTAATAGACTCATTAATCATGCACTCAACAATAAAAGTGTGCACTTTTTATTGATCTATTTCGCTGTTTTCAAAGTCCTGGTGATTGGGACAACCTGTAGAAATCACTAGAATTTCTTAAAATGAAATCCTAGCCCTCCTAAACAAAAAGTCAGTCAAGGATTATGCAATGCTTTATTCCATAAGTTCTGTTGTTGACATTTTAATTTAACTCAAGTGCAATTTCGAGGAGCACTTTTTACGTTTGTGTATTTGCTAGATAAAGGTCGAAAAAGTGTTGAGTTTGGAAAAAAATCAACTGAGATCTCACCGAGATTTTAAAAAGGAATTGCGCTATCACGGTTCCCCCGTTCAGTTCATCTTAGCTTATCTATCTATACCGTCACTAATTGATAATGCATTCTCCAGACTCAGCATAAAAGGAAGGCAGAAATGTGGCTTCATTGCTGCGTTCTTATTATAGAAAGTAATAAAACCTTTCTATAGGGTATTATGCCTTTGGATTTACTAATTGCGCGTTGTGGTTATTGTTTAGTCAGAATATTGTTCTGCAAACAAGTTGACAAGAGTTGGACAAAAGAGCTAGACTAGTATAGTAGATAGCAAACAAAACATCTTTGTTTCTCCAAAGTGGTTCAGCGATATTGCAAGATTTCAAGTGTCATGACCTGAAAAAGTAATGTGGCTTACCTCAAGAAGCTGGAATTATTAAAGTTGGAATGTCTTTTTAATTTGTGCCGTCCGTCGGTTCTGAAAATTGTAATCAAGGAAAAAGGAGTTTGTCAGCTTTAAAAGTGACGTTTGTGCTGCGTTTTTCCAAGTTTTGGTGGCTTAATTACTCATCCCCTGGGAGCACATTTACAACTGCGTCACTAGGCAACGGCGCGGTTCAGAGAAGGAAGTGTGTGATAAACTGATTTGCAGCATGTGACTTCATATCAGACCTGCAAGACGTGCCATACCAAACGTATTTCTCTGCTGGCACTTGGCGCGTTTCGGATTTCATCCATCATAAGAAGCATGGTGATAAAAACTGACACGGAGTCTTCGTTCTTTCGTCTGAAACTCTCACACTACGGCATTTTTTTAGGTTAAAAACTTCGCTTGGGGGAAAAAAATTCTCGTTCACCACTCGCTGCTTCAACGTTGCAGAAGATATCCGTCTGGTACCAGGACTATGAAAATGCCCGCCGAAAATCGTAGACCCAAAACTTCCTTTTCCGTTTCGAAGAACACAATGTAAGTTTACTCTATATCTTTACATTACACAGTTTATTGTTACTTTGAGATGTTTCGTTCCAGCTTTTAGATGCACTTTTTCTTGTAGGCCTCTGAACTAGATAACCCTTGCGTGAAAATAGAGTACAGAAGGGTGTTTTAAGCTTTCTTTGAAGACAAATTGTTAGACGCGATTAATTGATGTTTATGTTGACCTACTCTGACCTTCTCATTTGTATCTTGCTTAACAGAAATATTTGTGCGTCGTATACTTGGGAAGTTAGCGTGTTTGCAGCTTTAAGAAATCTCACAAAATTTCTGTTTTTTTTTTTATATTGCAATATTGCTATGCGCGTTGTCGTTTTTAATTACATGAAAATAGCTCGCTAATTCACTTCAAGTGCTCTTCTGTTATCGCTGTCTTAAATGATATGTTTTATTGCAAGCACTTCTGCTATGCGTCTCTTTCAAAGTAGTGGATGTCATCGCCGAGCATCTTTAAGTCTTCACAGTCTCATATCACAAGTTAACAGCAAGTACACCTTTCCATTGTACGTTGATTTGCACTAGGTTTTTTTAACGTAGAGCTTAACTGGGCTCAAAGGAGGCTAGCTAGGCCATTCCGGCTTTTGTAATGTTAATCATGCTAAACAGATAAAATTAGGGCTTCTAAACATTTACAAGCGGTCGAATTTTGCTTTGTGAGAGCTCAAGCTTTTTCTTGTTTGCCGTTAGCTTTTGTTAACTTGTCTCAGTAATATAACTAGAAAATTTGCGGACTGTTAGTGGTTATCCAACAAAGGTTGCTCAAGTAACTCAAGGGTAGTAATGTAATTGCCTCCTGATGACATGGTTTTGTTGTCCAGTGATTGTGTACAAAACGTCTTCGTTCTGGTTGTTATTAAAATATGCACGCTTGGGTAGCTTGTGATAAAAGCCATTACGAAAACTAGTTCGAGATCTCTGGTGAGCTATACATTGTAGGCTGTGAGGATTTTTTGTTGTGGTTGACGAATCTTTTCCAATAGCTATGTAGGTCTGATCGATCTTTTTAGTTTATTCAGTTGAATCTGGTTAACACTGCAAAATAGTCCATGTTTTTGCGCAGATCTAGAACGCGCATGAGAGAATAAAAAGAGATTCCGTTTGAATTCGAGTCAGTTTATAACATCCTAATAATTCATTTTGTCCGACCCCAGTAGAGACGAGATTGGCGTAAATTTGCGCACGCGTGCTAAGTACGCGTTTCCAGGTGGTTGGCGTCATCCATAAACGCTGCTCTGAATTCTGATTGGTTCATTACTTTATCTTTGTCAATTGGTTGATTCTTTAAGGGCTACCATGCTTTTGTTTTCCCTAGGAACATTTGTTTCAAAACAAGTCCCGTGAATTGTACACGCTTTCGTACTGGCTATAGGACTAGTGCTTGTCATTTCTTAATATAAGTCTTATACTGGTTTTGTTTTGTTTTAGTTATGAGACAAAAACCGATTTACATCATTTGATCTTATGGATGTTAAGAGGTTTTTGGCTGGATGGCTCGAACCTAATGCGATGATATTATGTTCAAACCCAAAGCAAGTGGACTAAAAAGAACGGTTCCATTTTTATTTGTCTTCATTGATAAGCTCTCCTTTAAAAATTGAGTGGCTGAAATTTTGTTCCTACAAAACGCACTTAAAACGTTTAGCTTTTACCTCTGGAGTGTCCAAGAACCCGAGCTTCTTGCTTTGGGCCGGCCGGTAGATCGACCCTCTAAAAGAGCTTTGTACAGAAAAGTGCGACAGATTTTCTTCTAAATCCTAAAATAAAACATTCATGAAATTTTTGCTTTAATCCCCCCTTTCCATTAAACTAGCAGTAGCAGACAAAAATATCGAAGATTCGCGTTCGAGTTATTATCATGTCTCGAAACTGTAATCCGATTTTAAGAGCGCAATATCAGAAGATCTGAGGTTTGTTTCAAGGTTGCTCGAATTGAACTGGATGGATATTTTTTGGGAGCAAATAGGTCGAATTTTGACAGCATGCTCAAAACATTTTAGACCTGGTAAGTTAAGCAACTTTCTGCATGACCCGTACTTGATAATCAAGCTTACCACAGGTCCCTCAGGATTTGACTTGCCGTAATAAGCTGTTCGTGATGTACGGATGAAATAAGCGTTCTTTTCTTTTCTGGCTTTAAGTCGATCTTACTTGTTTTCTATGCAACGATGACCTGTGTGTTTCCAAGCTACAGCGCACGGAATCTTAGAGTTGAGTAACTAAAACTAGGTGGCCTATGTAGCCGGGGTTCGAAAACGTGTCGGTGAACACAAGAGTCAACAAATTGAACTGAAAATAGCCCCTACAGAAAGAATCGGTATCTAATGCCTGTCAAGCCGGCGCACGTTCTTCTCAATGTAACGACTTGCAAACAAGCGAATGGCGACAATCTGACTAATTTATTCCTTTACTGTATCATTTCTTTCTGCAATGAATTACTACTTTCTTACCAAAATAAACTGATAAATTGGTCTGCTGCTCACTAAATCTGTTTTTAATGCTGCCTTTAGTGCTTGTAGCGTAGCTTCAAGTAACAAAATCTGGCCTAATCTCGTTCCCAGATCTCTTGTTGACGAGGCCGATAAGAGATCTGGGTACATACATATATACATACATAAACTTTATTTTAACTCGAATTTACAGAGTACCTATATTGAGCTAATATTTCCGAGCACGAGATTAAATCTGGTAAGCTGTCGATGTGAGAAAGTTTGGTTATGACGTAACCGAATTACGGAGCACTTTCCATTCAACAAAATTTGCCTGTAGGAAATTCCACGTGTCAAACCACGTGTCCGGTTGCACAGACTCGACCCAAGCTACCACGTGTTTGGTTATTGTTCAGGTGATCAGGATACAAAATAGCGGTATTGGGAACAACAATTTTATCAAAAGACCATATTCACGATACCCGCCATCTTTGAACGCGCTAAAGGACTGATGGGGAAAAAAGGCAATGTCACGTGGTTTCTCAGGGGGCAAACAAATGATAAAAGCTGCCAATGCAAGAAATCACGGTCGAGTTTGTTTACTGTAGACAACAGAAAATAAAGAACTTTCCATAATAAAGTCGATAATGGCAAATTATGAGTAGAAGTAATCAATGTTACTTCTTTGGATGCTGTAGCGACCGTAGATATCCTCACAGCAAACAATAATGTCGTAAATCTTGTGGAAACTCGAAATGGCTTTTTGCTAGAAAATTAAATCGTCGTCATGTTTTGATAGCATAAACAAACTCGATCACGATTTCTTGCATTGGCAGCTTTTGTCATTTGTTTGCCCCCTGAGAAACCACGTGACATTACTTTTTTCCCATCAGTCCTTTAGCAAGTGCAAAGATGGCAGGTATCGTGAATTAGGTGTAATGGAAAGGGACATTTCGTTCCGGTCAACCAAAATGACCAGACCGGTCAAAGTGGACTACCTTCAAAGGTGGTACTAAATATTCCTGTCGGACCGAACCGAAATGGTCCGTTCCATTTTATGTGGGCGTCAGCTGTCCAACTGGGTAAGCGAAAGTGAAATGTCACATTTAACTGCATGGTGCTTTTTTGGTGGGAAATCGTGTGGCAACCCGCGTTTTTTGGGCGGGAAAACTGAATAGGAAACTGAAAATAACAACAAGAAAGCAAAAAAAGATGTCGTAAACATTGTAATCAGAAAGGAATTTATCGCTGCTCTGCGGCATACTATTTGCTGAATTTGATGAGGACAATGAGATATGCTTTCTAGAGTCCAGGCCCTGGTTGTTCAAACGTTGGATAGCGCTATCCACCGGATAAATCACTATCCAGCGGAAAAGTATCACGGAAATCAATTACGCCATCCGCTGGATAGTGATCTATCCGGTGGATAGCGCTATCCAACGTTTGAGCAACCGGGCCCAGGTGACAACTTACTCATTTGCTTGTTTTATGAAAGCTTATTGTGGGGTATTGTGAATTGGCAGTTCACTTGCATAATCAGTTTAAGCTTATATTTAGCTCAGAAATTATTTATTTTGATAAATTTAGTCTGGCTAGCATTTGGTTTTGACTCAGGCTTAAATAATATCGTGCTTATAAAACGCAAGTTTGTCTTTCTCATTTGGATGGCGGGCGATGAGTTTAAATTGTACAAAGCAGTTCGTGGTCGATTCTTCTGATCTGCTGTACTTTCACATTTAATTGCTTGGTTTAGTGTGCTTTTTCCTAACTAGTCCACGTAGCTCGTGCACGTGGGCACGAAGAAAATCTAAAATCTTAAACTGAAACCATTCATTAAACCAACAGAAAAAAAACCTTGACTCACCTAGCAATTTTAATATACAAATACTGCCAGTCAACTACCTTACATATACATGGCACTCTTATTAAACGCGCAAGCCAATCTTTTGCATTCTGGTAGTTACACTGGATCAATGAAATACCTCTACGCAATTTGGAAAAGCCAAGAAGTGGATTTTTAGTTAAATTAAGTTTACTTCTCGTGGCTTTTGTTGTTAGTTTACTCATTTTAGAGTTCCAGTGTCACAGCTTATGTTTGAAACGGCTTGGAGTGTATGCGCGCGCGTAATTATTATTGTTATTGCCGGTTTTTGTCTTATGCTAAATTGAACGAATAATGGTTGTTTTAAAGTAAAGCATTTCTACCTGAATAGAACTAAGTAAGATTGTTTTTTGCGTGCTCGGGATTGAGTCAACTTCATGTCACCCAACTCAAGGTCAGCATTATAAATCAGTCTCGTATTTCGATATGACTACGAGAGGCAATAAAAATGTTGTTTTCGAAGACAAGAAAAGACAAGAATGGCGCTGAAAGTATTATGCATGGATTTCTGATCTGACAATAGTCTTGTCGGCACTGACTCCATATCAAAGTGATTAGCAATTGTTTTTCTTGATTACTAATTTGCATTGTGAGTGGAACCTTTTTGTTTCCTTGGTCGCCCTAGATTCAAATATTTGTTGGTGAATAAATGTTAAGCGTTAAGATAAATGGCACGCGAGTGAAATCTGTAGGAAGTACCATGGAAAGGTCTTTTAAATGACGGAATATGACATAGCGAGGTAAAGTTATAAGTACCTTATTCTATTTTAGGTGTAAAGTGACCATTACGCATAGCACTTTTCTCTACGCATAAGGGCCAAGCTCTCAAAGCTCAATCCTTAACATTGCTTAAGATTAGTGGACGGATTTTTGGGTACTTAATGGTATAAGTTAATGGAGTGTTTGTTGTCTTAGAGAGTTTAATCTTGCTCTTTCATGATCCAAAGATCAAAGTTTTTTTCACATTTTTCACATTTTCTAACATAAAAAGCTTAGCTAGCATCAAACACTGTTATTAATAGATTCCATTTAGTAAATGGTCACAGTTTATGATTTGGTCAAAGAAACTGGGGACCTCCAAACTCCTTTTGGACCGAGAGAGAAACAAATTGTAATTCATGTGGACCTCGTGAGAAATCCTGGCCGCTAGCAAGAACTTTCACTTGTTGAGAATCCGCTGGAATCGCTATACTTTAGCACTGAAAAGTATGTATCCCTAATCGGCGACGTCATAAGCGATAGACTCTTGTGAGTATACGTGAACGTTTAAAATAATCAGATATGAACAATTATCTACAAACTATTTGCTTAGTCCAGCAATTGTTATAATAATTTTGTTGTTGTTAGGAAGTACCGATTAAAAGTTAAAAATAGTGATAGAATAAGAACCGAATTATCAGGTAGAGTCTTTTTTAGTTATCAACTGCGAAATGAAGCAAAATGTTTAAGATGATTGCGTTCAAAATGGTGTTTGTTCAGCAGAGTAAATTAGTTTAAAACATCGGCAGCAAAGACATAATTTTATTTTAGACAAACTTTCTTCATTTGCTTGAAAATCCGATACATAAATGAAATGTTGATGAAAGGAATCGAAGTGATCGCGCCTCTGCTGCGTCGGCAACTTCCATGCTCACTCAGAGTATTTCTTTTCGCTTGCTGTGAAGAGCAATCTCAGCTATTTCATAGCAATACTTCACCCAGGAGAAGTTAAAAAAGCACCCTAAGCCCATGGGTTATACCGCCTCCATAAAGCCGAAGACAAACACAACATTTTTCTTTTTCAACCTTACCATTCCTTTTTAGAATTTACCTTCATTACGCAATTTCAATTTCTCTTAGATCCCAGGGCCACACGGTAAAGGACGATTTGGAGGTGTGGATGTCGTTTCAGAAGCACCGCACTGTTCCGCCGTTCCCTGGTCATGCTGGGGGCACTGCCAGGAGCTGGCCAAACTCAAGACCAGCTGGAGGTATGTGCAAGCTATCCTCTTCGTTCGGGACACATTTTTGTCATTTTTCTCCGAACGAAAAATGAACGACGGGTCTGAGCTCCCTAAAACGATCGCTAAGTTGGACCCTACAGTTCTTTAGTCATTTACCATACTAGAAATCCTCTGATAAGCCGGGGGGGGGGGGGGTATCTATTTCAAGCACGTTTGAGGGTAGGGGAGTTTGATGGAGAGGGGGGCTTTAGGGCTTATTTGAGAGAGGGGCTAAATAGAGACCTTACCATCATTTAGCTCTCTGTAGGGTCTGTAGGGTGGTCACCGTGTCTTTCCAAAGATACTGTTGAACCTCTATGTGCGACCACCTCTCGTAAGCAACCACCTTTCATAAGCGACCACCTTTCCAAAACACCAAAACTTTCCCAGTCAAAGGCTAACAGTTGGAACCTCTCGTAAACAACCACCTCATGTAACCGACCACGATCACTTTTTGGGCCTGAAAGTTAATGATTTTCTATTGTTTTTAAGCTCTTGTATGCGACCACTTGACGCATTCTCTAATCTCTATGTTAGCTGTGTGCACTGTGCTACTTTGAATATACGAAGAACTTTAGTAACAACATGAAACTACTCATGGTGTAACTTACTGAATGCAATAAATTATCTTCCAATTAGTAGATGTGCCCGGACCTCTTCTCGGAAGAAGCCCCATGTGGTTTTTAAGCGACCACTTTAAGTCTTTGCATTTTGGGTGGTTGCTTACGGGAGGTTCGAATGTACTAAACACTTCATACAACTGCAATGCACGTTACACCTCTTACACCCCTGTACTGCGGACATCGAAGCCCAGTCCGTATTAAAGCAGTTTCACTGTGCTAATAATAGCCGTTTAGCGTGGGCTTAACGTTACCTTCTCTCAAATCAGCGGCATTTACAGTAGATGACATTTGATCCTATATTCTCTTTTGGAATAAACAAAATTTCAGTGAAGTTGCAAGAAGTTGCTGCTCTTGCAGCTACAACATTGTGCACAATGGCTGCGAAGCATTGTTTGGTCAGGCTTTTTACTGCCTTTCTATCTGCCGAACAAAGGGAAGTAAAAACCGATAATGCATGTGTGCACTTTGCAGTACTTTTAAGGCATGTCGTGAAATGTACAGTGCTATAAATTGCTGGTTTAAATTTGCAATCGCCAGCAAATATAGCAGCTTCTCGAACTGCTCTTTCTTTTTTACTTCTACTGAAAATTTTAACCAAATTTCACGATCTTCTATACACGAGCTGTACGCGAGACTCGGATCCTTCACGGACAGTGGTTTTAGGCCAAACCGGCCGGGTTTGCAGCTGCCTCAACGTGCATTGCCCTGTAAAACATAACGTTTTGCATTCGATGGCAACTTTATTTTAAACTAAAGCTCGCGCATGACCTTGTATCGCGCTATTTGTTTTCGAATGGCGAATTTCGGTCGTTAGTGTCTCATGTGAAAATTGATGAAAACAGCCAACTGAACCACCTCCTGGAAAGTCTCGGTCAGAAACGAAAAGTAATCCTTTGAATATACGTTACATTATAATTATATAAAACAACCAGGCAGATAGGTCTTTGCACCACCATCTGCTTTTCAGTGGGCGACACAAGGTTTTGATGAAATTGGTAACAATGGTGTTATTTTGAACAGTTTCCACTCTGGAATTAGGCTTCATCAATCGGCGAGCAGTGTCAACCACTGAATCACGTGCCAGAGGGCTTCCACCAATCACAGACAAGCCTAGGCCAGGAAACAGAAAAGTTGGATTAAGAGGTGGTAGACAGGAAAAACAACAGCTCTGTTGGGCCAGGAGTTGGGCAGGAGTCCGCGCGGAACAAACAAACGTTCACGCTAAGGGTTGCACGGTTTGTACTACGCATAATAGAAGAAGTCACCTGGGCCCTTTGAAAAACTCAGGCTTGAAAATTGCCCACAAAAACAAAGTGTTAGCGATGAATGAAAAAGAGGCATTGTTATTTAAGAGACTAAAAGGAATCTACGCAAACTCTACGGAAAAGACTTTACGGGTTCAGCGACTTCAGAATAATATTAATTCATTACAGTCGAGAACTCTTCACTCAGAAATAGACTATAGTTTAAGAGAGTTTAAAAAGAAACAAGAAGATGACAAGAGGAATAGATCAGAACTCAAACGAGTCCGAGAAAGGTTTTCAAAGGATAGAGAACACCGTCGTAAGAGTTCTTATGTGAGTTTAAGCGCACTAGAGTGTCCACAAGTGTCCCGGCAGGCGTATGGGCTCCCCGAGGATGGCCATGAATATAGACAGTCTAGCGTGATGCAACATGCTCACGAAAAGCTGCGTGATATTTGGAAAAATGCTATGAAACGTGCTGTCATTGTCGATAAAATGATAGGTGTAATGAAGAAAGAGAAAGAGCCGTTACCTCAGATTAAAGTACGCAGAAAAAGCATGGCTCAAAAAGAAGCAAGGTCCCCCAGTCCAGTAAAAGAAGGTAGGCCTGAGTTCTGGTTAATTTAGGCCCCGTCGACACCAACGCGTTTTCGTTTGAAAACGCATATGCATCGATGCCTTTAGGCCTTCCGTCTACACTAATACGCTTAGCGCGTTTTCATCGAAAACGCATCTATCTGAAAACGCTGTTGAAAGTGGATAAAAAAGAAAGCGCATGACCTATCATATTAGTGTAGAGGGTCCAAAAACGGTCGAAAACGCATCAAGGCGAAAACGAGGACCGAAAATATTGCATGCGCGTGTGTTTGTAGCATACACATCGTTTTCAAACGTTTTAGTGTATGGCCGAAAACGCATCAAAACTGGGGACACAAATCGATCGATGTGTTTTCGATGACAACGGAACGCATACTTTTGAAAACGCATTAGTGTGGACAGGCCCTTAGTTTTCCACAGTTGCCACTACTTTGACCAGAAACTTAAGTTATATGTAAGGAGTCGCATCAATGAGATATATTTCCATATACAATAAAGACCTAATAGCTGAAACTTACAGTACACTTGTTGACGTCCACTTACGTGTAATACAAAGTTTCAGACATTGACATTCCTGTCAGTTTTTGTACTTGGGATGAATATTTAAAACACTTAGCAAATTTCCTGAGATATCTAATATCAAAAATTGTCCAAAATCCTATTTCTAAATAATTCCTCGGTCTAAGATAGCTTAGGGCTCCAAATCCGCGCAATGGCCCTCTTCCATTTGTATTTCATGGATATTTTCCTTGGCCTAGAGTTTTCCGGGGTTAAATTAAGACTAATTCTCACTGTCAATGATCATTTTTGTAGCGCTCCAAGAGAGAGACTCCATGGAAACAGTGAATCAGCTTGAAGTGGTTCTTGGAGAAATAGATGCTATGTCCACAGGTACGACTCACAAAATATGCTACAAACTTTTTATCCAGCCAATAAGTCCCGATATTATACGAGGCTCCGCGTGATTTTCGAAGCGAACTATAACACTGCTTAAAATTCTCATTTGTGGTTGAAAATAACTGGTTGATTGTACTCGAGTGAATTTCTCGAGGCGTCTCATCTTTGGAAAATCATGGTAGTGACGAATTCACTTCATCTGTGTTCCACTCTCCCACCGAAGTAACGCTGTATTTTTGAAAAAACGAATCCCTCTTACCTCTTACTATACTCTACAGTCTATCGACCCTCAGAAAATCCTTTAGTCAGTCATACCCCTAATCAGTGTGTAAGATTGTCAGTCAGCCCGGTATAAGTCGTTAGTTTGTCAGTTAGTCCGACAGAGAGATAAAGTTATTTACTTCATCAGTCAGACAGACGTTAGACCCGTCGGTTTTTCACTCAGACAGTAGGTTCGTAAGACAGTTTATCAGCCAGACAGTAAAGCGGTCAAGTCAGACAAGGACAGACAGACAGTCAGTTCTACAGTCGATGGAACCAGTCAGTTAGTGAGTAAACTATCCAAATGGATGGGTCAATCACTCTCCTCTCAGCTCTTTAATGTTTTTTATTTGCTATTGTAAGTTAGTGACGTTTGTTTCATTTCAATTGCAGTGATATCAGAATCAGAGGAAGATCTTACGGACACTGAAGAAGAATTTGATTAACGTTCTCCTGCAATATTCATAATATAAAAGTTAAAACCTGCAAAACTGTGCGCAAAAGTTAAGCTTAGCAAAGGAACGTCAATTAACTTCTTACCTATGTCTTTTCCGTATCATCGTATACCAAGGTTTGAAAACTGTTCTAACTTGCCCAGAGTATTTACTAGGAATATTATTTGTTATAAGGCCAACAGGTTTTCAACATATAACCGATTGTCTTTAGGGATAAACAGATGACAAATTATTTATTTAAATATAAATAAAGAAAGATTAATTGATTGAGTTAACTGTTGATTTGGTGTTACTAACAGAAAAATGTTCAGTTGAAAGGGCGGGGTTCTTCCTTCAATTCCCAGGGCAGATTTGCTCGAACGGGAAGATCACCATGACCTCTTACATTCTCTGTTAACAGTTAACTCTGGATTATAACTTACTCTCGTGCTTCGAAGAGTGCGACGAAGGAGTTTGAATATCCGGGTGAACTTGGCTATTTCTGAAAAAAAAAAAGTTATTTTCGTGCGTCTGGAATCATGTAAGACTTAAAACATATTGGTTGTTTATAAAGATTTCACACAGGCCGTTGAACTACTTTGTAAGAGGCCTTTGCTTTACCGGAAATGTATTCGTTTTACAGTCGTTACTGAGACGAAGAAGGCGGAATACGTCACGGAGACCTATACACATGGACCAACTCTACGACGAAGATAAGAATTGTGAAAAATATGTTGTGGTTCAATTTGATTCTTGGTTTCAAACTCGTTATCAAACATACATCACCATACCCAAAAACAATGGGAAATAAAATTAAACTAGGGATACAGTTGAAACCCAACTTTACAGCTACATGCAATTGTATTGATTACAGTTACAGTTGTCAGGGGTTTGCAATTCTAAGGGCTTTCAGGTCTTTCAGCTCGATTGAAAAACGCCTAAAAACAAGAGATACGACTGTACTGCACGGTTCTTAAGGGCCATCAGCTCTTGGAAATATTGCCGTTAGACGCCGTTTGAAGCCAGTCGAGCCGTTTTATGGTCCCTAAAGAACCAGACCAGCCCGAGACATTGCTTATAAGATGAGCATTACGTTACCGTCTCTGATACTATATGGCAGCTTCGGAAGCCCTGGCAAAATTTCTAGACTTACCTTTTGCTTTCTCTCCTTTCCGGCCGCTTTTTTTATTTTTATGTCCCCGTTGTTTGCTGCGCATTCACTAGGCTTCATGTTGATGGGAAAAGTTTTTCACGAAAATCCCGGCAGATCGTGAAATTATTAGAAACGAAGTACGGGTGGTTTTTCGCGGAACGAGACTTATATCCTAGTCAACGTTAGGTGTTTTTTTGCCTTTTCCTCCGGTCTGTTTGGACCATGTTCATTCGGGTATCGTTCGAATGTCAGCATCCCGCTCTAAATGTTAGGTGTCAAAGTTGTATCCTCACTCTGGCAGTGGAAACTGATGACGTCACAAGTGGTACGTAAAGGCGGTTACGGGTGGTTCAGTTGAGATTGGGGTTAAAAAAATTGGTATGAGATCACGCCAGAACGTTAACTCTCTCGTTTTGGCGTTATAAAAAGGGCTAATAACAAATGTTTTGCAATTTCAGGATTGTTGTATTTCGTGACTCATTGTTGAACCGACTCAGGTCGATTGAATTAACTTGACTTGTGTTTTGAGGTTAATCAACTGATCTTTTTTCTACTTGTGGACTGCTAGAAGACTAGACACTCAAATAAACTTTACCGACCGTTACAGACTTGCATATATATGTATAAAAGCAAAACGTTTCATCAAAAACGAATTTCTTCTCCGTAATAAAACTTTTTTCAGCAACTCCGCAGAGTATCCAACTTGATTAACCACCATGTACAGGTTAACACACTTAAAACACCTCGGACAGGCTGCTTGATCTACAATAAAAAAATTGTACACGAAATACAAATAATTTGAAGCCTTTAATGTCGTTAATTAGGCGGGACGACCAAATAATAACACGTGAAAAATTCATTCACCATTCTTCGCCGAGTTGAAACTGTAAGGATCGCCTCATTGAACGATAATACGTTATTCGGCGTGCAGATGACAAATTCCCACTCGTACATAGTGTCAGTCAATGTTTTTGGAACGCCGAAACTGAACTGATGAGCGCAGGAGTTCGCCCATTGTGGGGACACATGATTAAGCCTCCTCAACAATGGCCGGTCATTTTCGTGAATAACGCGAGTTTGTCTTTCCTTTTAACAAAAGAAATTTCTACAAAGCGTTGATTTATTTGTTGAGTCTGGAACAATTGGTGCGGTGACTCTCACCAAGCAAAACACGTGCATGTCTTTAATTGTTGCTTGTTTTATGCATAATTGCCTTTAACATTAAAGACGCGTCAATTGGGTTTGTGGCACGCTTCAGCGATGGGGAAATAAACTTCTTTCTTGTGTTTTTACCTGTTGGACATCCTAAATGTACTTCGTTCCGCCAGGTTTTGCTCATCAACGACTTTTTCCAGATATGCGACAATTTTGTTAATCCTTGAATTTGCTCGTCAATGCCCTTGTTGACCTTTCACAACAGAGTCTTTTCATGTCAGGCAAGGGGCAAATTAAATTCAAATTTAGAAGACAATAATTTAGCACTTTTTCGGCTAAGAGGGCTGGGAGCCTTTGTCGTTTGCTATTGATTGGAGCTTAAAATTTCATTTGGACAAAGAGAATGGTTTCTACAATTTTCAGTACGACACATGAGCCAGTCTGTCCGCCTGTTCAGCTCGGTGAAGTGCGCTAAGTGCTAGTTGTTGTACCATAGAAGCCTGTAATTTTTTCGTTTTCCGGCTAATTTGACTGGTATGCTATTTTTATCACTATAAATAATGTTATTTTTTCCCAAAATATACTTATCATGCTGTTGACAGATAATTTATCCCCAATAAAATGACGGAAATTCAATTAAAAAGTCGTTTGTAGTTTCTCTTAAAGCGTTTGGTTTATTTAATTGTTTTTGCTGTATCAGAGTTTATTTTACTGAAAGTTTAATACAGTATGTTCGTAAAAGTTACTGTCACCTGATTCTAAAAAGCCTGCGGCTATGAGAATTATTTTTAGTTCTGTTTTCGTGATATTTTCCCTTTGCCTAAATGAGAATAGGTAAGGTTTTGTCAGAATTGTTTTCGTAAGAATTAGAAAGATTATTGTCTGCACATCCTATAACATCTGATACTTTATAGTCTTAAATGGTGACATTTCTTATTCCTATTGATCTTAAAACTTAAGATTATTGGATTTGAAAATTGCAAATTCAAGGTAAAAAGCAGGTCTTCACGAATCACTATCTTCTTATTTTCAGAGAGGTTTTCGCATTGCCAAATTTAGGCAAAGTATTAACTGAAGAAATAGACGCTTGTTGTTAAGAAATGTTTACAGGTTAATGTTGCAAGAATGGACGATGTTGTCACTCGTCTTCATTTACGTTCGCATCAGACGGGAGCATTATACAACTTAAGTAATGCCAGATGGCGTGATGTCTCCTTGCCTTGTAGCTTATCCCAACGCCTACGATAACTTTACGTTATAATAAATGTTTTTGACTGCACGAGAACAAAGAAATGCTCAGAGCCTGTATCTTTTCTCGAAAACCCCGATAAAGGGTCATTTGCTAATGTATTGTTACGTAGCGCGGAAAATCGATGAAATACATCATGAACACAGACAATTATAAGCTCTATTAAATTACTTACCAGCTTAGTAATTGCAAAATCTCTGGTTGTTTTTCTCGTGGGAAATACTCTTATGCCGTGGCGCAGATTAGCTCGCAAATTAAGGCAACAATCGTCTCAACAAGGCCGACTTCATGAAGTCGTTTAGAAACAAAAGCACGCCTAGTTGCTCGTCACACCTTCACAGCTGACGAGCGCTTTCAAAGGAAAAGAAATTTTACACAACCTAAATGGGTTAAGCATTTAAGTGGGTAAAGAGGGAGGAAAGTAGTTATGCTCTATTGCAATTATGTCACCTTTTGGTGGGAGAAAACACAGAAGAGGCGGTGTTGATACCGGCCTTGAAAAGTGTTTAAATCGCGCGAATCTACCGTAATTGAGTTATACTCAGTCATCGATGATTCTTTAATGACTTGGGTTATGACAAAGTTATCCCTTTAGATTATTTGAAAAAGTCACTCAGTTTAACACATCACTTTTAAATATGTTCAATATGATCAATTAAAGGCGGCCATAGAAATAATTGAGTTTTTGTTACAGAAGTCAATAAGACCGCAAAGCATTCTGAATGCCACGTGGTTGTCATGGTAGTGTAAAGTGGAGAACTTCTCGATTGTTTCGCTTTATTAGCGCGCTTTGGAAGTTCATGTTAGCGCCAGAATCTATTCTTGCCTATCTTTTTTTTTTTTTTTTTTTAATCGATTTTTAACTGTCATGCCTAGATTTTTTCGTTGCATTCTTTGTTGAATATTGGATGCTGGTGTGAACGGCTTCTAAATATCATTCATGAGAATGCCTTCAACCAGTATATTCTCAGGGGATCGCCTAGCACGCAGTAGGGTTAACTAACTGAATAATCATTCAAAGGGATGCCTCTGTCGTGAGAAAACTCGTCGCTTAATTATTAGTTTGGCTTTCCCACTGTGGTTGACGTATTAAGACTGAATATGTGCTGAGCATAGCTCATTGGACACTTCGCGAGACATGAAACAGTATCTTGGCCTTTACAACGCAGTAATTTACAACTTACGATTACAAAGACAACTGTGTACAACTGTGTAATTTCTTGGACAAATAAATACCTCTAAGAGCTAGTAAAAATTATTGTTCAATGATTATTTGTTCAGATGTTTTACTCGGCTGTTACAAAACACTTTTCCAGGCACAGTTTGGGCCTCTTAGACAGCGTAAAATAACCAATTTTAAGTACATTACTGTATTCGATTATTTCCTGGTATGTTTTCACTGGCAAACGAGGTAAAGTGACTGCTTTTTGTACACTACGTTACCTAACACAGCATTCTTCTCTTTATTATTCTTCCATCTAGCAACGAACATAAGAACTTGAAGGTGTTTCTTGCTGTGCGTAATAGGTTTCTTTTTGTTTTTTACTTAAGTTGAAGCCAGGTCTGCATCTTACCCGACTGTTTAAAAAAACTCTTTGTTAAATGCAACTCGAAATCAAGTAAAAATGTCAATGAAAAAATATACTTTGATTTTTGAAGGGCACCCTGGTTCTCTCTTTGGATAACGATCCAGAATTTCTTCTCATATACGTGAATCATGATTTGGTCGAATTACAACAGCAGGGAATATTTTATATGTTAAAATGCTGTTCTGTTTTTCCTTACGACTTCGGAAATCAACTTCAACCGGGACTTAACCTGATGGAAGGACGATTTAATCATTAAACGTCATTTTTTCTTTTCATTTACACCTCTGTGCCTTAGCGTCGACTGTTTATCCCGTGCTTCTTAAAATTCCTCTTTTATTTTAAGTACGTGTGAAGTTAGTACTAATTTAATTAATTTCAATATAGTTAAAAAAAATAGCGATTAGTTTGTTTGTGTAATCTAAGCCTTGAAAGACTAAAAAACCTACAGAAAACCTCAGCTGCTGGGCGACTAAAAAAAAGATACAAGTTTTTGTCATGCAGCATTTGCCGTCCCAGTACGATGATATTTTAATCAAGAATAACTCTATAAATGAACAAATTGCAGCATTTTCCTAATAACCCCGACAGCAGTTCATTCTCATATTTATCCCACGCAGAAATTAATGGCCTTCGACAGCTCGCTCGGTGATCAGCTAAAAATTCGATAAGGGAAACTCAAATATCCTGTGTGCAAAATAAGCAGACTTAATTTGAACTTGTGCGCCTCACATACTTATTTTGTCAAAAACATTTAACGATGTCCTTCGCAGAATAGTTTCTAACGGGTATAAATTTTTCATTAACTCCTGTATTAACTAGAATTTATTTCCATTGCTTGGAGGCAAAGGCCGTAAATGACTTTTTAAAGGCCAGATAAAGTGAAATTAGATCCAAAATTACAATTTGATAGAAATTAAATTATATCTAACTAAACACTCGTAAAAAAATTAGTGTTGCTTGAGTTCACATAGTCAGTGAATATTATTCCATTAAAATTTAAAAGTTTTTCAAAACAGTTTCGTGTTCACTTTATATCTTCAGAGCAATGATTTGTTTCCAATTGATTTTTGATTCAGATAAGTTAGAGATAGGAAATTTGTTTGAAAACAGATTTTTAAGTACAGTACATAATTGAACTCAGTTGCTGAAATATTTTTTAATTTTCAGCAGGAGGCAGGCGGGATAAATGTCTTTTTTCAGTGGTATTGACAACAATTGTTTTCAGTGCATTATAATTATTAACTTAAACCTTTGTCAATTTTTCTCCCAATTTGCCCCTAAGATCTTTCTTGATGGCCATGTATTTCCTTATAATGTTTGTTTTTTTTCCCCAAAATATTCAATACTATATATGTGTCAAGACTTTCTACAACTTTTCTGTCCCCTCTGGCTTTATACTAGGGTCAGTAACACAGTTCATTGCAAAATAATAGGAGGCGTGGCGGATTGAAAATACGAGAGTTCACCTCGGCTTGTAGACGGCGATGCTTATCATTCCAAGACCAAGAATGGGATTCGACACTAGAGCCACTCAATCAGAGACCCTGAGATCCGTGACGAAAAAAACCCTCCCAAAAACTGTTGAACCACAATATTTAAATATTTAAGTTAAACTCGTTTAACTTAACTTTGCCTTTAGATTACATAAATAGCGAAAAATGTTTTAAAGAGTATCTATTTATATTATTACGGTTTGAAAACTATTTCAAGTTGTCCCACTAAATTATCCCTTCAAATGCATAAATTATTCAGTTTTTAAGTTTCAAAAGTCTTTATTTATCTTTAGCAAAGGTGTTCATCCCAACGCATATTTACAATCTTTTATACTTTTTCTTCAAGTTGGCAGGCTATGATTTAACTTCAAATTTATGTACAGTCAAAACTTTGAAACTCAATCATTCAGCAAAGGTTATTTTTCTCTGCTTCTTCTCTGTAAAGTCTCATTATTACACTTGTTTGTGCGCATTAATTGACAAGTTGCCTTGAATGCCTTGAAGTGCTTTAAGTTTATTTCCATCGGGTTCAATTCCAAGTTATTTTCAACCAGTTGCACGGTTTAAAATATTACCTGTGTATTACAAATTGAGCTTTGTTATATATCGATAACTCGTGTCTTTTGACTAACCATTTATCCAGAGACAAGGAAAAACATGGAGAAATGTAACGAATTCAAACAGCGGACAAATATCAATTAAGAATTGTTCATGCCTTCATTCCTTAGGTTTCGTAGAAGCACCTTAAAGCTAAGAATATGACATGAACCCTTTTTTTGTCTTTTTCAGAAACCTATCATTTCAAAGAAGAACTTCTATATTGCGCCATTATTTCTTTGTTTCCCGAGGAGGGCGATCGCGTATGATAAAAATCGCACGGTTTAGAAAAAGAGAGAAATACCCTCTCAAGTTTTTGATTTCCCAGATAAAAACTGTCAATGTCATTGATGAGGAACATGAAAATGTCTTTCATAAAATCACCCCAAATGGTCACTTTCGTCTTTCTGCACTTGGCCACTACTCAAACCATGGCATTCACTCATACTTAATCCACCCGACGAGCTTTTCCCTTGGGAAGATGCCTTCTCTTCGGCTTGTTGTCTCTTCCACTTCGTCCTTCTATTTTGGAACCAAACTTTAATTTGCGTCTCAGAAAGGTTTAGAAACGATGCCAGTTGTTTGCGTTCAGTTCCCACGATGTAGTGATTTTTATCGAAGGCGTTTTCCAAGTGAAGAAGCTGTGTTGGTGTGAAAGCAGTTCGGATTCGTTTGGGTCTGCGACATGCCACAAAACCTTTCGAAAAAAGACAGCAATTGTAAGAAATTGGTTTACCTAAAAAACCTCTACAAGGAATCCGTCTAAAAATCATCTCACATTTACCAAAAACACTTTTTGAGACAAGGAAGAGATTTGTGTTTCTAATTCGCGCAGTAATTTTTGGGCTTCCTGACAGAGTAAATTGGTGATTTTCATCGAGAGAAAGTGGTAGAAAATTCTCATTACTGAGTTAAATGCACTATACTCTGTAGGAAAATGAACCCTTATGCCCATCATCGGAGGATATCACTTTTAATTGATTTTAGTCAGAATTTTAAAAGTTTGCAGTTTTTCAAAATGTCTTGCCTAGACGAGAGAGAGAAAAATTCGTGATGAAATTTGACGAAAGCCTGAAGGACATAAAGGGTATAACATGCGGGCAAAAAAATAATACTCTTGAAATCAAAGATTTTGGTTTGATTATGGGTTTCTTATCTAAGGAATTCAGATTAAGCGCTAGAGAAAAGTAGAATAGCTGTGAATTGGCCTCACCACTGTGTAAAGTACCAGCAGTGTAGCTGCAGTTCAAATCGTGCACGTAGCGATGACTTGAGGCACAAGGATAGAATGAAAACGATCCCGAGTTGTAGGCGGACAAACTGTGAAGAGGATGAGTGTCAAATCGCACGGCCATAGGGTAATCTGTTTGAGGTTTGTAGCTTGTATAGCTTTGGTTGTTGGTTGGTTGAAGAGCTGAGTTTGGTCTGTACATGGAGTTGAGAAATGATGATTGCGACCCTTCATATGCGTGCATTTTTGGCAGACTAGTTTTGGGCTGTGGTCGGTGTGATCTTCTCTTTCGAGCTCAAGCAAACAGTGACTACTTTTTTACAAGCAATCCAATTATATAGCGTACAATTTAATTATTATAACAATGCATTGTTCCCATTTTCAATTAATGACTTGGAACTAATTAAGAGAATAAGCGGCCAAAAATTAAAAACAAGCTGCCGGATGCCTCATAGTTATGAAAACTGCGAAATTTGGAAATTAGCTCCGAGATAAAGCGTCCACTGAGAAATTAATAAACACTACTCAACAATTTGAAGCCGAGCAATCATCTTGATCAACAACCGAGTTGAACGAGTCATTTGTGATTTTACTTTTATTGACGTCTAAACTTTATTAAGCCAATGATCGCCTCAAACAGCTGATGAAAATTTTAAACAGGGAGAAAATACTATTTTCATTGACATCAAATATAAACATGACAAGCAAATTCGGATGTGTTGTTTCGCGCAAATTCTTCGCTCAATAAAGTAAGACACGAGACAAGTTAATGAAGGTAGTCTCAAATTAACTTCCAGTTAAGATATGATGCGTCCGGGTTATGCAGTGTGAAACGATAATAAAGGTGTCAAATAATTATAAAAGTCCAAAAAGCGCAGGATTTTAAGGGTAAAAGCTACAAATAGTGATTATAAAAAAGAACGTAAAAGTCATCAGATATTCGTTCATCGATCTTTGTTTCATAAGCTTTCAAACCCTGAGCGGTGTTATTTTCAATAAAAACCACCATATGGTAAACTGAAAATAGCTTCATTACATTTTAATAATTTCCCGTCGAATCTGTTTTAAAATCCACTAAATAATGAATTTCACTTAAGCACTGAAGTTTAGGGCATTAACACAGAAATATAGCTTCGCCGCGCGACTTAATTGTAGCTTTCAAGACTGCAGTATTCTGTCATACCGATATGTTAAGAGATTTCGTTTTGGTTACTTCGTAGTCTTAACTTATTAGCGCTCTACAAAAGACTAGCTTTGTTTATTTGAACAAAGATGGCCCGTGTTTTATAAAGAAAGGCATTCGGTGTTCACAGTTCATTTATTTAAGCTAAGTAAATTTCAATTAGGAAATATCCGGTAGCTTTTTGATACTTTCTCTTCACAAAGTGAAAGTGTTAGCGAACTATCGTTTCTTTTAATTTTGTTATTAACATAACCTTCAGTCCTTTTCTATGGACATATTTTGTGTGGGCAGTCTTTCTTAAACAAGTATTTCTTTCCCCAAAATATTTTCTTGTAATATTATTTTAATGCGAAAAAAAGGGAAAAAAAGATGTGATTTAATAATCTCGTGAACAATTCTTTAAAGTAGCTGACTCGAATTGCTCTTAGTTTTTGTTCAAGGTAAAAAATAAACTTTATTTGCAGTCGAATGCTTTCTAGGTCAGTTATAAGTGGCTTGAAATAATTCCTTTTTTTATGCACTTTTCCTTTTTTACGCTGTTCAAACTTTAATGAGATCTAAAAACATTTTTCAAACCCTTAAAAGCAAATCTGAAATGATACTTTAATGCCGAAGTGATTATTATTTTTGTTTATTTCACTCGCTTGCAGTGTGAGAAAACCTCTACTTAAATCCATCGGTTAATCGACTTCTTTGCCTTAAAGTTGCGGTAATTTCATGTTATTACATGACCGGTCTATATGGATATTATCACACGCGCTATACTAGCTGTTTTGTCTCCATAAACATAGAATATGAATGAGGCCATAAGCGCAGCTTTACGGTAAAATTATCGCACTAAAGTTTGGTCAAATTAAGGAAGATGACCCACTACTGCGATTGAAAAGACGCGATTGAGTTGTTTTACAATGGTCAAAAATAAAACAGGTCTAGGGGGTATACGAACTCCTACCTGCATGAAAAAAATGCTGCTTTTAAGTTATTATTTTAAAATTAATTCCTGTGTAAAAGAACATAAAAATGAAACGGCTGATGTGTAAAACTCCTATCCCTTCCTCTTGGACGATACAACGAAGAGTCGGTAAAAATGTTTTGCTTCTGCCTTCTCTGAGGTGAAATACTTTTGTAAAAATTGGGTGTTTTTTCTCAGTTTTTGTTTCACACAGGTGATTTAGAATTCCTTCCAATCAATCTTGTTACGTAATATCATGTAACTGAAGTCTTTTTTCCTCTTTGTCGAGAATCAGCGACATTATCTTTCGTTCTTTTTTTTACATAAAAGATTTATGATATATTGTAATTGAGTTAAGTACGCGCTTCCGTGCTCTAAAGGTTTTGCAGATTTCCATTTTCTCTTCATGGGAAAACAACATCTGCCCTTCGCAGTTCCGCAAACATGCGTCCGTACATTTTTCATAAACTTGTTTATACAAAATGCAAACATGAGCCAAACAACGCCATTTAGCTCACTATCACGGGCAAAAGACATTTGAAGTTTCTAAAACCCGAATAAAAGAAGGATTACTTTTTTGACGACTCAATCTGACTGTCGTTAAACAGGCCAACACCTTTATTTTCCATCAACCCTTGAGTTTACTTTATTTGCGAGGCTATAAGGATTCAAAATGTTAACCGATTAGATGTGCATAAACCAATAAAACCTGTTTCACTGCTATCTAAACTTTTATGAGGTCAAAAGAAAGTAGTGTAGGATTTTGAAATCATCCAGATGCAGAAAATTAGACCCAGACAATAGATAAGATCGAAAAGACACAAACTGTGTCCTAAAAAAATTTTCACTGCCTCATCTGCTACTCTATGTATCAGTAAATCATAGATTACTAAACTGAATTTGAAAGAAGCAAAAAAGTTTGGCATTATGTCCTTAACATTAATCAATATCTCAAATGTCCTCACAACCGAGCCCAGTTTACAAGCATGGAACAGGTGACAGTATCAATTCCTTCTGATTTAACACTATATAGTAACATTTCAGTAACGAGAAACTGTTATTCAGGAGAATAAACATTTCGATCTGGGTGATGACAAGTTTAAAATGACATTCAAGAACAGAACCATGCATCATTCGCAAGATCTTTTTAATGACAAGATTGGCGTCCGTCAAAATTCAAAGGTGTACAAATGTGGAAACAATGTTATTAGCTAACCCCCGGATGTAAGCATTCGCGTCCTCTCATTGGCTGACAAATACTAGTCACTTAATGGCAAATACTAAGAGCTTGCTTACTGCACACTGGATCCAAAGCAAATGATACTTTGATTTGAATTGACTTCGCTTTAAGTCATGCCCCTTAAACCGTAGAAAATCTTTCCAACTTTTTTAATAGACTTTTGTCACGCGGCGGCCATTTTGTCTCAGGAGATTTAAAAAGCTTTGTTTATGTACGGCTAGCCTCCTAGAGTATTGGGGGTTAAAAAAAAAAGATGAAGAAACTTGTCCCTTGTACGATCAAGGAATAATGTGCACTTTCTCTCACGTAAGTGGACTTTGCATGTGGTCGGTCCTTCATTTTGCTGAAAACTGAAAAACAGTTGACAGTGTTATTTCGATAGAAAAAAAAGGAAAAAAAGAGAATAAAGAGACGATGTCTGTTCACATTGATATTGAGTACAGAATCATTTGAACATATTCCTTTGAATTATGAACTATCTTTTCTTCAAGGATATTTTTATTACTAAATGTACTCTTCGTAACCTAAATTGTATGAAGAACCTGTGTCGAGAGGGTTTCAACCAGTACCTTTCGCCCAACGAAATCGATTTTACTATAATATATGTTAGATGATTGGTCCCGTTGCTAAAATCTGTATCCCCCTTTGCCGTTTTGCTCTTTTTTCGCTAGAAGTTCTCGGCACGTGACAGTGTATTGAGAATGGGCAAAAATTTCTTAGCAAAAGGGGGATGATGGTTGTATTGGTAAAGCCAGGGCGAGTTTTGATGATTCGATCCAGAAATACGTTAATAATCGTACGATATTATAACTAGATGTTAATAGCAAATAAAACATATACTGAATTTTATACTGATATTCTCCAAAGACTGTAAATGAAAATTGGAGATTCAAATGGCAGAAATTAGCACCTTTTCCATTGAAAGAATAACACTATGTGGTTTCAAAGCTCGATCAGCCTCTGTTTCTAACACCTGTTTATTCGTTCTCCTATCACGGACGTCAATGTGTTTTATTTTGGACACCCTTGTTCCCTTTGGAGAGCTTTTTTGCAATTTAATTCTGCTTTTTTCATTTTATTCCATTCAAAGAATCCGAAATTCTCTCCCTTTAAAAATGAACTAAAAGTATAGGTAATCATATACATTACTCAGCTACTTAAAAGTTGCTTGAATGATCGTTAACTCCAGACTTACAACTTCCCATAATCAATACCTCACGAAAAAAGTTTTGTTTTTTAATTACATTTTTTTTTTCTGTTCATAAATAATGAACTATTTAAGTAACAGCGGGGCTTCTGGTAACATGTAAAATGTGGTCCATTAAAATGTTGTTAAGTGTAAAAAACATTTAACTCATCAACCACTCCTTTTTACTTTGCAACAAACGCAAATGCTGCTGTTTTGTGAAATTTCTATGCTCTTAAAGTTACAATAATATTGTCTAGAAATTTCTCAGTCAATTTTCATTTCACTTTGAGAGCTCAAGGAGATTTATCTGGTTCATCTCATAAATATCTTTCTTTGTATTTCTTAAACAATAAAATGTGATACATCATGCTTCAAATGATAAATCATATGAATCAACTTGTACCGGCTGGAAAGTATTTGTTTTGCGAAAAATGGAAAAATTATCGTGAATACAGCATCGTAGAAATAAAATGCCCCGAATAGTTCAGGTAATGTGAATTAGCCCTCAGGCATGAAATACACAGTTTTAGCGGAAAGTAGGATCTTATGAAAATAAATATCTATGTTACAGTTTCATGCGATGTATTCATGCTCGTATTTTTTTAAAAAAAATATTAGATGACTATTCTTTTTCTACCAAACATTTATCCCCTTACTTTTTCTTATAGTCATGAAGCTTCTTTTTCTTTACAGTTAAATTCATCTCTGTTCAGCGATTTAGACCTCTAGTGTTTTCTCGATAATGCAAACACGTGAAAACATCGGGGATATTAAAATGTCATTGTCTAATTCAGTGCGCCGTTTGAATGAGACTCTTTGTTCAAGAGCTAGTTATTGTTTGCAAACGGCGTGAATAAGTCTCGCTCAATTGAGCAAAGTGATTCTTATATGCCCGCTTTCTAGATGTCTTTTATTGGTTCTCGAATTTTAACGCATCCCTAAGTATTGAATTTTATTTGCTCTGCGCCCGGAATACCTTAATTCGAGCCCGGACTGTAACGCGGATTAGCAATCGCGGTACCAACTCTGTCATTTAAAGGCACGTTTACTTTCATCATTTACTTGTGAAAATTACAAGATTACAGGGTTTGTCTCCACAAAATTGGCGAGTGCATTGTTTTAATAATGGGAAAGCATTTGGTGTTATTTATAGTCTGATTGTTTTATTGGTACAAAAAGGAAACCTGGCTCCCACGGGAAACTATTTGCTAAATTATAGCTGTATGTGAAAGAACTGGAAAGAAGGAAAGTGGTAGAAAAAGGAGGAAATGAGGAGCAACAAAGTACACTTTTTCACGTAAGCGTTATTTTGTCTGTACTTTATTTTGGGATAGGTTTGAGAAAACAATTATTCTGTGAAGGTACCTTTTCGAAAAAATTTAAATGCTGGGTGTGGTCAACCCAGTTCGAGTTAGAGGAACTAGAGGAGTTTGAATTGTTCACTTCGCAGCCGACTCATTTAAGCTAGATTAGCTGAGTTAAAAGCGATTTTACCGTCACCTTTAGCCCAAAAAGGAGTGTTGCCTAGGAGCTGAATTTGAATGATCGCACATAAGAGTTTCAGCTCGGACGCTCTGCATAAACTGAGGCAAGAGATGGTGGACTCCTCCAACGGACTTCACAATTATAGGTTTAATTAAAATTTCTGTCTGGCTCATCTAATAAAATATTGTGGCTCACGTCTTTAGGCCTCGCTTTCAGGCTCTATTCTTATACACTATGTCCCCCCACATTTTGTATAAGTTATTTCTTTTTCAATGCTCTTGGAAATATACGTAGTATAAAGTATTAGTGAGCAACGATCTTTGGACAGATATAGACAGAACCTCATTTTTAAAATTCTGACAAATTCTGCCAGAGTTAAACTCATATTCCCCTATATTAAATCTTCTATTTCTGGAAAGTTAGCCAGCGGAAATTCCATGGTAGACAAAGACGATAAGGTGGGGAACAAAACTAAATATAGGAAAGAAAGGAAAACGAAATAAAGATAGCAAAAAAGAAGGGTCGAAAAAGTCCCGAGATTTTGGCTTATGCGTATGCGCCAAAAACAAACTTTAGACCAGTTTCGAGGCTGAAGTGTAATGCTGGTTTTCATTGTCACGCCATAAAAAATAAAACCGTTCAATAGATAGAGTCCAGAATCTGGGAAATAAAGGAGATTAACATCCTATGATATATTCAGAGAAATAATTTATTCAAATCAAGGGGTATTATTCTCTCTTGTCAAATGTATAGAGCTATGTATGGAGACGCCAAGTTGGTGCCCATTTTGACGGGCACCAAAATGGCGGCCGAAAAATAACAGAGGCATTTGTCACTAAATTTGGCTTCAGGCGTGAATTCATCTCTCGAGGAATTCAGAAACATTAAAGTAATACATTTTCTAATACAATATTTTTTCACAGCGCAAAACCCCCAAAAGAAGTGACTTTTTTAAAACAACTTGACGGCTCTCTCGGCCGCCATGTAAATGCCGCGTCACGCAAAAGCTTTTAAAGTGGAAGCAAATATATAAAAAAACCCTTTTGATGCGAAAATTTGTCTGAAAGTTAGGTTCTTGGCTGCTCTAATACCTCGTGGAAGTAAAACTCAGGAGGATTGATAATAGCTCACGCTTGATACATTAAAATTGTAACATGACTCCGAGGCTTTCTGGTCATTTTTCTATATTTGGTTTGGTTTTCTTTGTGCTCAAGCCTCCTCTGGGAATTGCGAGTCGATGGAGTCGTAAAAAATTTGCAAAAAAGCCTCGGAGTCATGTTAATATTTTAATATGTCGAACGTGGGCTATTGTTTGAATTTTTGATGACCTCATAGGAAAACCAGCAATAAAACACTCAAACACAAAAAAATCGCATTGAGATTCAGGGATAGGAAGTTATTAAATACTATCCACCTCGTTCCCAAAAGCCCAGCATGAATTTTCACGTCTATACTGGCCTATTACTTCAAATTAACGGAAAATATGCATGAAAATATTTCAATTGTTCAGCCATTCTCATGCTCGTCTGCAGAAAACCGGTCCAAAAATACTCCGGGATGTTGCGCTCGCTCCCGCGCCCGCGCCCGTACCCACCCGCGTTCCCTCACGCACGCTGCTCTTCGCATAATTATGTGATATTGAGGCCTGCTGAGTCACGCTTGTGATACAAGTTCGTCTATCTTCGTGGGTTAAAACCAAGTTATATCTCACTTTCAAGGCATAGAGGTGCGTTCACTTCCTTCTCATAGTATCTTTAAAACTATTCATGCTATAGTCTTATGAAGCGTTCCTCTTATTTTACTGATTTGCGTGTGAGGCTTGTCTTTAAAGGTCAAATGAACCAAAAAATTGACATATTTTCTTTTGTCGCTTTACCTTCACCAAACACTAAAAAGAACCATGCTAAGTGAGATTTGGGTAAAAATTTTTCTTCCCAAGCCTTTATAGAAAGATAAAAGATCAAAATCCGAGCATTTCCGAAGACTTCACGAAAACGTTTCTGAAATGGCCGCGTGATAGACTGGAGACTACGTGACGTCAATGTTAGTCTTTCAGGGCGGGAAAACGTTCTGCGCAAGCTTCTGCGCATCCCTTATCGCCTGCGTTTGTTTGTCTCGTTCTGTTGTTCTGTGAGAGTTCTGACGGAGACTGAATGAAGGTGCGAACGTTTGCTCCTTGTAAAGGCTTTTGTTGTTGTTGTTTTTTTCGTCACTTGAAAATTACTTTGGATTCAGCACAACCAATGTTAGAGTAAAAACAGATCATTCCGTCAGTCTGAGGTGGAATAAAACGTTTTGAACATTTCCAAACAGTTTTGTATTTTTCTGATAATCGTGCATTCGATTTGTGAGTTGATTTTGTGTCCAGTGCTTCGCCTTCTTTCGACGGGTTGAATTAAAACCTGCTTGTATTCTGTTATTAGTAGTTATGGTTACTTGTTTTACATGCGCAGATTTATTTACCTTTGCAGAACCAGCTTTATCCTTGTCTTCAGTCAAAGAACCGTAACGGCTAACGCATGCGAGTGACTCCAAAACAATCGACTCTTTGCTCGTAAACAATTGCTGGAGCTGGATTTGACTGAAGCGAGCAAAACAAATCCTTATGTGCAGTTTTCTGTATTTTCTAATGATTCAGTTTGCTGAGTTTAATTTGCTTAAATGAAGACCCTCGCATGGACATGACAACACAAAGCAAAATTAATCTGCGCGAAACGATCAAGTTTAAAAAACTATGTTTGCTTTGAATCCGATCTTAGGGAAGATTTACTAGATAAAGATTAACTCTTTTTCTGCCCACATATCAACGCCAAAACTTATACATTGAGGATTTTGTTTATATTTTAGTGATCTGCGAAGCTAGATGTGTACGATCGAGCGTGGGTTTTAAAATATCAGCTCGAGTGCGACAAAGTTCAGTGACTTCAAACACATTGTGGGCAAACTTTAATTTCTTAGGGCAGATTATTATACAAAGATATTTTGTTTTGTGTCCACGGTGGAGCTCCAGACCTTATATATCCATGAACTTCCTTATATGAACACATTTTGTGAATGCGTCTTGAAAAAAATCGGACTTACGCACACACATTTCCAGTACAACTCAAGGAAATTAGTAAATGTCGTTAAAGTCCGTTTTACTATGAGTATTCTTCGAGAAAATTAAATAATAAGAAGGTCATAACCACAGCTTGCAACTTATGAAGACAAATTGCCTGTTCTTTCCAGGTTTATGGCCACACAAACCACTTCTGCGCCAAGTCGACTCGAAAAACTCTGTTTTGAATTTCCTGCTTTTTTTCACCTGACCAACATTGACGTCACAAGCTGTTTTTTCCGACAATTTTTCCGACCGCTCTACGAAGATAAGGGCCAAAAAATAGCAATTTTTAATTGCGAATATCTCAGAGATACTTGCTTCAATTGAGCTGAAACTTCATAATATGTTTATTTGGTTCGTATTAAACACATTTCACTAGAATTAAACGAAAATAAAAAATGTCGAAATTTTGGTTCATTTGACCATAGTTAGTTGAGTGGAATGGTTATGAAACCCGTCAGACTCCTTTGTTATATGTTTTTGTGGACCTGAAAGTGCACAACGTTCAAAAGAATTCCTATCATTTTGATTGTATTGACCAATAAAAACGTTGCATTAATTTATTCCGTAACAATTTGCCAACAGAAAACAAAGGATTGTGTACTTTCAGGGTGCTTGCAACATAAACTGCAGCACTGTTGTTTTTATCATTGATGTTTGCCGCTTTTCATAACCAGTCTCCTCTAATAACTATGATTTGACCTTTAATATACATTGTTGTCCATGATCGGTAATCTAAATCACAAATGTGCTGCGCCTCGTTTCGAAGTTTGAGGTTATTTGTCTTGGAACAAAATTAGGCCCCCGGTTAACAATAGCGCCTAGTAAGTAAATATCGTTTTTACATCTGCACAAGCTAAATTTCTTATACCTTGATGAACATCGTGAACATCGATGTTTTAAGAAATTTGATACATTCAGTCTACTCTTTTATAAAGTATTGGTGAACGTTTGGAGGGCCGTTGTATTATTGTGGCCACAACACAATATTTAAAGCCTGTTATACGGCAGTTTGTAAATTCAATTGTTTTCTACGATTTGCATGGGAAGCGAAAACGAACAGCCGTTCGGCTCGTCACGCAACTCTCCTACGTGACGACAGAAAGAGGATGCTACTAAAAGAAGGAACGAGGAACGAGGAACGAGGAACGAGGAACGAGGAACGGGGAACGGGGAACAGTGAACGGGAAAATGAAAAATGGGAAATAATCTAAATTAACCCCCAGCCCTATCAGTAACTTCATTTCCAATTCTCTGTTTTGTTCCCATATTTCATTTTCCGATTTCCCGTACTCATTCCTCATTTTAGGGCAATTTAGTGACATCACAGTGAGAGATCGACTATTCTCTGTTTTCACCGTTATGTCATGGAGAATAAAAAAAGTTTAAACCATTCAATACAGAAAGTCCAGAATGCGATAAATAAAAGAAGATAAATACACAAAAAACCTCGCCAGAAATCAGGTTTGTGCCGTATTTCATATCCAAGATATTCGGGAATATGTTTTACCCAAATTTACAAAGTTTTGTATGGAGACGCCATGTAATTGTTGGTGTCCCTTTGAGGGGCACCAATATGGCGGCCGGAAACCAATAGAAACATCTATCTTTGAGTTTTCCTCCAAGCGTGAATACATCACTTTCAGAACTCATAAAGATTAAAGTAATTTCTATTCTAAAACAACGAATATTTAGACAGCAAAATCTCGCGAAATCGGTAACGTTTTAAACTCACATAAGAGCTATCCCGGCCGCTAGCTAAATGCCGCGTCACACAAAAGCCTGGAAATTCAAGCGTCCTCTATTGCAAAACGAAGAACCCTTTCGAGCCAAAGATTTGTATTAATAAAGGTGTTTAGCTGCTGTAATATGAAAGTAAAAGCTCAGAAGAATCGATAGATTAGATTTAGATTTAGTTTTGGTGACGTCATGATAAAACCGAGAATAAGTTGTGAGTGGGTAGAAGAGTTGTTCCCTTACAAATTCTACTAACTTTGTTAGCTTTAGTAATCTTTGAGGTATAAGCCTTAAAATGTACTCGTTAGCTAATGCATATTCCCTTTCAATTCCTGCTGAAATTATTTCAGATACAAATTTTGTCTTTTTTGTTTTTTACAAAACGTTGATCACGTGATCAACTGAGGCAAAATGCGTATCAAGTTATATGGTATACGTGGGGAAAAACAAGAGGCGGGAAAGCCCAAGACATCTGCCAAGAGAAAGCACTGGGATTTCAATTGACAAGTTCCCAAATATCTATCAAAATGTTTAACTTAAATAAAAAGAAATTTAATTCAATGGTAGAGCAGCAGAGGTTCCCCCGGCCTGGTAATGGTATACAGTAAAAACTTTTGACTAAGACCCTGGTTTTTAAGGCTAAATTTTGCCAGTTATATAGGCGCCCTCTATACAAGACCCTGTTTAGCCTAAAATTTGAAACAGGTTCTTATTTTCTAATATCCGTAAAATATTCTGTACAATTGGGCAAATAAGTCAACATAAGTCATCTATAAAGTCAAATAAGTCATCTTTCATAGGCCTTTCCCGATTGTGCTCTTAAGATACTTGAAAGTTGCTCACTGGAATGCCAAAAAGTTGAAACCTAAATTTCAAAAGTTGCCAGCTAAATTTCTTGATATTTTTTTTATATAAACGTTAATTAAAAGCTTCTATTTTTCGTTCTTCACAATAATTACTAACATCGGTAAAGAAAAATGAAAAAAAATGAAAATAAAAATGAAAAACCTAAAAAAAATTAAAAAAAAATTGATAAACATTGAAAAAACTCGCGTGAATTGAAGCTTTCTATGAAATCGTTAACCATTTCATGCTTGATATGTGCTCTAAACCTATATTTTGTTCAAAAGTTGCTCAGAAAGGCAAAATTTGCTCGAGGTTGCTAGAACCGCAAAAAGTTGCTCTAGACGCCAAAAGTTGCTGAAAAGTTGCCGAGCACAATCGGGAAAGGCCTAATCTTGTATGACATTCAAGATCCTCTTTGGAAGAGACATAGGTGCCTTTAATATCACTCCAACTGCAATGTAATGGTGTGCAGGTTTTGTATGAGGAATAACGTGAATACCACTAAATGCCTTTAGCTACTGACACTATATTTTTTCCCTAGAAAATATGAACCTATTTAAGAACCTTAATAGCCTAAATTTGTGCTTAATATCATTTATGTAAGAACCTGTTTAGGCTAACTTGGGAAATGTCGTTTCTTAGTCGAGGGTTTTATCACACTTTTCTCTTTATCTTGATAGAGGACAATGGATGGCCTTGAAGTAGATTCTAACTCACGTTTAGTAAAACCTTTGCCCACTGCCTTCATAACAGCTGGAGTTGTTGTGCTATTGTTCATCTGGTGGCAAGAAGCATGCAATTGTGCCCTTCGCAAGAAAATCAACGCTCCTAGCCCTAAGGGTTCGCCCATAGTTGGCAATCTGCTTGACGCGAAAAAACTTGATGGAGTACACCTTTTGTTGTGTAACTACATTAAAAATCATGGCAAAGTGTTTTCTTTTAGTATGTTTGGAAAGCCAAGTCTTGTTATTGCTGATCCTGACATCCTGAAGAAGATTCTGGTGAAAGATTTCTGGAACTTCCGAAATCGCTTCGCGGTAATTAAGCCTAAAGGGGCTTTTGCCAAAAGCGTTTTTCTTGAACGCGATGAAGCTTGGAGGCGCATCCGCGCTACGCTTACCCCGTCTTTCAGCGCAAAGAAAATGAAAGGGATGGTATCCCTGATCGAAGATTCGTTTGAGAGATTGATGCAAAAATTAGAAGGCATTGTCAATACAGGTAAGTGGGGTTATTATTTGAACTGAACTTGTTCTAAATGGCCTTTTTTCTGCATTGTTGCATTCACATCCAGTTAAAGGCAAGTTCATAAATCATAAGAGTTCGAACGAACAGAATGCCGTCCACGCTTCAAATTTAATTTTCAATAAAATTGTGACAAATCTGTTTGACTTCAATTTAGGTGGAAATCTTAGAAAAGTGTTTAAATTTAAAGAAAACGCTAGTAAGGGATACTTTCTCGTAAAATACACTCAATTTAAATCCTATTTCCCCCCCCCTTACTACCTCCTCTACGATTCATAACAGTTTTTAGCACAGGGAGCCCAAGTCGTCTGAAAATGTTTAAGAAATTATAGGTTGACTTTTCATATGTTATTTTAATATAAAACTTCTATCGCGAACTAAAGTCTGCATCAAAGAACTGTAATTTTGTCAGTCAACTTAGTTGACCCAACTCAACTTGGTGTTGGCTCTTATCCATCCGTTTAAGGTGCAGACCATTCTAATCAATACTTTCGAGCAGTCATTTTAACTTTGTGTTTGCATTTTAGGCGAATCTGTAGACATGTTAGACTCCTTCAGTAGAATGACGCTGGAAGTTATACTCTCCACCGCGTTTGGTGTCGAAACTGACATTCAAAACGACAAAGAAAGCCTGTTATTTAAAAAGGTGAAGGAGGTTTTTCGCACTCCTTGGATAATGGACATTTTAAGGTGGTTTCCTTTTGGAATATATCTTATAAAGATTCTGGCACAAATCATGCGCACTCCAAGGTACTTTGAAAAGGACGCCTCAGAGATCTTACAGCAAAGGAGAAAATGTGGGCCAACAGGAAGACAAGATTTGATGCATTTGATGCTGACAACGAACGAGGATTCAACTGAAAAGGGATTATTCAAACTCACCGATGAAGAAATAATTGGCCAGTGTCAGATCTTTCTTTTCGCGGGTTACGAAACTTCGAGCAATACTTTGGCCTACATAACCTACCAGCTGGCCCTGAACCAGAATGTACAGGACAAATTAAGAGAGGAGATCAAGGAAGCAGTCAAGAGAAACCCTGAAAGCTCTCTGTACGACCTTTCTCATGACATTGAGTATCTGGATTGTGTTATAAATGAGTCACTGCGACTAAATCCACCTTTGGCTCAGGTTAACCGTGAATGTGTCAACGACTACAAGTTTAATGACATATTTATCCCCGCAGGACTACAAGTCATCATTCCTGTTTATTTTCTACGTCGTGACTCCGACGTGACCCTGACGTCTGGCCCAACCCAGAAAAATTTGATCCCGAGAGATTGTCGTCACCCATATCAGTTCTTGCCATTCGGTTTAGGGCCAAGGTCCTGCATTGGGATGAGATTCGCTCTAATGGAGATCAAGATTGCTTTGGTGAAATTCTTGATGAAGTACAAGTTTGTACAATCACCCGAGACCCAGGTACCTTTGGAAATTCTTGCTGGTGTCACTCTGATCCCGAAACATGGAGTCCACGTGAGAATAGAAAGGGTTTAGAACTATTTGCTTCGGCTCTCTTATTCCATTTTTGTGTTTGGTGTGGCTATCTCCGTCTCATTAGCTGCTACCATCAGTTTTCTGAACTTTGGGACCTGATGTTGGTAGCTGATATACTCGAACCAGGAAAAAACATTTTTTTAACTAGGAATAAAGAGTAACACCACCTGTTTGCGAGGAAAAAGAAGAAAATAGTTTGTTGTCATCAGAATGTAAACCTGAAGTACAATTAAGTATAAATTTGAGACGAATAATTAGATGAATTAAGTTACAAACGTTTCAATAAATTTCGTTATGTATTTCTGAAGTAGACTAAGCTCGTGTTAACAATAATGCCAATTGTGCATCCTTATTGCTTTTAATGGAACTTTATAAATTACCATTGTAAATGGTAAATTAAAATGACAACATCCTGCCAGACAAATATGTCTCTCAAGTACTATTTCAAAAGTTAACAAAAAATTAAAAATGAACTTTTATGTTAACGAGTTTTCAAAAAGCATAAGCAAAAGTTTGTCCAACCATGCTTCCTTTTGTATTTGCTGTGGTAGTTATCTCTTCTATTCATGTTTTGATCGGTTATTTTTATGTTTCACTCAGTTTTGTGGTAGTTCTTACTGTTTGAAATGTCATTTAACACTGATATTCCACAAGTTGGGTCCCAGAAATTTGAAAGATTTTTTCCCATGAGAAGTAGCATTTTCAACCTCGAAGTAACTGCAACTTATTTGTGCCTCTCAGTATAAAGTGGAGTAACGCAATTTTTGTAGTTCTGATCTGTTAACTGTCTAGTTTGCGATGTGCTGTGTAACTAAGTATAATTATTTTAAATCCCGTTTGTGGGATGAACATCAGCTTGTTGGATTGTTGCTGAAAACGTAGCACTATTTGTGAACTGCTTAATTTCAGCTTTCATAAACTCGTTTGTGTTTTTCTCTGGACGAAGCAGGATGACAAATAGTTTTGGCGCGAAAACGCACAAAAGAATTCCATAAGCGGTGACGAGGGCAGTGGCACAGGCCACGATGGTTGTATAAAAACCTTCCAGGGACGTGTCCACCGGGTAAAATGACACCCAGGAAATCAGGAGCACGTACATCGCCGACCCAATGTATCTCGTTTCGTTGAAGTTTTCTGGAAGTCGCCTGGCTTTAAAGGCGTAACCAGCGCATACTAGAGACAGCAAAATGAAATAGCTAAACATGGTTGCCCTAAGGACACTTCCGATAGCTGATCTGAATGGCATACAGGTGTAAAACACATGTGTCTGTACTCGTATCTCCTGGTGCTCGTAAGGTGGATCAAGAGTTAGCCACAACACTGCCAGAATAACTTCAACCATGTTGAGTCCCAAGACCACAAGAAATTGACGTTTGCGATCCACGATGTATCGCTTGAACCAGTTTGGAATGATGTTGGTCTGAAAAGCGCGGACCAAGCGGTTTGTCTTCAAGAAGAGGATGGAAACGAAGGTCGTATTAATAAAGTACCTTAGGGGATAAATAGTACAACATAACGTCTTTGTGGGCTGAGCAAGATGGAGCAAGGTGAGAACAAAACACAACGCGATTGCGACAAGCAAAAGAAGGCTAAGTTCGCGATTGGATACTCTCACCAATGGTGTACTCTGGTTCTTTATAAAAACAAAGATGGCCATGCCTGTTGCAAGCAATCCAATAACCGTTAGGATCAAAAATACCACTGCAGTAGCATCTGACCACTTGATGTTGATGACTGGCAAAGGCAGGCATGCTGTACCGTCGCCGTTTGATTTATGCAGTTGTGGGCACTTTGTACAGTTGGGAGAGCTATGCTGTTTACTGATGGAGCCCAAAGGACACTTAATGCATTCCCAGCAACAGGACACAGTGATCGTCTGCTTAGTTCCCGGAGGACAACGGTGACTGCACGTGGATATGGGAGGCTCATTCTCTTTATTAGCCCATTTTATTCGTTTTTCGTTGATTGTGAGGTTGGTATGAGTTCCCCCTGTCCATGTCCCCACCTTAACATTTTCATAATTCTCCGCCTGTTTCTGAAAGTTCACGATATCGTACGACGAATAAGTAGGATCACCACTTTTGGTGAACTGCACTTGCCCTGTTATGCCTTGAAAGCTTACTTTCCTGAGTTCCAGAAGCATGGCTTCAGGTGTGACGTTGGCATTTTTACACTTCAGTAAAGAGTCCAGCGCGTGTGCAAGGGCATAGACGGCGTCTGTCAGATAAGGAATGAACGCGTTGTGCAGTTTGGCGAAGGCTCGATCGTCTATTTTGACCGGGTTAAGGCAAGCACCTTCAGACATTGAGGAGCAGTTTAGATGGCTTGTCCAAAACTCCTTCCACCACGGATTGGCACTTTCTCGGGTCTTATTTAGTGTGATTACCCTAAGATAATCCTCAAACAGATTGTCTGTGAATAGATAAGGCCTTATTCCTATTGCTCCTTTTAGTATGACGGCATTCTTTTCCAAAACGTCTGGATTGATGAATGCTATTGCTTCACTAATAAGAAATGTTCGTCCTTCAAGCTCCTGCAATGTCGCTTCTTTCAGAAATCTTTTTGCAGGCTCATAGTTGCTCCATAAGATGACCACTTTAATGTTTTCAGCGTCTTTGAGTTTTCTCACGATTGATGTTATTTTTCCTTTGTATCCCGAACGTGTGATGTACTCCGAAAACGCTATGCAGAACGTCTTTCGGTCGTAAGCTTCTCGTTCCAACGCGCGTAAGCCGCATCGTCCGTAGGAATGGTCAATGGCTACGGCTGCAATGTACGTCCACTGATAATACTCTATTATGTCAACCATGGCTTTAGCTTGTTGGCCATCCGGTGGAATGGTGCGAAAAAAGGAGTTAAAATACGGTGAGCTCAACTCTTCGCTGGTAGCGAAAGGACTTATGGTTGGAATGGCAGCCACATTCAGTAAACTTGAGACGAGAGTTGTGCTACTTGAATCTTCAGTGCCAATAACCGCAGAAATCGGTGCCGTTAGATAATCCATATTTATTGTAAGCTTTGAACCAAAGTTATCACCTTGTCCTTCAAGCAATTCATTCAGATAATTACTTTTCACAAAGTCATTGGCTATTTTCATGGCGAGAACAGGTGTGTCGCAGTAGTCTCGAATGTCGAAGCCCAGTGTCACATTTGGTAGAAGCTCAGGATCCTTGTTAATACGTTCGATTGCAAAAGTTATAGCCTCGGTGTATCCAAGGCTGAAAGCGTAAAACTCACCGCATTTATCGTGGGCGGTTCTGACGTGAAGAGGAAGCAAGACTCCTAGAGTAACGTTGCCGGGCTGGTAGAATCGTTTTGGTTCGATAGAGGAAGCTGGCGAAGAGTGCATCAATAACCATAACAATAGGAAATGAAACTGGGACATTTTTTTTTCTCGTTAAGTCAGTTTAGTTTCATGTGCATCAGATCAAGCTAGAAAAGAAAAGAAAACGAAAATCTTCAGTAATATATTTGCCCTTAATAATTCATTTTTTGTTCCTCAGTTGTCGTCATTAAAAACGTTAAAGGATGATACCCTTTAGAAAAATCCACTTAATGGTCTACTATCAATTCTTCCTTCAGATTGTGTGAGCTACTACTAGGCTATGTGTTATAGCCCACTGGTAGCGAAAAGCGTCGGCTTTGAAATTAAAACAATGGCTTTTAGTCTAGCTTTAACTTGCTAAAATGGCTTTGTCTCGATATTTTTCACCAACTAGTTGGATTTTACTAAAACAATTATATTTATGATTGGCCTCATGAGCTATTGACTCAGAGCCCATTCGGGCTCGAGGTATAATTGTTAAAAAATAATTGCGTTCAGTTGAACGAAATGTTACAAACAAAAGAGATAATGGCATATATTAATGTATTTTGTTTCAGCGATAAACAGCCATATCGATACAACCTTGAGGCAGCTGTGTAGCCAGAACGTTGCAAGAGATTCAATAGTGTTGCTTATTTGTTTTCTTAGTGACAAGTGAGATTTGGAAAATAAAACCCAGAGTCGAATCAGAGTCTTTTAGAAATTTGTTAGCTCCAGTTGTGATGGAGAAAATTCCTTCTGAGTTGAGATTAATCATTAGTCGCAAGTTTGGGAGTAAAGAAACTTGGGACCTAGATGTGCTGTTTAATGCACTGAAATCTGAGTTCCAACCAATTCTAACCCTAGATGTGATCAGCATAAGGGAAGATTGAAACAGCTCCTTTTCTCATCTGCACTCTATGCAGGTAGTGAAGAGTGTACTCTGCAATGTATCTTTTGCAAGAAAAATCACACGTCCATCACCTGTAGTACCATTACTGAACCAAAGGCTAGAAGAACTATACTGAGACGAAGTGGCAGGCAGATAACTATTTTGTTTGCTTGAAAGCAAGGGTAGTACACCGGGTTGTCAGTCAAAGGCCAAATGTTTTAACTGAAGAGCTGGTTTTTCACAGATAGTCACACATGATGTCTAAAGAAGCCAGTCCAACCTAGTGGTTCAGGAGCTGAATTAGCATCATTTATTAGATCCGAAACTTCCCAGGAGAGGTCCAGAGATGTTGGAACATCAACAATGCATATTGGCAGTAATAGCGGAGCTCCATGCGCGGCGCGAAGCGCCGCTCGTGGGCGGAGCCCCATAGCTAAGGAAATGTGGTAATCTACCCATCCTAGAAAATTTGGTAATCACGTGACCGTACACCGAGCGAGCGAGCGAGCGAGCGACCGTCCGTCCGCACCACAGGCATACCTAACTCAATCAACAGGTATGGTAACCCAAATGCAACTCAAGGTTTTATTTCGAAGGAAATCACATGGCCGCCCGACGTTTTAGAAGAAGAAAACAACAACAAAGTCGTGTCTTTTTCGGCGTTATTTTTTATGTTTACACAAACGTGGACAACAGAGAAAGAGCTAGAGCGAGTTATTAAAAACAAAGGAGACGAATTTCGTAGGAAGAAAAACATGGAAATTCAAAGCGGCGGTGAGAAAATGAGAAATGCTAGCGGCCAGCAATGTAAAAAAGAGCGACAATGAAAAATAAAAGCGAACATGACCACAGGAAACAAAATATTGGGTAAGCACATGCGACAATTCCTCCATAAAAATAATGTGTAACTAGGAAGTTTGACGTTTTAGTCGTACAAAACAGCGTTGTAGTCGTGCAAAACAACGGCAAGGGAAAGACAAAAAAGCGGGCTGCACGTGCAAATTTGTTTTTTGCTAATTAGAAGAAAAAGTGTGCTGCACGTGCAATTTGTTTTTTTTGCTAATTAGACTATTAGTCTTGAAGCCATTTTCATTGTCGTCCTCGTTTAGCATTACACGATTTAATTTTTTTTGTTTACAGTTATTATTAACCAGAGCTTCGCTTTTAGCCCTGGCTAAATCTATATATTAATAACTGTGTACTGTTGAAGACACCCCAAGCCTTTGCTTCTAGACCTGATTATCAGGAAACTGAAATGTATAGTAGAGTCATTTTTGACTCTTGTAGCCAGATCTTATGTAACCAGCAAGATAGGTTGGCAGTTAAACTTACCTACTGTTGGTGAGGAAACCTTGTTAATCAAAACATTTGGTGACACTCAGCATCTGTAAAGGAAGGTGACATTGTGCAATTGTGCATCAGAGCAATAGATGCAATGAGTGTGTACGTCACTTCTTACGTTGTACCAGTGATATACAGTCCAGTATTTTCAAGACGATTTGCAGATATTTTAGGACTTGAAAACCTTTAGTCGAGAAACACATAAGGAATACAAGCAGTTTGTGGAGAATCGCGTGAGCTAAATCAGATGAAATGCACCGCCTGAGCAATGGAGGTACTGTCCTACGTCAGAAAACCTGGCTGACACTGCATCAAGAGGAGTTAAAGCCACTGCACTCAAAGAAATCTTATATTTTCCTTACGAAGGTCATAACAGTTACTTCACTTGTGTTCACTGGCTATTTGTCTAAAAATTTAAAAGAAAGAAGGACGAATCAACTGATCAAGAAGAATCCTTCTAAGTGTACAAGCAAGCTGAGGATTAAACACGTTCTAAGGGGTATCCTGAACAGTGACAAGTACCTGCAAATAAAGTCGACCCTGGACAGTGAAGGTGTAGTCAGATGTCAAGTGCCATGAACAAGTCATGCAAACTGGAGTAGCAGAGACACTGGTTCAACGACTTCAACTGCGTTCGAAATATTGGGTCGTTGAAAGAAAGATAGACAGTTAAGAAGATATTAAGCTAGTGTGTAGTATGCAAGAAACCTGAAGGTCGTCCTTATGGAGTGCCTCCTATCCCTCAACTATCTGAATTCAGATTGTCTGACGACTTCGCATTTTCAGATATAGCAGTAGACGTTGCGGGTCCCATTTATGTCAAGGATGTGTACAACAAGAGTCGTGTTATGAACAAGGCTTACATTATGTTATATACGTGAACATCTAGTCGCGCAGTTCATCTAGACCTGGTTCCAAATATGCCAACTCAAGCATTTGTGAGAAGCTTGAAACGTTTCACTGCTCGATGAGATGTACCAAGGCTTGTTGTATCGGACAATGTTTCCGCTTTCAAGAGTGAAGAGCTGAAAAAGGTTGTTAGCAGAGTATAGCATATCCTGGAAATTTATTATGGCATTAGCACCCTGGTGGAGTGGATTCTTTGAAAGTCTCGTTAAATCAACAGAGCGCTGTCTGAAAAAGAGTTTATTTATTTATTTATTATTCAATCGCTTTCACCATGATTACAGTGCTAAAATAAGACTAGGGAAAAATACATTGGAACAAGTCATAAGAACGAGAGACGAAGGTGCGGGACAAACAACAGAGCGAGGCTCCAAATTAAGTGTGCCCTTAAAAAATACACAAATACTAACTATGTAAACATTAAAACACTATAAGAAGTATAAAAATCCAATTTCCCAAAACGACAAGAACGAATCACTCCCGCGGCCGATAAAAAGTCTCAGTAGCAGCAGTTGCCAGCTAGTAGAAGATTACGCGACCTACTACATTTGCAGCAGATCGACTTCCAGGTGTTAAAGTTAGTGACGTCACAGTTTGTGCGAAAAGCAGTCGAATAGCGATGGAATACGTGAGAATTAAACTGATTAAGAGAAGCAGGAGGCAACGCAAATGACAAGACCCCTAAATACGCTTTATCCTGTGGCAGTCGAATCACAAGTGCGGGAATGAGCGTCAGAGCAGAAACACTGATTTCCCTATTACGTTCATGCGAAATGCTTGACAGGAGCATGTTACTGAACATTACGATTAAGTCAAAGAACAGCGAACTCTTTTCCTTTCATTTGTTATTTTATTCGTTTCGTTTGTTGATTGACCTGTGTCAATCAAGGCGGGGAGTGTGTAAGGACATTATTGCTTCTTTGTGGCGGGAAAACTCGTCACATGATCTGGGAACTGAACTTTGCACGAGGGTCTAGGGTCTGTATAGTCGTTCGGAGTCGCGGAGCTGATCGAGTGTGTAGACTAAGTGTAGATCATCGAAATTTTACGCGAATTGATGTCCATGAATTCCTCAAGTGTAGAACCGAGTAAAGAAATCGAAAATATGAACATGTGAAGAAATATACTTTCAAGGGAGTGAAGAATTAAAGCTAAATGTAACTGGTTGTATCACACATAGTTTGTGATAAGTAGTCCAATATGCCCTTTAGCAGGTACTAACAATACGGCCGCCGTGTTAGCAAACAAAAGCGAAGAAATCTCCGGAGTGTTTAGCATTACCACCATAGTTTATCATGGATCTTACGTGGAGGAAATGAACATTAGTGCCTGTCAAGGAAAAATTTAATTCAAGAGCGGGTATTTTATCAGATAAAGTGATCGCTTTCCAATAAAACCCTCCGCTTTTAACGAAGATGACGGTTTCAAGAAACATTACATTTTCATTCAAGGATGAATAGAAACTAAAACCCTTTTAAGCACTTTTGGTATATTCATTTAGCGAAGGTGGCAAAGCTTGGCCGGAGGCATTAAAAACAAATCCTCGCCACTTAGCCCGGAGTCCTGCGAAGATTAAACTTCCTTTTTGTTATGTAAACGACTTGTTAACACGATTGCTTATTTGGTGTCAGTTCTGTCAGTTTTTCAAGATCTAAAAGGTTAAATGGAAAACATCTCTGTTCCAGTTGCGACATGATTAATTCAAAAGTGGGAGATGAATTTACACCTCTTGGATTTCTTATGGCAGTCGCTTACTTAGAGGGCATGTTGTGTCCCTGCAAACTTAGCCTATTTCTCATTTTAATGTACTCACCTGTGATCTACATGAAACTAAAATTAAACATCAAAGATGTGTTGATTTTTTAATCAATTATGGATATCTGTTGATCCTTCCGCATTGGGAATATAATCATACATTTTCTGTTAACGTTGATTCAAGTTGTAACGTGCCCGATAATTAATTAAGCTTATGTCCACAAACTATTTTTTAACAGCAAGGGGACCTACAAAACGGGTTCTCTGCAATAATTGAAGCCAGGCATATCTATACATCACTTCATCTCCTTGTTCACTTTCTCTTCTCAAAATTTCTATTAGAATTTTCTTTAACGTGTGATGAACTTATATCATGCTACTGCGTCAGAAAGCAATTTACTGCAGGAAACAGTAAGAACTGCTAGTTGATGGTGGATAAAGATGCCGCTTTGTGAATCGGGAGCGATTACCAAGGTTAATTTTTTGTGACGAATAACAGGAAGATGAGGGATCGGAGCGCGGGGGTTGATATGCAGACAGGGATCAAGGGAGTTATGTTTGACCTTGAATCCATTTTCTTTTTCGTGGTGCGACTACAGGTGTAATATATAGATTTAGCCAGGGCTAAAGGCGAAGCATCCGTTTATATACTTCTAAAAAAAGCAATAAACTGTAAACGTATTATCTTAAAGCCATGACAAAGAAATATTCAAATCCCTACGTAACATCTCGAGCCTTTGATTTACCTTTTGAGGAAGGGTTTCAGTTTTCCCGTTGAAACACATCTGAATGAATAAACTCATCTCCGGCCATCGAGCTCAAAGTCTTCTGTTTTACCGAAACTAAACTGTAACTGCGTTACATGCAAAACTTTAACAGCCCCCCTTGTGGGGTGGGGTGGGGGGAATTTTAAAGGTTGCGGACCATTTAAGTTTCGAATTGATCGCCGTATTATATTATTGCATCATAGTGTGTTATTGCTTTTTAAATAGAAAACCAAAAAAAATATTGTTGAAATTAAGGACAGAACGGTAGATTGAAATGTTTATTTTAGGAGGAAAAATTAAAATTACTCTAAGCAACATCAAAATCCAACAGTTGATAGCTAGTTAACATTACAAAAGTTTAAATTTGTTTAAAAGTGTTTTTTTTTTCATTTGTGCGCCTTGTTTACATCATACCTAATCGAGGAAGACCTTTACAAGGCAAAATTGAGATTTTATTAGACACTGTACTACAGTAATAAAAAGAATTTTTCTAGTTCTTTATTACAGAAACAATCAACTTTTAATCGCCTTGGACTTGTTCCAAATGGCCTTTTTTTCTGCATTGTTGCATTTACATCCAGTTAAAGGCAAGTTCATAAATCATAAGACTGCGAACGAACAGAATGCCGTCTATGTTTCAAATTTAATTTTCAATAAAATTGTGAGTAATCTGTTTGACTTCAAATTAGTTGGAAAGCTTAGAAAAGTCATTAAATTTAATGAAAACGCTAGTAAAAGATACTTTCTCGTAAAATACACTCAATTTGAATCTTATATCTCCCCCTTACAACTTCCTCTACGAGAGTTCATAACAGTTTTTTGCACAGGGTGCCCAAATCGTCTGAAAATGTTTAAGAAATTATAGGTTGGCATGAGATGAGTTTTCTTATGTTAAGTAACTGCTTTAATATAAACCTTCTATCGCGCTCAAAAAATCTGCATCAAAGAACTGTAATTTTGTAAGTCAACTTAGTTGACCCAACTCAACTTGGTGTTGGCTCTTGTCCATCCGTTAAAATGGGTAGCCGTGTGTTTGCATTTTAGGCGAATCTGTGGACATGTTAGACTACTTCAGTAGAATGACGCTGGAAGTTATACTCTCCACCGCATTTGGTTTCGAAACTGACATTAAAACGACAAATAAAGCCTGTTATTTAAAAAAGTGAAGGAAGTTTTCCTTACTCCTTGGATAATAGACATTTTAAGACGGTTTCCTTTTGAAATATATCTTTTAAGGATTCTGGAACTCCAAGCTACTTCGAAAAGGTCGCCTCAGAGATCTTACAGCAAAGGAGAAAAACTAGCTAAAAACTGGGCCAACAGGAAGACAAGATTTGATGCATTTGATGCTGACAGCGAACGAGGATTCAACTGAAACTCACCGATGAGGCAATAATTGGCCAGTGTCAGATCTTTCTTTTCGCGGGTTACGAAACTTCGAGCAATACTTTAGCCTATATCAGCTACCAGCTGGCCCTGAACCAGAATGCACAGGACAAATTAAGAGAGGAGATCAAGGAAGCAGTAAAGAGAAACCTTGAAAGCTCTCTGTACGACCTTTCTCATGACATTGATTATCTTGATTGTGTTATAAATGAGTCACAGCGACTAAATCCACCTTTGGCTCAGGTTAACCGTGAATGTGTCAACGACTACAAGTTTAATGACATATTTATCCCATTTATATCATTTGTATTTTCTACATCGTGACCCTGATGTCTGGCCCAACCCAGAAAAATTTGATCCCGAGAGATTTCGAAGCCCCGCGAAAGACGATCGTCACCCATATCAGTTCTTGCCATTCGGTTTAGGGCCAAGGTCATGCATTGGGATGAGATTCGCTCTAATGGAGATCAAGATTGCTTTGGTGAAATTCTTGATAAAGTACAAGTTTCTACGTTCACCCGAGACACAGGTACCTTTGGAAATTCTTGCTGGTGTCACTCTGATCCCGAAATATGGAGTCCACGTGAGAATAGAAAGGGTTTAGAACTCTTTGCTTCGGCTTTCCTATTCTTTTTTTTTGTGTTTGGTGTGGCTATCTCCGTCTAATTAGCTGCTACCATCAGTTTTCTAAACTTTGGGACCTAATGTTGGTAGCTGATATACTCGAACCAGGAAAAAACATTTTTAAAACTAGGAGTAACACCACCTGTTTGCGAGAAAAAAAGAAGAAAATGGTTTGTTGTCATAAAAATGTAAAACTAAAGTACAATTAAGTATAAATTTGAGACGAATAAATAAAAATGAATTAAGTTACAAACGTTTCAATAAATTTCGTTATGTATTTCTAAAGTAGTCTAAGGTCGTGGTAACAATAATGCCAATTGTGCATCCTTATTGCTTTTAATGGAACTTTATAAATTACCATCGTAAATGGTAAATAAAAATGACAAATCGTGTCAGACAAATATGTTTCTCAATTACTATTTCAAAAGTTAACAAAAAATTAAAACTGAACTTTTACGCTAAAGAGTTTTCAAAAAGCTTTAGCAAAAGTTTGTCCATCTATGCTTCCTTTTGTATTTGCTGTGATAGTTATCCCTTCTGTCCATGTTTTGATCGGTTATTTTTATGTTTCACTCAGTTTTGTCGTGGTTCTTACTATTTGAAATGTCATTTAACACTGATATTCCACAATTTGGGTCCCAGAAATTTGAAAGAGTTTTTCCCATGAGAAGTAGCATGTTCAACCTCGAAGTAACTGCAACTTGTTTGTGCCTCTCAGTATAAAGTGACGTAACGAAATTTTTGTAGTCCTGATCTGTTAACTGTCTAGTTTGCGATGTGCTGTGTAACTAAGTATCATTATTTTAAATCCCGTTTGTGGGATGAACATCAGCTTGTTGGATTGTTGCTGAAAACGTAGCACTATTTGTGAACTGCCTAATTTCAGCTTTCATAAACTCGTTTGTGTTTTTCTCTGGACGAAGCAGGATGACAAATAGTTTTGGCGCGAAAACGCACAAAAGAATTCCATATGCGGTGACGAGGGCAGTGGCACAGGCCACAATGGTTGTGTAAAAACCTTCCAGGGACGTGTGCACCGGGTAAAATGACACCCAGGAAATCAGGAGCACGTACATCGCCGACCCAATGTATCTCGTTTCGTTGAAGTTTTCTGGAAGTCGCCTGGCTTTAAAGGCGTAACCAGCGCATACTAGAGACAGCAAAATGAAATAGCTAAACATGGTTGCCCTAAGGACACTTCCGATAGCTGATCTGAATGGCATACAGGTGTAAAACACATGTGTCTGTACTCGTATCTCCTGGTGCTCGTAAGGTGGATCAAGAGTTAGCCACAACACTGCCAGAATAACTTCAACTATGTTGAGTCCCAAGACCACAAGAAATTGACGTTTGCGATCCACGATGTATCGCTTGAACCAGTTTGGAATGATGTTGGTCTGAAAAGCGCGGACCAAACGGTTTGTCTTCAAGAAGAGGATGGAAACGAAAGTCGTATTAATAAAGTACCTTAGGGGATAAATAATACAACATAACATCCTTGTGGGCTGAGCAAGATGGAGCAAGGTGAGAACAAAACACAACGCGATTGCGACAAGCAAAAGAAGGCTAAGTTCTCGATTGGATACCCTCACTAATGGTGTACTCTGGTTCTTCACAAAAACAAAGATGGCCATGAATGTTGCAAGCAATCCAATAACCGTTAGGATCAAAAATATGACTGCAGTAACATCTGACCACTTGATGTTGATAACTGGCAAAGGCAGGCATGCTGTACCGTCGCCGTTTGATTTATGTAGTTGTGGGCACTTCGTACAGTTGGGAGAGCTATGCTGTTTACTGATGGAGCCCAGAGGACACTTAATGCATTCCCAGCAACAGGACACAGTGATCGTTTGCTTAGTTCCCGGAGGACAACGGTGACTGCACGTGGATATTGGAGGCTCACTTTCTTCATTAGTCCATTTTATTTGTTTGTCGTTGATTGTGAGGTTGATACGAGTTCCCCCTGTCCATGTCCCCACCTTAACATTTTCATAATTCTCCGCCTGTTTCTGAAAGTTCACGATATCGTACGACGAAAAAGTGGGATCACCACTTTCGGTGAACTGCACTTGCCCTGTTATGCCTTGAAAGCTCACTTTCCTGAGTTTCAGAAGCATGGCTTCGGGTGTGACTTTGGCATTTTGCTCAGGACAGTACCCACTCGCTAAAGGTCCGCCTCCGGGCTTTTTACACTTCAGTAAAGAGTCCAGCGCGTGTGCAAGGGCATAGACGGCGTCTGTCAGATAAGGAATGAACGCGTTGTGCAGTTTGGCGAAGACTCGATCGTCTATTTTGGCCGAGTAAAGGCAAGCACTTTCAGTCATTGAGGAGCAGTTTAGATGGCTTGTCCAAAACTCCTTCCACCACGGATTGGCGCTTTCTCGGGTCTTATTTAGTGTGATTCCCTTAAGATAATCCTCAAACAGATTGTCTGTGAATAGATAAGGCCTTATTCCTATTGCTCCTTTTAGTATGACAGCATTTTTTTTCAAAACGTCTGGATTGATGGCAGCTATTGCCTCACTAATAAGAAATGTTCGTCCTTCAAGCCCCTGCGCAGTTGCTTCTTCCAGAAATCTTTTTGCAGGTTCATAGGTGCTCCATAAGACGACCACTTTGATGTTTTCAGCATCTTTGAGTTTTCTTACGATTGATGTCATTTTTCCTTTGTATCCCGAACGCGTGATGTACTCCGAAAACGCGATGCAGAATGTCTTTCGGTCGTAAGCTTCTCGTTCCAACGCGCGTAAGCCGTATCGACCGTAGGAATGGTCAACGGCTACGGCTGCAATATACTTCCATTGATAATACTCTATTATGTCAACCATGGCTTTAGCTTGTTGGCCATCCGGTGGAATGGTGCGAAAAAAGGAGTTAAAATACGGTGAGCTCAACTCTTCGCTGGTAGCGGAAGGACTTATAGTTGGAATGGCAGCCACATTTAGTAAACTCGAGACGAAGGCGGTGCTACTCGAATCGTCAGTGCCAATAACCGCAGAAATCGGAGTCGTTAGATTATCCATATTTATTGTAAGCTTCGACTTACAGTTATCACTTTGTCCTTCCAGTAGTTCGTTCAGAAAATTACTTTTCACAAAGTCATTGGCTTTTTTCATGTCGAGAACAGGTGTGTCGCAGTAGTCTCGAATGTCGAAGCCCAGTGTCACATTTGGTAGAAGCTCAGGATCCTTGTTAATACGTTCGATTGCAAAAGTTATAGCCTCGGTGTATCCAAGGCCGAAAGCGTAAAACTCACCGCATTTATCGTGGGCGGTTCTGACGTGAAGAGGAAGCAAGACTCCTAGAGTAACGTTGCCGGGCTGGTAGAATCGTTTTGGGTCGATCGAGGTAGCTGGCGAAGAGTGCATCAATAACCATAACAATAGGAAATGAAACTGAGACATTTTTTCCGCGTTAAGCCAGTTTACTTTTCTGTGCATCAGATTAAGCTAGAAAAGAAAAGAAAACGAAAATGTTCATTAATATATATGCCTTAAATAAGTAATTTTTTGTTCCTCAGTTGGCGTCATTTAAAACCTTTTAAGGTAATTAAAATAATTGGGTTCAGTTAAAGGGTCAATCTCATGAACTGCGCATGTGCTGGCCGAAGCTCAAAACTTGAAAAATTCTGTAGAATATTTCAAGATTGACCCGGCTAAAAAAAGATGGCGGCTGCAAATGGCAGAGGCGGCCATGACGGTAAACGAAGGAACTCGGGTCACAAGAAAAAACGATTTCTGACCTGAAACGGTGCAAAAGAGAGTGGTTTAAAAACCATCAACGTCCTTTCCTCGAAAATAATATATTTCAGTCGTGGCTTACAGTGAAATTCGGGGCAGGATGTGAATGTTCTAGTGACAGCGATTTGGTGGCACGTTCGTTATCTGTTGAATATCGGAGAAGGTAAGTCATACGTTTCTTTGCCTGATGATTAAACCGTTAAAGATTATTTTTGTCAATGAGTCATATTTATGATCATATTTATGACACTTGCACGAAGACATGCAAAAGAGGAAATTGAAGCCAAGGTGCGACGATGCTTATTATGTTTCAGTGATATATATGTTTCGTGTTGGTTAGCATTTGTTTTTTTTCCATTTCAATGTTGATTATCGATAAAAACTTATTTTCCTTAAAGGGCCGCAGACGCAGATTACAGGAGACCAGTGAAATAAGAGGTTTAGAACGGTGCAGGTCTTCTGCCACAGACCTCAACTTAGCCTGCGAACGCCAGACGTTTCTCCTCGTTCATCGCCTCGGAGGGACGTTTCGCGAGGAGGAACGTCTGCGACTCAGCGACAGAAATTCCATACCGATGACGTAAATCAATGTTTACATAATAAATCCGGTAGTCATGGAGTTCCAAATGCAAATTTGTTCAATTTTACGTTTCTCCTGGTCGATTTTGGTAAAGTGTTGTGTTCATCTGCGAATGAGCTCCGGAAAAACTCAAATGCTTCTTCTGGAGAAGACTATATTCCGCAAATATTGACTGTTTTGTTAGAGATTCAATGCCTTTACATTTGACCTTTGCGTACTTTTGTCTTTTGTCTGTCATTCGTAAACAATAGCTAAAACAGTGAAACTACTCCGTCGACAAATTAGCGCTTCTGACCGGGTTCCGGACAGATTTTGCGTCATCAGTATGGAATTTCTGTAGCTGAGTCGCAGACGTTCCTCCTCGCGAGGAGAAACGTCTGCCGTTCGCAGGCTTACCTCAACTCCAGTTAAACCTTTTGGTCAGCCCTCGCCTTCTGTTGTCGATTCTCCGGCCATTATTGCTGATAGTTTGCTTAGCACTTCTGAGCTTTGGAGTAAGTCTCCCATTCGAGATCTTGGTGGCGTAGATGGCGAGAGCAATAAATCAGCAATGTAAGTTGCATTTACGAATACGTGCATTGGTTACAATATGAATTATAAAGGTATCTCACAGTTTGTTGTCTTTATTTACATATCACAGGAAACAATCCCATCTGATTTCTTTCTTTTTTTTTTCGATTATAGTTTGAACTCGTCTTTATTTTCTGACGATAAGAATATGTGTTCTGATTCAGAAGGGTCTACCTCTGAATACTCGACAGTATATATGTTGTAGTTATATGTTTATCTCAGATAATTTTTGTTTTTCTTTAGTTTTTGAGTATGGTAATGTATGCTATAAAAGCTAATGACGTTTAAACAAAAGAAAAATACAAATTACCTGAGATAACAAATTAACAACAACATATATATATACCTACATATATTCCATCGGATATTGGATAAACATAACAGTCTATCTATTATTGCACTTGGAGAGTTTTCATTACCGCATGTCAGGTTTTTACTAGTAATCTCTTCCTCCTAACAAACACTTTGTTCCCAGGGTGATCTCTAAACCGGCCATGAAAGGTCCATTGGTGGAGTACATTGCCTATGAATAGTATTCTGTTATACTACAGTTGACCATGTTGTTTTGGTGCCTTTTTTCAGTAATCAAGCACTTTATAATTTTGCCATCCTTGAATAAAGACAGATGTATTGACACTGACAGTGACACTGATTTTTATGTACAAAATTTCAGTTGCCCCACAGGCTGGGTAAGAAAAATTAGCTTCTGCCACTATCAGGGTGTTTCCTAAAGCGTTCAACGATAATATGAGGCGCATACATGCATTGGTGAAACGCCAATGCATAAAAGTGTTAACCCCCCCTCCCCCGACCCTGCCTTTCTTCATATGCCTGGGTCAAGAGATCCACTTCTTATGAAAAAATTTTTATTTTTCCCTCTATTTTTTTTATACTTTCTAACTGCTGTTTATCTCAACAGGCACACAGGAAGTATTGAATGTGCTAATAGCCTATCCCTGCTGTATGCATCAAAGAGGATATCTTCCAGGTAATTACTTGTTGACTGTACTGGTGATGAGGATGTTAATGATCATCATTATGATCGGCTGATTCTCTATTGAATGCAGTGCTCTATTGTGGCCTTAATTTTCTGTTTAGTAGCAATATTTCCTCAAACTTGAATATTTTACAGTTACAGGGCCTACAGAGTAAGACAATGCCTTGAAGTGATTGACTGGAACTACCACCTTCACCTCCCCCCTGCCACAAACCAAAAAAAAAAAAAAAAAAAAAAAAACAGGAGAACAGATGTTCAGCTGAAAGTACTATCAGTGGACAAAGCAATGGGACATAAAGATCATAACAGTAGACAAGGGATATGAATATATTCCCCTCCTCATTGCTAACATATTACATGCCAGATTACATGATGTGGATATCTTGACAAGGAATATCTCTCTAAATGCAAGTGATCCCCGTCACTGTTAGCCCCAATCCCTTGCGGCCATACCACCACCTCCCACTGCAGAATTGCGTAAGTGGTAGAGTCGGTTCAGTTTACCTGCACCGTCAAAAAGCTGTGAACCGGAAAAAGGTGATCTTTAGAAAAATCCATCACCCATGGAAGACTGAGTTGTCATATTTTGAGATACATAGAACAGAGTCCAGTCAGAGTGTTATCAGACTAAGATTTATCACTTTCTTTAATTTCTATACATTTGCATTAATTGATAATTTACAGTATAATCTTATGAGAATCAAGACAGCAAGAAGTAGGAAATACCGATATTCTTCAAAGTGAAATTTTTGTGCAGCATAAGGAATTGTAAACAATGAAAGACATGTCTTGTACTGACATATTAATATTAATTGCCCCCGCAGGGATTTCGCTCAGAAGGCGAAATCCCGAGGAGGCACTCTAGTAACTCGCTCGTATATTAAGGAAAGTACTTACAGATGAATTATTGCCCCCGCAGGGATTTCGCCCAGAGGCGAAATCCCGAGGAGGCACCCTAGTAACTCGCGCGTATATTAAGGACAGTACTTACAGTTCAAATATACAGTCAGTATACTAGAAAAAATCTCGATTTGCTCGAACTGGGGCCGCGAGGAATCGGTAGGTAATGATGACGTTTCTATTGTTTGCGCCCGCAAGTACGAAATGGTTAGGATGACGTAAAGACAGAAAATCTCGAAGGGACCGCTCAGGTAGATTTTGTGACATTTATTGTGCAGTCATACTTCGATACTCTTTTGCATTACGCAGTGACGTTCTGTGGAGCAGTTGTTTTGAAAGTTAAGGACCAAAAGACACTCGTTAAGCGCAGGGGAGGTTATAAAGTGCGTTTAACTGTGTATATATAAACACTTGGAGAGTTTGCCAGACACGAGTTCTCAAATCTTTGATTTATATTGGAAACCTTGCCAGACACTCTTTCTCTCTCTTGGACCGGAATAAGACTCAGCGGCCAAACAAGCAAGACGAGTGAACAACGGCTAGCTTATTACTAGCAGATTGATGGACATTTACAGAAATTCGCCGACAATCAAATTTGTGCTGACTTATTCAGTGCTCACAGATGTCCTTCCGTTATAACTGTTTCAAATAAGACTAGAATGCGCTAGCGAGAAAACTATTCTCGAAGCTGAGAAAACTTTGATCAAAGCTGTGTAAATCGAACTGAAACTGTGCATGGAACCTTGCGTTTCCTGCATTTATCTCACCTATTGCACGGAATATTTGTGAAATTTTCATTATGAATCGGTATGTTTCAAAGAGCTACACAACGAGCAAGAATACTATTGACCGACAATGTATTGTTGGCTTTCACATACCGTCACTAAAATTCAAACTACAAAACTATCCACCATACTGAGATTTTACTTTCATGGTGTATTAGAGCAGCTGAAAACTAATTTTCAAACAAATTTTTCGCTTCAAAAGGTTTCTTCTTCTCGTGACACAGCATTTACATGACGGCCGAGAGAGCTGTCATTTAGGTTAAAAAAAATGACTTTTTTCGAGGCATTTTGCTATCTAAACACTTCAAGTATTAGAAAAAGTATTACTTTAATGTTTATGAGTTCCTTTAGGAGTAAATTCACGCTTTTGTAGCAAAACTCGGTAACAGATGTTTCTGCTCGTTTGCGTCCGCCATGTTGGAGCTCATCCGGATGAGCTCCAGCATGGCGTCTCCATACTAAGCTCTATAAATTTGGGTAAAACATTTCCTCGGATATCTCGTAGATGAATTATTCCTTCGACCCAAATCTTGGCGAGGGTCTTTGTATATTTACCTCCTTTCATTTCCCAGATTCTGGACTTTATCTATCCAATGGCTTTGATTTTTATTTTGATATATTTTGAAGGGCGTGACACTGGAAACCAGCAATAGAGCGGGGGCAGCTGTAGTGTCAACTATTACTAGTATTATAGTAAGATGTCAATTTCAACCCCAAGATATTAGCAACTTTTAGACAAACAGTAAGTCATCTGTTTTTGGGAAAATATGCTATGACCTACAGTGTGAACTGGAGTACATGTGTATTAAATAGCAAATAAATTATTGTTTTTCCATGAATTAATTAACTGATCAGTCCGCCCCCAAACTCCCCAAACAGTGACAAGTACCAGCAAATAAAGTCGACCCTGGACAGTGAAGGTGTAGTCAGATGTCAAGGAAGAATAGGTCTGTCATCATTACCCTATGATACTACATTTCTTGTGCTTCTGCCTAGAGAACATTACTTTACGAGATTGGTGATTCTCAAGTGCCATGAACAAGTTATGCAAACTGGAGTAGCAGAGACACTGGTTCAACGACTTCAACTGCGTTCGAAATATTGGGTCGTTAAAAGAAAGATAGACAGTTAAGAAGATATTAAGCTAGTGTGTAGTATGCAAGAAACCTGAAGGTCGTCCCTATGGAGTGCCTCCTATCCCTCAACTATCTGAATTCAGATTGTCTGACGACTTCGCATTTTCAGATATAGCAGTAGACGTTGCGGGTCCCATTTATGTCAAGGATGTGTACAACAAGAGTCGTGTTATGAACAAGGCTTACATTATGTTATATACGTGAACATCTAGTCGCGCAGTTCATCTAGACCTGGTTCCAAATATGCCAACTCAAGCATTTGTGAGAAGCTTGAAACGTTTCACTGCTCGATGAGATGTACCAAGGCTTGTTGTATCGGACAATGTTTCCGCTTTCAAGAGTGAAGAGCTGAAAAAGGTTGTTAGCAGAGTATAGCATATCCTGGAAATTTATTATGGCATTAGCACCCTGGTGGAGTGGATTCTTTGAAAGTCTCGTTAAATCAACAAAGCGCTGCCTGAAAAAGAGTTTATTTATTTATTTATTATTCAATCGCTTTCACCATGATTACAGTGCTAAAATAAGACTAGGGAAAAATACATTTGAACAAGTCATAAGAACGAGAGACGAAGGTGCGGGACAAACAACAGAGCGAGGCTCCAAATTAAGTGTGCCCTTAAAAAATACACAAATACTAACTATGTAAACATTAAAACACTATAAGAAGTATAAAAATCCAATTTCCCAAAACGACAAGAACGAATCACTCCCGCGGCCGATAAAAAGTCTCAGTAGCAGCAGTTGCCAGCTAGTAGAAGATTACGCGACCTACTACATTTGCAGCAGATCGACTTCCAGGTGTTAAAGTTAGTGACGTCACAGTTTGTGCGAAAAGCAGTCGAATAGCGATGGAATACGTGAGAATTAAACTGATTAAGAGAAGCAGGAGGCAACGCAAATGACAAGACCCCTAAATACGCTTTATCCTGTGGCAGTCGAATCACAAGTGCGGGAATGAGCGTCAGAGCAGAAACACTGATTTCCCTATTATGTTCATGGGAAATGCTTGACAGGAGCATGTTAGTGAACATTAAGATTAAGTCAAAGAACAGCGAACTCTTTTCCTTTCATTTGTTATTTTATTCGTTTCGTTTGTTGATTGACCTGTGTCAATCAAGGCGGGGAGTGTGTAAGGAAATTATTGCTTCTTTGTGGCGGGAAAACTCGTCACATGATCTGGGAACTGAACTTTGCACGAGGGTCTAGGGTCTGTATAGTCGTTCGGAGTCGCGGAGCTGATCGAGTGTGTAGACTAAGTGTAGATCATCGAAATTTTACGCGAATTGATGTCCATGAATTCCTCAAGTGTAAAACCGAGTAAAGAAATCGAAAATATGAACATGTGAAGAAATATACTTTCAAGGGAGTGAAGAATTAAAGCTAAATGTAACTGGTTGTATCACACATAGTTTGTGATAAGTAGTCCAATATGCCCTTTAGCAGGTACTAACAATACGGCCGCCGTGTTAGCAAACAAAAGCGAAGAAATCTCCGGAGTGTTTAGCATTACCACCATAGTTTATCATGGATCTTACGTGGAGGAAAGGAACATTAGTGCCTGTCAAGGAAAAAATTTAATTCAAGAGCGGGTATTTTATCAGATAAAGTGATCGCTTTCCAATAAAACCCTCCGCTTTTAACGAAGATGACGGTTTCAAGAAACATTACATTTTCATTCAAGGATGAATAGAAACTAAAACCCTTTTAAGCACTTTTGGTATATTCATTTAGCGAAGGTGGCAAAGCTTGGCCGGAGGCATTAAAAACAAATCCTGGCCACTTAGCCCGGAGTCCTGCGAAGATTAAACTTCCTTTTTGTTATGTAAACGACTTGTTAACACGATTGCTTATTTGGTGTCAGTTCTGTCAGTTTTTCAAGATCTAAAAGGTTAAATGGAAAACATCTCTGTTCCAGTTGCGACATGATTAATTTAAAAGTGGGAGATGAATTTACACCTCTTGGATTTCTTATGGCAGTCGCTTACTTAGAGGGCATGTTGTGTCCCTGCAAACTTAGCCTATTTCTCATTTTAATGTACTCACCTGTGATCTACATGAAACTAAAATTAAACATCAAAGATGTGTTGATTTTTTAATCAATTATGGATATCTGTTGATCCTTCCGCATTGGGAATATAATCATACATTTTCTGTTAACGTTGATTCAAGTTGTAACGTGCCCGATAATTAATTAAGCTTATGTCCACAAACTATTTTTTAACAGCAAGGGGACCTACAAAACGGGTTCTCTGCAATAATTGAAGCCAGGCATATCTATACATCACTTCATCTCCTTGTTCACTTTCTCTTCTCAAAATTTCTATTAGAATTTTCTTTAACGTGTGATGAACTTATATCATGCTACTGGGTCAGAAAGCAATTTACTGCAGGAAACAGTAAGAACTGCTAGTTGATGGTGGATAAAGATGCCGCTTTGTGAATCGGGAGCGATTACCAAGGTTAATTTGTTGTGACGAATAACAGGAAGATGAGGGATCGGAGCGCGGGGGTTGATATGCAGACAGGGATCAAGGGAGTTATGTTTGACCTTGAATCCATTTTCTTTTTCGTGGTGCGACTACAGGTGTAATATATAGATTTAGCCAGGGCTAAAGGCGAAGCATCCGTTTATATACTTCTAAAAAAAGCAATAAACTGTAAACGTATTATCTTAAAGCCATGACAAAGAAATATTCAAATCCCTACGTAACATCTCGAGCCTTTGATTTACCTTTTGAGGAAGGGTTTCAGTTTTCCCGTTGAAACACATCTGAATGAATAAACTCATCTCCGGCCATCGAGCTCAAAGTCTTCTGTTTTACCGAAACTAAACTGTAACTGCGTTACATGCAAAACTTTAACAGCCCCCCTTGTGGGGTGGGGTGGGGGGAATTTTAAAGGTTGCGGACCATTTAAGTTTCGAATTGATCGCCGTATTATATTATTGCATCATAGTGTGTTATTGCTTTTTAAATAGAAAACCAAAAAAAATATTGTTGAAATTAAGGACAGAACGGTAGATTGAAATGTTTATTTTAGGAGGAAAAATTAAAATTACTCTAAGCAACATCAAAATCCAACAGTTGATAGCTAGTTAACATTACAAAAGTTTAAATTTGTTTAAAAGTGTTTTTTTTTTTCATTTGTGCGCCTTGTTTACATCATACCTAATCGAGGAAGACCTTTACAAGGCAAAATTGAGATTTTATTAGACACTGTACTACAGTAATAAAAAGAATTTTTCTAGTTCTTTATTACAGAAACAATCAACTTTTAATCGCCTTGGACTTGTTCCAAATGGCCTTTTTTTCTGCATTGTTGCATTTACATCCAGTTAAAGGCAAGTTCATAAATCATAAGACTGCGAACGAACAGAATGCCGTCTATGTTTCAAATTTAATTTTCAATAAAATTGTGAGTAATCTGTTTGACTTCAAATTAGTTGGAAAGCTTAGAAAAGTCATTAAATTTAATGAAAACGCTAGTAAAAGATACTTTCTCGTAAAATACACTCAATTTGAATCTTATATCTCCCCCTTACAACTTCCTCTACGAGAGTTCATAACAGTTTTTTGCACAGGGTGCCCAAATCGTCTGAAAATGTTTAAGAAATTATAGGTTGGCATGAGATGAGTTTTCTTATGTTAAGTAACTGCTTTAATATAAACCTTCTATCGCGCTCAAAAAATCTGCATCAAAGAACTGTAATTTTGTAAGTCAACTTAGTTGACCCAACTCAACTTGGTGTTGGCTCTTGTCCATCCGTTAAAATGGGTAGCCGTGTGTTTGCATTTTAGGCGAATCTGTGGACATGTTAGACTACTTCAGTAGAATGACGCTGGAAGTTATACTCTCCACCGCATTTGGTTTCGAAACTGACATTAAAACGACAAATAAAGCCTGTTATTTAAAAAAGTGAAGGAAGTTTTCCTTACTCCTTGGATAATAGACATTTTAAGACGGTTTCCTTTTGAAATATATCTTTTAAGGATTCTGGAACTCCAAGCTACTTCGAAAAGGTCGCCTCAGAGATCTTACAGCAAAGGAGAAAAACTAGCTAAAAACTGGGCCAACAGGAAGACAAGATTTGATGCATTTGATGCTGACAGCGAACGAGGATTCAACTGAAACTCACCGATGAGGCAATAATTGGCCAGTGTCAGATCTTTCTTTTCGCGGGTTACGAAACTTCGAGCAATACTTTAGCCTATATCAGCTACCAGCTGGCCCTGAACCAGAATGCACAGGACAAATTAAGAGAGGAGATCAAGGAAGCAGTAAAGAGAAACCTTGAAAGCTCTCTGTACGACCTTTCTCATGACATTGATTATCTTGATTGTGTTATAAATGAGTCACAGCGACTAAATCCACCTTTGGCTCAGGTTAACCGTGAATGTGTCAACGACTACAAGTTTAATGACATATTTATCCCATTTATATCATTTGTATTTTCTACATCGTGACCCTGATGTCTGGCCCAACCCAGAAAAATTTGATCCCGAGAGATTTCGAAGCTCCGCGAAAGACGATCGTCACCCATATCAGTACTTGCCATTCGGTTTAGGGCCAAGGTCATGCATTGGGATGAGATTCGCTCTAATGGAGATCAAGATTGCTTTGGTGAAATTCTTGATAAAGTACAAGTTTCTACGTTCACCCGAGACACAGGTACCTTTGGAAATTCTTGCTGGTGTCACTCTGATCCCGAAATATGGAGTCCACGTGAGAATAGAAAGGGTTTAGAACTCTTTGCTTCGGCTTTCCTATTCTTTTTTTTTGTGTTTGGTGTGGCTATCTCCGTCTAATTAGCTGCTACCATCAGTTTTCTAAACTTTGGGACCTAATGTTGGTAGCTGATATACTCGAACCAAGAAAAAACATTTTTAAAACTAGGAGTAACACCACCTGTTTGCGAGAAAAAAAGAAGAAAATGGTTTGTTGTCATAAAAATGTAAAACTAAAGTACAATTAAGTATAAATTTGAGACGAATAAATAAAAATGAATTAAGTTACAAACGTTTCAATAAATTTCGTTATGTATTTCTAAAGTAGTCTAAGGTCGTGGTAACAATAATGCCAATTGTGCATCCTTATTGCTTTTAATGGAACTTTATAAATTACCATCGTAAATGGTAAATAAAAATGACAAATCGTGTCAGACAAATATGTTTCTCAATTACTATTTCAAAAGTTAACAAAAAATTAAAACTGAACTTTTACGCTAAAGAGTTTTCAAAAAGCTTTAGCAAAAGTTTGTCCATCTATGCTTCCTTTTGTATTTGCTGTGATAGTTATCCCTTCTGTCCATGTTTTGATCGGTTATTTTTATGTTTCACTCAGTTTTGTCGTGGTTCTTACTGTTTGAAATGTCATTTAACACTGATATTCCACAATTTGGGTCCCAGAAATTTGAAAGAGTTTTTCCCATGAGAAGTAGCATGTTCAACCTCGAAGTAACTGCAACTTGTTTGTGCCTCTCAGTATAAAGTGACGTAACGAAATTTTTGTAGTCCTGATCTGTTAACTGTCTAGTTTGCGATGTGCTGTGTAACTAAGTATCATTATTTTAAATCCCGTTTGTGGGATGAACATCAGCTTGTTGGATTGTTGCTGAAAACGTAGCACTATTTGTGAACTGCCTAATTTCAGCTTTCATAAACTCGTTTGTGTTTTTCTCTGGACGAAGCAGGATGACAAATAGTTTTGGCGCGAAAACGCACAAAAGAATTCCATATGCGGTGACGAGGGCAGTGGCACAGGCCACAATGGTTGTGTAAAAACCTTCCAGGGACGTGTGCACCGGGTAAAATGACACCCAGGAAATCAGGAGCACGTACATCGCCGACCCAATGTATCTCGTTTCGTTGAAGTTTTCTGGAAGTCGCCTGGCTTTAAAGGCGTAACCAGCGCATACTAGAGACAGCAAAATGAAATAGCTAAACATGGTTGCCCTAAGGACACTTCCGATAGCTGATCTGAATGGCATACAGGTGTAAAACACATGTGTCTGTACTCGTATCTCCTGGTGCTCGTAAGGTGGATCAAGAGTTAGCCACAACACTGCCAGAATAACTTCAACTATGTTGAGTCCCAAGACCACAAGAAATTGACGTTTGCGATCCACGATGTATCGCTTGAACCAGTTTGGAATGATGTTGGTCTGAAAAGCGCGGACCAAACGGTTTGTCTTCAAGAAGAGGATGGAAACAAAAGTCGTATTAATAAAGTACCTTAGGGGATAAATAATACAACATAACATCCTTGTGGGCTGAGCAAGATGGAGCAAGGTGAGAACAAAACACAACGCGATTGCGACAAGCAAAAGAAGGCTAAGTTCTCGATTGGATACCCTCACTAATGGTGTACTCTGGTTCTTCACAAAAACAAAGATGGCCATGAATGTTGCAAGCAATCCAATAACCGTTAGGATCAAAAATATGACTGCAGTAACATCTGACCACTTGATGTTGATAACTGGCAAAGGCAGGCATGCTGTACCGTCGCCGTTTGATTTATGTAGTTGTGGGCACTTCGTACAGTTGGGAGAGCTATGCTGTTTACTGATGGAGCCCAGAGGACACTTAATGCATTCCCAGCAACAGGACACAGTGATCGTTTGCTTAGTTCCCGGAGGACAACGGTGACTGCACGTGGATATTGGAGGCTCACTTTCTTCATTAGTCCACTTTATTTGTTTGTCGTTGATTGTGAGGTTGATACGAGTTCCCCCTGTCCATGTCCCCACCTTAACATTTTCATAATTCTCCGCCTGTTTCTGAAAGTTCACGATATCGTACGACGAAAAAGTGGGATCACCACTTTCGGTGAACTGCACTTGCCCTGTTATGCCTTGAAAGCTCACTTTCCTGAGTTTCAGAAGCATGGCTTCGGGTGTGACTTTGGCATTTTGCTCAGGACAGTACCCACTCGCTAAAGGTCCGCCTCCGGGATTTTTACACTTCAGTAAAGAGTCCAGCGCGTGTGCAAGGGCATAGACGGCGTCTGTCAGATAAGGAATGAACGCGTTGTGTAGTTTGGCGAAGACTCGATCGTCTATTTTGGCCGAGTAAAGGCAAGCACTTTCAGTCATTGAGGAGCAGTTTAGATGGCTTGCCCAAAACTCCTTCCACCACGGATTGGCGCTTTCTCGGGTCTTATTTAGTGTGATTCCCTTAAGATAATCCTCAAACAGATTGTCTGTGAATAGATAAGGCCTTATTCCTATTGCTCCTTTTAGTATGACAGCATTTTTTTTCAAAACGTCTGGATTGATGGCAGCTATTGCCTCACTAATAAGAAATGTTCGTCCTTCAAGCCCCTGCGCAGTTGCTTCTTCCAGAAATCTTTTTGCAGGTTCATAGGTGCTCCATAAGACGACCACTTTGATGTTTTCAGCATCTTTGAGTTTTCTTACGATTGATGTCATTTTTCCTTTGTATCCCGAACGCGTGATGTACTCCGAAAACGCGATGCAGAATGTCTTTCGGTCGTAAGCTTCTCGTTCCAACGCGCGTAAGCCGTATCGACCGTAGGAATGGTCAACGGCTACGGCTGCAATATACTTCCATTGATAATACTCTATTATGTCAACCATGGCTTTAGCTTGTTGGCCATCCGGTGGAATGGTGCGAAAAAAGGAGTTAAAATACGGTGAGCTCAACTCTTCGCTGGTAGCGGAAGGACTTATAGTTGGAATGGCAGCCACATTTAGTAAACTCGAGACGAAGGCGGTGCTACTCGAATCGTCAGTGCCAATAACCGCAGAAATCGGAGTCGTTAGATTATCCATATTTATTGTAAGCTTCGACTTACAGTTATCACTTTGTCCTTCCAGTAGTTCGTTCAGAAAATTACTTTTCACAAAGTCATTGGCTTTTTTCATGTCGAGAACAGGTGTGTCGCAGTAGTCTCGAATGTCGAAGCCCAGTGTCACATTTGGTAGAAGCTCAGGATCCTTGTTAATACGCTCGATTGCAAAAGTTATAGCCTCGGTGTATCCAAGGCCGAAAGCGTAAAACTCACCGCATTTATCGTGGGCGGTTCTGACGTGAAGAGGAAGCAAGACTCCTAGAGTAACGTTGCCGGGCTGGTAGAATCGTTTTGGGTCGATCGAGGTAGCTGGCGAAGAGTGCATCAATAACCATAACAATAGGAAATGAAACTGAGACATTTTTTCCGCGTTAAGCCAGTTTACTTTTCTGTGCATCAGATTAAGCTAGAAAAGAAAAGAAAACGAAAATGTTCATTAATATATATGCCTTAAATAAGTAATTTTTTGTTCCTCAGTTGGCGTCATTTAAAACCTTTTAAGGTAATTAAAATAATTGGGTTCAGTTAAAGGGTCAATCTCATGAACTGCGCATGTGCTGGCCGAAGCTCAAAACTTGAAAAATTCTGTAGAATATTTCAAGATTGACCCGGCTAAAAAAAGATGGCGGCTGCAAATGGCAGAGGCGGCCATGACGGTAAACGAAGGAACTCGGGTCACAAGAAAAAACGATTTCTGACCTGAAACGGTGCAAAAGAGAGTGGTTTAAAAACCTTCAACGTCCTTTCCTCGAAAATAATATATTTCAGTCGTGGCTTACAGTGAAATTCGGGGCAGGATGTGAATGTTCTAGTGACAGCGATTTGGTGGCACGTTCGTTATCTGTTGAATATCGGAGAAGGTAAGTCATACGTTTCTTTGCCTGATGATTAAACCGTTAAAGATTATTTTTGTCAATGAGTCATATTTATGATCATATTTATGACACTTGCACGAAGACATGCAAAAGAGGAAATTGAAGCCAAGGTGCGACGATGCTTATTATGTTTCAGTGATATATATGTTTCGTGTTGGTTAGCATTTGTTTTTTTTCCATTTCAATGTTGATTATCGATAAAAACTTATTTTCCTTAAAGGGCCGCAGACGCAGATTACAGGAGACCAGTGAAATAAGAGGTTTAGAACGGTGCAGGTCTTCTGCCACAGACCTCAACTTAGCCTGCGAACGCCAGACGTTTCTCCTCGTTCATCGCCTCGGAGGGACGTTTCGCGAGGAGGAACGTCTGCGACTCAGCGACAGAAATTCCATACCGATGACGTAAATCAATGTTTACATAATAAATCCGGTAGTCATGGAGTTCCAAATGCAAATTTGTTCAATTTTACGTTTCTCCTGGTCGATTTTGGTAAAGTGTTGTGTTCATCTGCGAATGAGCTCCGGAAAAACTCAAATGCTTCTTCTGAAGAAGACTATATTCCGCAAATATTGACTGTTTTGTTAGAGATTCAATGCCTTTACATTTGACCTTTGCGTACTTTTGTCTTTTGTCTGTCATTCGTAAACAATAGCTAAAACAGTGAAACTACTCCGTCGACAAATTAGCGCTTCTGACCGGGTTCCGGACAGATTTTGCGTCATCAGTATGGAATTTCTGTAGCTGAGTCGCAGACGTTCCTCCTCGCGAGGAGAAACGTCTGCCGTTCGCAGGCTTACCTCAACTCCAGTTAAACCTTTTGGTCAGCCCTCGCCTTCTGTTGTCGATTCTCCGGCCATTATTGCTGATAGTTTGCTTAACACTTCTGAGCTTTGGAGTAAGTCTCCCATTCGAGATCTTGGTGGCGTAGATGGCGAGAGCAATAAATCAGCAATGTAAGTTGCATTTACGAATACGTGCATTGGTTACAATATGAATTAATATATATATTTAGCCAAGCCTAAAAGCGGAGCTCCCGATTTCATTACGTAATAATAACTATAATACAATATAGCCTAACTGATACCTGCCAGTTGGTATCAAGTTGTAGTCTACCACGCAACCACATTTGTTAAGCGTTTTGCTGCTTGATGAGTCAAAAATAGCTGCTTGGGAGACTAATCAAAGTCTGATGTTTTCCCCTTGGAAATGGTGTCAAATTTCCCTTTCTTTCTAAAAAATAGATTTATAAATCCTTCGCTTAACACTTTGAATATAAATCTGGAAACCAAATGTTATGTAACTGAGTCAACTACATCACAACAGTTAAATATTTCCTTTATGGTCATGATTATTTAATTGTCATTGCTTCAAGCAGACCTTCCAAGTTATTACATGTAATAATAGTAATAATAATAATAATACTAATAATAATAAGTAATGGTAACAGGACTGAGTGGAGTCCAATTCGGTCTGTAATCATACGAATGATTAACAAAATCGGACGACCGTGTAGCGGGAGTCCGATTTGTTTCATCACGAGTATGATTACAGATCGAATTGGATGACACGAAGTTCTGTTACCAGTTAATCATAACTTTAACAAAATTTGTGATATATAGGGCTCTTTTTAAATCAAAACACAAGAAATTCCAAGATTTTTCGCTAACAATGAAAAAAAAAGCCATTTAAGCGCGTGCGTGATGGCGCGTACTGTCCAATTTAGGCATGACACGTACTGTCCTATTAAACTGTCCTATGAAGGCTGAAATCAGGGCAGTTGAGAACCAATCAGATTTGAGAATTTTGTTATAGTTATGATTATAATAATAATAACAATAATAATAGCTAAAGCAATCTATTTAACAAATCGACCACAATTTTCCATGGTGTACACTCTTAGGGGTGCATGTTTACATGACACTGGGGCAACTTTCGCCCTGACGCAAGTTCACTCTGGTTCCCTCTCATGGCTCTACATTTGTTTACATAATACCACCATGCCGGCACAAGTCACTCCAGCGTCAGTTCACCCCGGTCGTTGCAGCACGGCGAGAATTTCACTCCGGTACAAAATCTCCCAACAGTATCATCTAAATGCGAAACAACCACTTGCTGCGGTGTGAAATCGGTCTGCCGGTGGACTGGAACAGTAATCAGAGCAACTGTGGAGTCCAACCCTGTTTACTAAAAGCAAATGATCCTCCAGTATTGCATCTTGTGTTGCTGCGATCTGCATTAGCATCTTCACTAAGGGATCTCTGTCATCTGATATGGGCTCAGCCGTTCCCTCAGGTGGTGGCCAGAGGTCTTTTCTTGGCTGCCCTTCTTCGTCATTGCCAGCTGGATGTAATGCTGTCATGGCAAAGGTTTCATCTGCCCACTGACTAAGTCTAGCTGCATACTCTTCCTCTTCACAACCATCTTCACGAACTTCATGCAATAGCTGATGTGGTTGCCTGTCTTCCCTCCAGCTGAGTTGGTGCCAATGAATTTGACCACGGGACTTGGCAAACTCATAGCGGTACCAATAATCAGAGACACCAAATACCGGCTTCAGTATCTTCTCATGGTAAGCCTGGGTACGCAGGTCAAAGTAACTCACCACTACATGAGTATTTTCTTGTACTGCCTTGAAGCGGGCATTGCTATCTTCAGCAAGGTTGACTTCTTCGCCTTTCGTCTGCAAGATGTACTCTTCCAGTAGCCTTCTAAGAGGAGGAAAGTAAAACTCGGCACAGCTTCCAGTCATGAAAAATGAAGGCAACCCACGCTTCTCATTGACCATGAACTCCACAAGGGCACGAAGCTCTCTGCGTCTCTGGTGCCAGTACTGAGCTGTACCACGCAGATTTGCGCCAAAATACAACAACTTGTCGGTAAAAGTGTCACCTCTCGCAAGTCGCTCTTGCAGGTCTGCAACAGTTATGTGTGGGTCACCAAGTTGCTGATCAACAAAGAACCGACTCTGCTCCAGGGCACGCTTCCTCATGATCATATTGTGGACAACAAACTTCCACACCTTATGCCTCGCAAACCTTCCGTCTTGGTACCACAGCAGGTGCTCTGCCCAGTTATGCAGTGAAGGAGATGTCACTGGCCGGTTTATGTGGAAATCACCCTTTCCATGGGGAAACAAGCAAGGAAATGCCATCGTAAAAAAGTAGGGAGTGGTAAACTCTGATGCTGGTGTTGTACCCGTGGTCGGCCAAGGGATCACTGGTCGTTGCACATTTCCTTGTGCTTCTTCAGCTTCACTTTCCCGAGATTCAGAAACAACTTCATTTATGGCTGCTTCTACTTGTGCTTGCACATTCACTCCAGGCTCAGGAAGAATAATTCCAGAGACTGTTGAGTCATCAGTGCTGTCTGTTTCCCCAACATCCAATTGTTGTGGTGCAGGGCCTTGGTCATCAATGCGTTCTGTTTCAGAGAACTCAACAGTCCTCAAATTCGGCAACTCACCATCTTCTGGTAAATTCTCTATGCGAGCACCATCAATAACAACATCACCATAAGCAGGATTGTTGTCCTTGAGCCAACGAAGGGCTCCTTCAACACGGTGTCTTCTAACCCTGAAGTCCTTATGGGTATCATCTTTTCCTTGTCTTCTCACGCGTATGATATCCACCTCTGCTGGTAGGCGTGGAAGAATAGTGGCTGGTTCTTGCACAGCCTGTGGGAAAGCAATGCAATGTCCCTTTGAGGCAATACCTCCATGCTTCAGTAGGTGTACATGCACAGTAGGTGCTAGCCTGGCTATCAGCATCTGTTCAGCATCTGACATGTTAGACAAAATCTCAGGAACAGCCATTGGATCCATGTTATTCTCACCAGACCAAACTTTTGGCACCTTCTTATCTCTTCTGCAGCGAGTACACATGTTTCTCGTGCCCTTGCACTCCAATCGCCTTTCCTTGCAGACCTCACAAAAAAAGAATGCATAAGTCATCTGCTCCACCTCAAATGCACGAATAGCACTGTATGCATTATCTTCTTGCTGACTAGACCCTGCAGGTGGAGGAGGTGGTAGATCTCCAACGGCTTCACGCAACCTTTTCTCTTGTTCTGATATTCTTCTTTGGTTTCGCCGCTGTCTTTTTCTCCTGTCATCCTCCGTTTCCACTTCACCAGGCTTTGCAAACTCATAGTCCACACCAACTGCCCTTGCTCTAGCAATAAGGCGGTCATCTTCTAGGTGGCTACTATTATTTACTTCTGGAAGAGGTTGCTGTGTTTCCTGCACGTTGCTTGCTTCCTCGATTGGGGCATTTTCTACTACAAGGGTGTCCCTTTCCATCTCTTCTCCTAGTAAATGAATTATCTTTATTTACCAACTACACAATATAAGCTTAGTGGCACTAGTGGACTCTATTTTTAGCATGCCTGAGGGATAAGTGAAGTTGTTTGGGGTATTCAATTACAGGAGAAGAATTAATAGAATTGTGACTCTTGGGCTATGCAGGCTACAGCCTGCCTACCTAATGGTGCTTGTGTTACTGATTTCAGAACCTGATTTCAAAAAGGAAATACACAGTATTTTTCCAAACCTTAGATAAAAGAACAAGGTTTGAAAATCGTTTTCTAAGTGGTGATAACTACTGACTGAGATTTCATAAATCAGTCATCAGTCTTTTGATGTAATGTATAGATCTTGACTATCACATGCTTTACTAACATTATCTCATTTTATAAAGAAAACTGCTACAAATTGTACTTGTAGAAAGGACCTTCATGCTGTGCTACAACTATTTTGAACCTATTCTCACCATGGAGCTATCCTTAAGTGGTTGTACTTTTGTCCGCATGTCCGCTCCCTTATTTGCAAGGATCTTATACAGGCATTTGTTTTCATGATTCACTACAAATATTGTTATCATTTGTTTCCCCTTTTCTTCTTCATTTATATTCCACAAAATACTTAACCCCATTCACACCAAAGCTTAAACAAAGTTAAAATTGTTTGCTTTATAATAGCTGCTTACTGACTAAGTTTCTTGCAAATTACCAGAATGGTTGAAGGTCATTATTTTGAATCCTGTGTGAGAATCTGAGGTCCAATTTTCTGTGTCTGTTTTTCATTTTAATACATGTTTAGTTGGTGTGAATGGGTAGCGTGTGAATTGGGCATGAGTGTTTGCATAAGTAGTCACTCGCCTTTGAGTTCAATTTCCATTTTTCAAAAAATATCAAAACTGAATGAGCCTTAAATTAAAGGGCAAATGCAATTTGAGCTTTTTGAAAAACACATGAGTGCAAATAAATTCCACATTGAGTGAGAAAAGTCATATGATTACTTTTTAATAATATACATGAAATAATTTACATGTACTTTCCTGCCTGCCTTTGTATGCTTTAATTTTGCAACACATACTTAGTTGTTTCGCATTTATTTTAGCATCTCAAAATCAAGGAACTGAATTGTTTGTCCTTAGTTATGGACAGGTGTATCCTTAACTCTTTCAATGCGTGTCCATAGCTGTCATAATAATTAATTTTCAGACCATTTTGGGCACATAGTTGCCCACTTGTTTGTTTATATTACTCATGAGTCTTGATGTAGAAGGACTCCACTAAGCAGTTTGTTGGGTTTGGCATCCTAGAAACTCTCAATTTTCTCTGAAAATCCTTTCTCTTTGTACAATAGCTTCAAACATCAAATCAATATATGGTCCTGTTTACAACGTTTATATTTGATTTTTGTTTTCAATTGTTCAATAGTACTTTGTCATAACAGAACTAAATTTTGCTTTGTATGCCAGCTATTTTTCCACTCGTCAAGTTACCTACCTGGCTTCCCACGGGGTGACCAGCAGATTGTGGTACCTGATTGGTTCTGATATATTTCTATTGTTTATTAGCTAATCACATTTTTTCATTCTCTGAGAACATATTTTTTTATTCTTATTTGCATAATTTTTCCTCATTTTTGCACTGTGTTTACTAAAATTTGCACTGCTCTAAGACAATCACTTTCAACAAATTGTTCCATGTATATTATTATCTTTCATAATAAATATCATCTTCTGTAATCAATAATTATTATATCAGTACCTGCTGAATGACCTTGCTCTTGTTCACCTGGCAGAGAGCTTTCCATGCTACATTCAAGTTGGAGGACTTCACTTTCATGTTCTTCTATGGCTAAGAAGATAAGATATAATCTTAATAAATTGGGCAAGCAGATTGTGACACCTGAGGCTGATTGGTTCTTATACATTTCTATTGTTCAGTGTTATCCAGAAGTTTTAGAGTAGCCAGCTCCCAAAGCAAAGAAACTGGTGCCTGACACCAAGCACTGATAAAGCGAGAGTACTGTATCTAAGGGAGGGGTTTGGGGACATTAAGCCCAGAGATCTGAGAAGTTTTGCTCGTGATTTATAAGCTTTTCCAGAGTTCTCCCAAGAACCAAGTGAGTTATCATGCTGGTAAATCCATAGAAAATGTGGTCTTTTACTTTTATAAAATAACTTTAAAGCATGTTTCAGTTTACTATGAGATTACCAGCACAATAAACTATTGGTTTTTAACCAATCAGAATGCATGTACTGTCTTAGATATTTTACAATTAAAAATATTATCTGGCAATGTCTCATCAAAAATCATTCAGTAAATATATCGATAACACCATTAGCAAAAGAGCTTTTTGTACGACAAGTTATTGTTTTTGTTTCTTTTAGGACCTTCTGAAAAATTCAAGATAAAAGGTACAGACAGTTTTTTTTACTGTTTTGAGTCATAAGAGTAGGCAGCAAAACCACCAGTCGCCTGCGCTTCTGGAGAACACTGATTGTTCACAGGTTTTCATTCTCTGAGAAATTTGCACTTTATTTCCTTATTTTTGCATTATGTTTCCTTGTCTTTTACTGTGTTTACTAAAAACTGCACTGCTCTAAGCCAATCTCATTCAAGAAATTTTTCCATGTATATTATTAAGTTTTATAATAAATACCATCTACCATGAACTATATCAGTACCTGCTGATTGACTTTGCTCTTGTTCACCAAGCAGAGAGCATTCCATGCTACATTCAACCTGGAGGACCTGACTTTCATGTTCTTCCATGGCTACGAAGATAAGCAAGCAGATTGTGACACCTGAGGCTCATTGGTTCTTATATATTTCTATTGTTCAGTGTTCTCCAGAAGTTTTAGAGTAGCCAGCTCGAAAGCTACTAGGCAAAAGATTATGGTGATAACAATACATAAAAGTAGTGACAGAAAATGAATTAATACTAAATATGTCAAGGACTTTAAGCTGGCTAAACAAAGGGGCGGTATTTGCTAGATAGTGAGCTTTTGTTATGAGCCGCACTAGACGCTTTTGCAAAAGGTAAATACAGTTTAGGCTGGAACAGTAGGTGGAGGACCAGGCGACATTACAGTATGTTAAGAAAGGATATACAAAAGGTGACAATGATCTTGAAAACATTTTAAAATGACATCGTAGAAAACCTTTTTTGCAGTTGTTGTGTTACAATTTGACGATAGTTGTTACGTAGATGCGAAAAAACATCCCTTAGCCTCGTTTTCAACTCGCAATTCCACACTGAATACCTCTCTTCGTTAACCAATCAGAATGCGTGATTTTACTCAATTATGCAATTCTATAATAAATACCATCTACCAAGAACTATATCAGTACCTGCTGAGTGACTTTGCTCTTGTTCACCAAGCAGAGAGCATTCCATGCTACATTCAACCTGGAGGACCTGACTTTCATGTTCTTCCATGGCTAAGAAGATAAGATAAAATCTTTAGTTGGGCAAGAATTTTCCCTCACCCCTACATACACCTATTGTTCAAAGAAAACATGTCAGAACAATACTGAGCCAAAAGTTGTAATTTCTGGTTTAACTCTAATGGGGAATTGTTTTTAAGAAAAAAAGAGCTGAGCTTGACAATATTCCTGGAAATATTATTTACTACACTGTACCCTCCAATGAATGAACAACTTGATAACCACCCTCAAAACTGGTTTATATTATTTCCCCATCTCTCAACACAAGGAGTTTTTGAGCATTTATGATCACATAATTTTTGTCTTAATTTGGCTATTACTGCAAAGTACAATGTCTTCAATACAGTAAAAACCTAGCTGTGACTAAGAACCTGGTTTTTAGGAACCTGTTAGGCTAAACTTGCCAGTTATAATTAGGCCCCCTCTATACAAGAACCTGTTTAGCCCAATATTTGACACACATCTTTATTTTCTCAAATCTATAAAAAAAATTCTATACACCTGGAAAATATTCAGGTGAACCTCTTTGGGAAACATAATCTGCAATTTTTTTTTCTTTCAGAAAATAAGAACCTTTTCATTTTAGAAAAATAGACAAATTTTTTGCCAATAACTACTTTTTTAAGAACGTACCTGTTAATGCAATGGGAAAATCCAGGTTCTTACCTACGAGTTTTTACTGTCTTTTGACCGGTCCGAGCAAAAATTTGTTTGGCAGGTAATAATTTATTTTGACCGGTTAGTAACTAGACATGACCGAGCTAAAATTTGTTTGGCAGGTAATAATTTATTTTGACCGGTTAGTAACTAGACATGACCGAGCTTAAATTTGTTTGGCCTGTCAACATTCAAAAATAATTTCTAACCCTGGCTGCCCTCCTTATTTACATAGATCTCCATACACATTCTTAAACACTCGAAGATAGGTATCTACAAAATGGAAAAGCCTAGATTTATAGTAAAATAATAAAAGTTATTTCAATTACAAGACGGAGAATAGATCCTTCAAATTCTGTTTACCCTGAATAAAACAAATAGAGGTAAGCTCGAACAATCTGCACCAAAACGCTCTTTCAACAAACATTGAAAATCTTCAAATTCAAGGTGCTCTCTGCTCTCTTTTCAAAAAACATAACAACGCTTTCACAGACCGTATAATTTACAATCCTCTAACACTGAATCATTTTAACTTGTCACAGAGGCCAGAGTCGCCTAAAATTTACATAAGGAGTTATCATTCATTCAGCGATGCATCGGACACATGGCAATGGTTATAATTTTCGATAAAATTTCATTAATACAATTTAAGATTACCTTATTTTCCGCGCCAGAGACAACGAAAATACACCAAGGAGCACGAATTATAAGGTTACTCTATAATTTTATCTTGGACGCGACTGTCTTGTTAAAGTGAAATTTCAATCACATCGTTTCTCTTCAATGAAGAGGACACAGGTCAACTTCAATGGATGATAAAGGTATCAACTCTAGACTGCGTGACAACAAATGACGTGTGGTGATTGGTCCAAAAAAACTGATGCAATTTATACAAAGAGGTTATTGATTAACAAACAAAACAAAAGCTACCTCTGTTTTCGTAAAATCCCCGATTCATATAACAGAAAGCTAACCTCGGCAAAAATTAGCTCACCTTCTCCTCCCTCTTGTTCGTTTTCGTTTACACGACGCCTGTTTTTCCTTGCTGTCTCTCGCTCCCTTCTTCGCCGCTCGTCGCTTATTAGGCGTCTATTTTCTCTTGCTCTCTCTCGTTCATTCTCCAGTTGCTCTTCAGTGAAATTTTGTCGCCTTTCCCTTTCTCTTTCTTGCGCTTTTCCCCGTTGTTCGTCAGTAAAATTTTGCCTCCTTTCTCTGTTTCTCTCTTGCTCTCTCTCGCGTTGCTCCTCAGTAAAATGTTTCCTCCTTTCTCTGTCCCTTTCCTGTTCTCTCTCCCGTTGCTCATCAGTAAAATTGCGCCTCCTTTCTCTGTTTCTTTCTTGCTCCCTCTCCCGTTGCTCGTCAGAGCAGTTTCGCCTCCTTTCTCTAGCTCTCTGCCGCTCTCTCTCTCGTTGAGCTTGGCTTGCTTGCCGCCTACTTTCTCGTTTTCTCTGCCTCTCTTTATCTCTATACTCCAAACTAGAGGGCATAATAAATAAATAATGTAGAAAATACGGATGTATAAAAGACGTCAACCGTCACGAAAAATTTCTTTTTGTTCTGAGTTGACTTTCCTTAACTTCTAAGTTGTTTATGCTTCACAAAACGCGGGTTGCCATTCGTTTTCGCGCCAAAAAACCCTTACCACAGACTACCCGAAATTTTGCGTTGGTATGCCTGTGGTGCGGACGGACGGTCGGGCGGTCGGTGTACGGTCACGTGATTACCAAATTTTCTCGGATGGGTAGTTTACCACATTTTGTTACCCATGGTGCTCCGCTGCGCGCTTCGCGCGCTAGAGCTCCGCTATAAAGGTATCTCACAGTTTGTTGTCTTTATTTACATATCACAGGCAACAATCCCATCTGATTTCTTTCTTTTTTTTTTTTTGATTATAGTTTGAACTCGTCTTTATTTTCTGACGATAAGAATATGTGTTCTGATTCAGAAGGGTCTACCTCTGAATACTCGACAGTATATATGTTGTAGTTATATGTTTATCTCAGATAATTTTTGTTTTTCTTTAGTTTTTGAGTATGGTAATGTATGCTAATGACGTTTAAACAAAAGAAAAATACAAATTACCTGAGATAACAAATTAACAACAACATATATATATACCTACATATATTCCATCGGATATTGGATAAACATAACAGTCTATCTATTATTGCACTTGGAGAGTTTTCATTACCGCATGTCAGGTTTTTACAAGTAATCTCTTCCTGCTAACAAACACTTTGTTCCCAGGGTGATCTCTAAACCGGGCATGAAAGGTCCATTGGTGGGGTACATTGCCTATGAATAGTATTATGTTATACTACAGTTGACCATATTGTTTTGGTGCCTTTTTTCAGTAATCAAGCACTTTATAATTTTGCCATCCTTGAATAAAGACAGATGTATTGACACTGACAGTGACACTGATTTTTATGTACAAAATTTCAGTTGCCCCACAGGCTGGGTAAGAAAAATTAGCTTCTGCCACTATCAGGGTGTTTCCTAAAGCGTTCAACGATAATATGAGGCGCATACATGCATTGGTGAAACGCCAATGCATAAAAGTGTTAACCCCCCCTCCCCCGACCCTGCCTTTCTTCATATGCCTGGGTCAAGAGATCCACTTCTTATGAAAAAATTTTTATTTTTCCCTCTATTTTTTTTATACTTTCTAACTGCTGTTTATCTCAACAGGCACACAGGAAGTATTGAATGTGCTAATAGCCTATCCCTGCTGTATGCATCAAAGAGGATATCTTCCAGGTAATTACTTGTTGACTGTACTGGTGATGAGGATGTTAATGATCATCATTATGATCGGCTGATTCTCTATTGAATGCAGTGCTCTATTGTGGCCTTAATTTTCTGTTTAGTAGCAATATTTCCTCAAACTTGAATATTTTACAGTTACAGGGCCTACAGAGTAAGACAATGCCTTGAAGTGATTGACTGGAACTACCACCTTCACCTCCCCCCTGCCACAAACCAAAAAAAAAAAAAGAAAAAAAACAGGAGAACAGATGTTCAGCTGAAAGTACTATCAGTGGACAAAGCAATGGGACATAAAGATCATAACAGTAGACAAGGGATATGAATATATTCCCCTCCTCATTGCTAACATATTACATGCCAGATTACATGATGTGGATATCTTGACAAGGAATATCTCTCTAAATGCAAGTGATCCCCGTCACTGTTAGCCCCAATCCATTGCGGCCATACCACCACCTCCCACTGCAGAATTGCGTAAGTGGTAGAGTCGGTTCAGTTTACCTGCACCGTCAAAAAGCTGTGAACCGGAAAAAGGTGATCTTTAGAAAAATCCATCACCCATGGAAGACTGAGTTGTCATATTTTGAGATACATAGAACAGAGTCCAGTCAGAGTGTTATCAGACTAAGATTTATCACTTTCTTTAATTTTTATACATTTGCATTAATTGATAATTTACAGTATAATCTTATGAGAATCAAGACAGCAAGAAGTAGGAAATACCGATATTCTTCAAAGTGAAATTTTTGTGCAGCATAAGGAATTGTAAACAATGAAAGACATGTCTTGTACTGACATATTAATATTAATTGCCCCCGCAGGGATTTCGCTCAGAAGGCGAAATCCCGAGGAGGCACTCTAGTAACTCGCTCGTATATTAAGGAAAGTACTTACAGATGAATTATTGCCCCCGCAGGGATTTCGCCCAGAGGCGAAATCCCGAGGAGGCACCCTAGTAACTCGCGCGTATATTAAGGACAGTACTTACAGTTCAAATATACAGTCAGTATACTAGAAAAAATCTCGATTTGCTCGAACTGGGGCCGCGAGGAATCGGTAGGTAATGATGACGTTTCTATTGTTTGCGCCCGCAAGTACGAAATGGTTAGGATGACGTAAAGACAGAAAATCTCGAAGGGACCGCTCAGGTAGATTTTGTGACATTTATTGTGCAGTCATACTTCGATACTCTTTTGCATTACGCAGTGACGTTCTGTGGAGCAGTTGTTTTGAAAGTTAAGGACCAAAAGACACTCGTTAAGCGCAGGGGAGGTTATAAAGTGCGTTTAACTGTGTATATATAAACACTTGGAGAGTTTGCCAGACACGAGTTCTCAAATCTTTGATTTATATTGGAAACCTTGCCAGACACTCTTTCTCTCTCTTGGACCGGAATAAGACTCAGCGGCCAAACAAGCAAGACGAGTGAACAACGGCTAGCTTATTACTAGCAGATTGATGGACATTTACAGAAATTCGCCGACAATCAAATTTGTGCTGACTTATTCCCTGCTCACAGATGTCCTTCCGTTATAACTGTTTCAAATAAGACTAGAATGCGCTAGCGTGAAAACTATTCTCGAAGCTGAGAAAACTTTGATCAAAGCTGTGTAAAACGAACTGAAACTGTGCATGGAACCTTGCGTTTCCTGCATTTATCTCACCTATTGCACGGAATATTTGTGAAATTTTCATTATGAATCGGTATGTTTCAAAGAGCTACACAACGAGCAAGAATACTATTGACCGACAATGTATTGTTGGCTTTCACATACCGTCACTAAAATTCAATTTACAAAACTATCCACCATACTGAGATTTTACTTTCATGGTGTATTAGAGCAGCTGAAAACTAATTTTCAAACAAATTTTTCGCTTCAAAAGGTTTCTTGGTTTTGTAACAGAGTACCCTTGAATTGCTAAGCTTTTGCGTGACACAGCATTTTCATGACGGCCGAGAGAGCTGTCATTTAGGTTAAAAAAAATGACTTTTTTCGAGGCATTTTGCTATCTAAACACTTCAAGTATTAGAAAAAGTATTACTTTAATGTTTATGAGTTCCTTTAGGAGTAAATTCACGCTTTTGTAGCAAAACTCGGTAACAGATGTTTCTGCTCGTTTGCGTCCGCCATGTTGGAGCTCATCCGGATGAGCTCCAGCATGGCGTCTCCATACTAAGCTCTATAAATTTGGGTAAAACATTTCCTCGGATATCTCGTAGATGAATTATTCCTTCGACCCAAATCTTGGCGAGGGTCTTTGTATATTTACCTCCTTTCATTTCCCAGATTCTGGACTTTATCTATCCAATGGCTTTGATTTTTATTTTGATATATTTTGAAGGGCGTGACACTGAAAACCAGCAATAGAGCGGGGGCAGCTGTAGTGTCAACTATTACTAGTATTATAGTAAGATGTCAATTTCAACCCCAAGACATTAGCAACTTTTAGACAAACAGTAAGTCATCTGTTTTTGGGAAAATATGCTATGACCTACAGTGTGAACTGGAGTACATGTGTATTAAATAGCAAATAAATTATTGTTTTTCCATGAATCAATTAACTGATCAGTCCGCCCCCAAACTCCCCTATATTTTGCAAGCCCAGCATCATTGAGGAATAAACAATATATAGGGAACTCAAACATTACTATTTACACTTTTATTGCGGAAACCACAAGTTCTTTTGGAAGTTATGGAAAAAGGCTCCCTTGTTATTGATTCACAGCATGTCAAATATCTGGGAAAATGTACCATGTTCGGGAGTCATGTAAAACAAAACAAAGGAAATAACCTGACTTTTGGATTTATACTTTTAGCCCTGGAAGTGATGAGCATCAAATTTCCCCTCTCACATACGTGCTTTGTAAAGCAAATACTGGTAGGCCTTTTTAGAGTTGCAGCTGGAAATGAGGCTAGAATTGACTCGTTTTTAATACAACCCTTCCTGCTTTACTGTGTAAATCACGGTATTTTTGTGCTAACAATTATTATTATGCGTACTTTCCATAAGAAAAGTAGGGACGTTTGTGTCAATACAAGCTCACCTCCATCATCGCATTCAATAAAAAGCTAGGGTACCAAATCCACTACTTAATACAATATTACAGTAGGGAATACAATCCAGGGGAACAGTAATACTTAAGTCTGGAATCTGTTAGCATTGCCACTGGTCAGGATGGTAAAAAAAAAACCGAAACAGTTCTCAATAAGTTGAATGGTAAAACACTCTTGTGCCCCTAACTGTGGTGAGAAATCTGGGTACATGATTTTGGGCAATTTCATTTCATGATCCGAGATTCCAATAAATTCCTGAAAAAAAAAGGAAGAAAAAATCTCCAAAATGCCAAGAAGTCTTGTCTATCTGAAGGCCACTAGAGAGCAGTAAGCCTTCATGAAAAACAATATTTATAACCTTGCAACATGCATCCAAGATAGAGCAAAAGAATCAAAGTGACTCAAGAGGAATGAAAAAAAATAAGAGGCTAGAGAAAAATGGCCTGCTAGTACGTTAGCCAGCTAAGCTAATCAGGCTAAGCTACCACGTACCCTAACCGAAGATGCTAAAGAAGTTATCCACATTATACTACGAAAGCAGCTGACTAAAGTCATGTACAGCCGTAGTTGTATACGTAGAGCACACTTTTTTATTCACCTTCACATGTATATGTTATTGCACCATTGCGTTAGTCTCTGGAAATGTAAAAAAATCCAAATACCACATTGACATCGTCTTTTTCCTTCACTCTGAGCATCTTCTGATAATCTTTCGGTTTGTGGTTTGGTGTCACTTGCCATGCGAAAGACAAGATTTCCCCGTGGTCGCACCTCCTTGCGATTCCTGAGAGGCACAAAAATAACCGTCCATGGATTTCTAACGAAGAGAAGATTCAGAAAAACTAGAAATGCAATAGTTATGATTTTCTTACGATGACAACTTACCCTATTTTTACAACTGGAATTACAACTGTCTCCGCACTGGCCTTTGCAAGAACATCCCCTGTTACTGTTTCCTTTGCGCTTCGCGCTGAAACAGCTCTTACAACTACATCCTTGTGATCTTACCTAACGATAAGAGTTCGATTTGGCGCGTTCTCAAGGTCAAACTAAAGAAATCGAGGACATTCCAAGCAAAATATTTCCACAATACTGAAGAATCCATCATGGCGGCAATGATAAACAAGAGCCTTGTGAGGGCGATCTCCCGAGTATGCGCAACTCATGAGACTGCCCCTTTACACGAAATGTTACAAACGAGACAATGGTATATATTAATGTATTTTGTTTCACTGAGAAACAAACATATCGATTTCTACCTTGACACAGCTGTGTAGCCAAAATGCTGCAAGAAATTGAACAGTGGTGCTTATTTGTTTTCTCAGTGACAAGTGAGGTTTGGAAAATGAACCACACCTATCAAGAATCAGGTTCAGTAGTCCAATATGCCCTTTAGCAGGTACTAAGGATACGGCCGCGCGTGTTAGCAAACAAAAGCGAAGAAATCTCCAGAGTGTTGGGCGTTACCACCGTAGTTTATCTTGGATCTTACGTGGAGGACAGGAATATTACTGCCTGTGGAGGGAAAATTTAATTAAAGCGCGTGTATTTAATCAGATAAAGTTATCGCTTTCCAATAAAACCCTCCGCTTTAACGAAGATGACGGTTTCAGAGAAATATTACATTTTCACTGAAGAATGAATAGGAAACTAAAAATCTTTTTAGCACTCTTGGTATATTCATTTAGCGAAGGTGGAAAAGCTTGGCCGGAGGCATTAAAAACAAATCTTGGCCACTTATCACGCGGTCCTTCCTCTTTGTTATGTAAACGACTTGTCAACCCGATTGCTTATTTGGTGTCAGTTCTGTCTGCTTTTCAAGATCTAAAAGGCGGAAAACATCTCCGTTTCAGTTGCGACATGACTAATTTCAAAGTGGGAGATGAATTTACATCCCTTGGATTTCTTATGGCAGTCGCTTACTCAGACTCGATGTTCGTAGCCTAAATAAGTTATTATTCTTGCAGCTCTATTTTGTAATTGCTAGAGTCTGTCAGACAGGCAGTTAGCTAAGCATGCCCACGCCTTACTGTAATAATCAAAATAATGCAATATAAGAGCCTCATAAATCCTAACTAATATCTGGCGGAAAACATAATCACGAACCTTCTCCATAAAGTTTAAGCTTTTCAAGTAAAATGTATTGGTCGACAGTATCAAAAGCTTTCCTTAGATCGCGAGCGAGAGAGAGTACATCATTCAGCGAACCATTGTCGATATTTAAATACCAGTCATTTGTAGCTTCAAGTACAGCAGTGAGAGTTGAATACATTGGTCTAAAACTATGTTGAGAAACAGCGAAAAGACCATGCTACTTTAGATAATTATAAAGCTGAATGAATATAATCTTCTCAATTATTTTACTAACATTTGCAGAACCGATATAGGCCTATAATTATTAGGGTCTGACTTACTTTCGCAACTTTCCAGTCATTAGGAAATATACAGCTCCTGATAAATAAATTAATGATAAATGTTAAAGAAGCTCTGATAACTGGTGCAGCTTCTTTCAATTAGAGCTTGCATGATATTCCATCAAGGCCATTACTGATTTCACTTGAGGAAGAGTGAGTTACGTCCTCGATTTTAATGTTATTTATCTCTGCGTGATGAAGATTTTTTTCCCACGATCATGTTCACCCCCCTTCCAAGATTCCCTAGCATTACCTAGAGTTTCTCTCAAGTAATTGTTATAACTAGGGGTATCTTCTGGCAAGTGCCAACGAAGCGAATTCGTTTATCTTTTGTGGAATGTGCCTGATAAATGGTTACATGATTTTAGAGGTTTAAAATGGATTCCGCTATAAAAAAGGATGGCACCCAAGGATGGCAGGCCAATTCTTAGATGGAATGTACTCTAATGTGTTTTTTCCTTTGATTACGCGTCCCTCGAGAATTACTTCACATACTGCTACGTTAATAGATAATATTTTTTCGAACAACTTTTTTGAACGTTCGAGAAGCGGCTTATTATTTACTGACATTTCAGATCATCTACCCGTCTTCTCAATTCATTCAGATAACGTTAACACGTCGGTAAATCGATGTCGACAAGACCCCTTCTTTATTAGAGATAAGAATCCGAATAATATTCCTACTTTTGTTGAAAAACTAGAAGTTGTTGATTGGTCTTCGATTAAAACTTGTGATGAGCCAGATATTGCGTACAAACGCTTTCATGAAATGTATACAAAGATTTATAACGATTGCTTCCCTCTCAAGAAGGCGACTAGAAAGCAGAGGCGCTTTAAAAAACCGTGGTTAACGAAAGCTCTTCTTAAATCAATTAAAACAAAGAATAAACTTTACAAAAAATATCTTCAAGTTCCAACAGTCGACAATTGTTCACTCTACAAAAGATATAAGAACAAATTGAATCACACCTTGCGCTTGGCTAAGCGTCGGTATTATGAAAAGAAATTGGAAGATGCTAAATCAAATACACATGCGACCTGGAAAATTTTAAACGAAGTTTTAAACAGAAAAAAGCCAAGGCCTCAATTAAATACAATATTTAAGTCAGACGGTCAGGAGATTTCTGATCCAGTGGAAGTAGCAAATAGGTTTTGTAGCTACTTCTCTAGTATTGGTCCCAACCTCGCAAAGAAGATACAGCCTCCTCCTTGTTCACATAAAGATTTTCTATCTGGATCATTTCGAGAGTCAATCTTTTTTAGCCCAACAACAGAGGATGAAATTATTACCATTGCTCAATCTTTTGCTTCCGGGAAAGCGGCTGGATACGATAATATTCCAATGTCTATAATTAAGGAATCCATTCAAATCATTTCGGGACCTCTGGCTCACATTATGAATTTATCGATCGCTCATGGCGTTGTACCAGATCAAATGAAAATAGCTCGTGTGGTACCACTGTTTAAAGCTGATGACCAGTCACTATTCACCAACTATAGGCCTGTCTCGGTTCTACCAAGCTTTTCAAACTTTCTAGAGAGAATCATCTATAATCGCTTGTATGATTATTTAACTAATTTACATATTCTCTGTGATAACCAGTTCGGCTTCAGGAAAAACCACTCTACGACGCTTGCCTTGATTGATTTGCATGAAAAAATTTCATCTGCTATTGATCATGGTGAATTAGCGGTTGGTGTCTTTTTAGATCTCTCGAAAGCTTTCGATACAGTCAATCATTCCATCTTATTTGATAAACTTGAACACTATGGCATACGTGGCTTGGCTCTCAAATGGATTAAGAGCTATTTTTCCAACAGACTTCAATTTGTAGAATACAATGGTTATGTTTCGTATCGTGCTAATATCATGTGTGGCGTTCCCCAAGGTTCAATACTAGGGCCTTTGTTTTTTCTGCTCTACATCAACGATATAATCAACACGTCAACAATATTACAACTGATATTATTTGCTGATGATACAAACGTATTTGTGTCTCACAAGGATGAAGACTGCCTTACTAATATACTGAACGCTGAGCTAAATAAGTTGTCAATATGGTTTAGAGCTAACAGGCTTTCATTAAACTTGAAAAATACCAAATTCATTGTATTTAAACCATCTCAAAAGCGCACAAATCAAACTATTCAACTTTTTATTAATAATCAAAAAATTGATCAAGTAAAAGAAACAGTTTTCTTGGGAGTAATCATGGATGAAAATTCAAATTGGAAATCTGAAATCTCACATGTCGCCAATAAAGTTTCTAAATGCACAGGAATTATTCGTAAATCCAGTTTCTATTTATCCACGAAAACCTTACGAACACTATATTTTTCTCTAGTCTATCCATACCTTTTTTATTGCAACTTAGTTTGGGCCTCTACTTACAGAACTAACCTTATTCGTCTTGAGATTTTACAGAAACGAGTGATCAGAACTATAGCTAAAACAACTTTCGATGCACATACTGATCCAATCTTTCAAAATCTTGGTATCTTAAAATTTCATGATATATACTTAATACAACTAGGCTTATTCATGTACTCCTATCAAAACCATACTCTACCTTTAAAATTTCATTGTAAATTTGCCTTACAAAGTCAAATTCATTCGTATAATACAAGAAACTCGTGTAAATTTCGTCTGCCTTTCTGTCGTACTCGAACCAAACAATTTTCCGTTTTTTATCAAGGACCTAAATTTTACAACACCTTAAACACCAACATCATCAACGCTTCCTCACCTTTCTCCTTTAAAAGAGCACTTAAGGCATTTATTTGTAATAATTATTAGTATACTCCAACAAAAATGTTGGGAAAAAGCCTTTTAATATTCAACATTTGTAAACTTCCGTAATATTGATTAGTTTAATTTTTCACCTCATATTATGTTGTATCCGTCGCCGTAATTTTTATACTATCTTCGAAAAATTGTAATTGAGGAGGCCTAATTAACATAAGCTCTATAGTTTCTTTTAGGCCTCCTCGCCATCTCTTCCTACATTTTTTTCTTTTGGCATCTTTTTGTAATTATCGTAATCGTGTGGCAAATAAATAAAATACCTAAAAATACCTAAAAATACCACCCAACTTTGAAACAACAACTTTTTAATTGGCACATCCTAGGTTTTCACTTTTATTAAACAATAGCAACATGGCTTGAAGCTTTGTTGGTAAATTGGAACAAGTTAGCACTTATGTTGTATGGAAAATTCCACTGCATCAAAACTATAAACGTTAGAAAGTAAAGTATAGTTCATCTGAGGCCTTTAACTGCTGAAATTAAAAATAAAAATTAAATTCCGAGCTGTCGCCGATCTGACAGTATCATCAGGGATAAATAAGAAAAATATTTCGCATGGTAATATACATATGAAAAAATTGGTGCAAAGCAAAATGTGTGAAAAGTGCAAGAATGGGGCGGAATGTATCAGAGGTATAAAAATAAGACCTTGAATGAAATACAAAGATCTAGTAAGCGAGTGTCACAGGACAGTCTCTCGAAAGGCATAACAATAATCTACAAGACAAAATGTCCGTAAATTCGTTGCATTCCTGACGGAAGTTTAGGGCTGTCTCAATGTAAATCGAGCTACAAACGAACATGCTGGTTGACAAAAATCTCTCAAAAGGCATAAATAAATTCTTAAATCCAAAAGGTCCGCAAATGCGTTGCATTCCTCACGGGAGGTAAGGACTGGCTCAATTCCTTGATCAGCTAACGCTTAAAACTCGATTTACAAGGAAAAGAGAACACTAGAAACCCTGGTTGTGTGTCGAGAAGCAAACTACATCGAGCTGCGAACAAACTGGTTCTGACAAAAATTTGACCGTAAAAGCCTATTCCTTGATCAGGTGCTGCTTTAAACGCAATTTATAAAGCAAACCAGAGTACTCATGGCCCTTTAAACTCTAGAAATCGTATTATAGCTTGCCCACCTGTTAGGTCCTCTTGAACAAACAACGAACAGCTGCACACTGGCTCACCCAATTTCGAACCACGAGTTGTAAATACTAGACCATGACGTCACTGCCAAAATATGGGATCTTACTTACACCCAAATATGGTCAAAAATGCAAATTTAAGAGGGTTACGCAGAATTTGAGAGTTTTCGCCCACATTGCGCGGCAATATGGTTTCATGAGGTTTCAGTTTTCCCGTTGAAACACATCTGAAATGAATAGACTCTCCGGCCATCGAGCTCAAATTCTTCTGTTATATACCGTAACTGAAAGTGGAGCTTTACATGCAAAACTTTAACAGCCCCCTTTGTGGGGTGGGGTTGGGGGAATCTTAAAGGTGACGGACCATTGAAGTTTTAAATTGATCGTCGTATTATAGCATGCGTCATGACTTTCGACGATCCACACGCGTACAATTTTCAGCTACGAGTCGTACGAATGACGTGGGTCTAAGCTACACGACACGGTCTGCCGTGAAATCATGACGTATGTATGGCAAGCCAAATGTAGCAATATTCAATTCGTTTAATTTTATATCTAGTTTTGTATTTTGTATTCAACTATTCGTTCAATATTCAACTTGTTTTCAACATTCAACGCTTCATTAAATATTCAATTTCCATCAACATTCAACTATTCATTTTAGGGACGGGCCATTAGAAAAGTTATGGTGGGAGTGGGGAATTTTTGCGCCGCAGCAATTTTTTTTCGTTATCAAATTACTTGTATGAATTTTTTTTAGGCCGTAGCATGAATATTTCTGGGTTAATTGGCCTGCATGAATTTTCTTTCATTTAATTTTCCCTTGCGCGAATATTTTTTTTGTACTTCGCCCGCCTCCCCCCCCAATAAGTTTTCTAATAGTCTGTCCCTTATATTCAATTCTTCATTCGCCCATTCAATTATCTATTCAACAATTTCAACCATTCATTCAACATTCAACTTTAATTTTTAAAACATTCAACTATTCATTAGACTGCTTGCAGTCCACCTTTTCTCTTAAAATCCGTCTAGTTCTTGATTTCATCCCGCGCGATTGCAAACCACGATGTTATTATATAGGGATCGAGACGAGACGAGAAAAGACGGACTGCTGACTCTTTTGTAGTAAACAAACCCTCCGTCAGCCCAGAAACGGAGTAACCGATTGGTCAATAGCACAACTGTTGACAGATCATTGACTGATCTGTGGTGAGATTGCAAGCAATAAAAATAGTCACGCGTCACAAACAACTGCAAACAATAGCGAACCAAGCAGTAATCTCAGTTTAACAATAAAACTTAGAACGATATCTTACAGAAGGAAACTGCTGTAAATTTCCTCAAGGGAAACGAATTCAAGGCAATCTTACTGGATTTAAAGAAAGTGTAATATTTTCAGATGTTTATGTTCTATTTATAAATTGTTTCAAGCAATTCGGGTTTAATTGATTAATTAAGTTACCTTGACCAGCGCCGTAGCTAGTATGAGGCCAACCGAGGCACTCGCCTCGGTAAAATTTTGACGAATTTCGCCGATCATTTTTATTTTACATAAGCGATCATCGGATATTTTTAACGCATCATGATATTACAAAGAATTCAGCAATTCAGTCAATATACTATGAAAAAATTACCATATCATCGATCTCAAGGGGCTACGTACGTTAACTCAAATTTTTTTTGAACAAATACTGATCAAAACCATTGGCGAGGTTAACGGTCACCCAGATTATGTAGCTTGTTTCTGATTATTGCTTTTTAAATTCCACTTAAATTAACTCGAAAAAAAGTTACCGAAAGGCCCAGAAAACGCTGCAAATCGCATTTCCGAGAGACTAAAGTTCAAAATTTCTCGGGGGGGGGGGGGGGGGGCATGCCCCCGAACCCCCCTAGCAACTCCCGCCTGCCTCGGTTAGCCGTTTGGTCTGGCTACGGCACTGTTGACAGCTTCGTTGTCCCCAGATAGAACAAAAGAGTCAGCAGTCTTATTTTTCTTCTAGGGCTTACGCCATCGTTTCTCGCGGCAAGTGGCGAACGTGCTTAGGTTTTGCGTGCAGTAATTGTGCAAAGAAAAATAAAGAGACTGCTCTCAGTATGGCAAGCCAAAAGTAGCAATATTCAATTCGTTTAATTTTATATCTAGTTTTGTATTTTGTATTCAACTATGCGTTCAATATTCAACTTGTATTCATCATTCAACGCGTTATTCAATATTCAACTTCGATCAACATTCATCTATTCATTTTATATTCAATTCTTCTTTCACTCATTCAATTATCTATTCAACAATTTCAACCATTCATTCAACATTCAACTTTAATTTTTAAAACATTCAACTATTCATTAGACTGCTTGCAGTCCACCTTTTCTCTTACAATCCGTCTAGTTCTTGATCTCATCCCGCGCGATTGCAAACCACGATGTTATCGAGACGAAACGAGAAAAGACGGACTGCTGACTCTTTTGTAGTAAACAAACCCTCCGTCAGCCCAAAGACGGAATAACCGATTGGAACCGAACGAACAGAACGTCGTCCATGCTTCAAATTTAATTTTCAATAAAATTGTGACAAATCTGTTCGACTTCAGTTTAGCTGGAAATCTTAGAAAAGTGTTTAAATTTAAAGAAAACGCCAGTAAGGGATACTTTCTCGTGAAATGCGCTCAATTTAAATCTTATTTCCCCCCTTACTACTTCCTCTACGATTCATAACAGTTTTTTAGAACAGGGAGCCCAAATCGTCTGAAAATGTTTAAGAAATTATAGGTTGACTTTTCTTATGTTAAGTAACAACTTTAATATAAACCTTCCATCGGGCACAAATATCCGCATCAAAGAACTGTCAGTCAACTTAGTTGACCCAACTCAACTTGGTGTTGGCTCTTATATCCATCCGTAAATTAAGCTGCAGGCCATTCTAATCAATACTTTCGAGCAGTCATTTTAAATTTGTGTTTGCATTTTAGGCGAATCTGTAGACATGTTAGACTGCTTCAGTAGAATGACGCTGGAAGTTATACTCTCCACCGCGTTTGGTGTCGAAACTGACATTTAAAACGACAAATAAAGCCTGTTATTTAAAAAGGTGAAGTAGGTTTTTCGCACTCCTTGGACATTTTAAGACGGTTTCCTTTTGGAATATAACTTTTAGGGATTCTGACACAAATCATGTGCACTCCAAGGTACTTTGAAAAGATCGCCTCAGAGATCTTCCACACTGTAAAATGAAAAGAGCCAATTTGGCCCCAAAAATGGGGCCGAAACGGGTGAGTCCAGAATGGTACTGTTTTTGGGGCCAATTCAGCCCCACTGAGATGGGGCTGTTTTGGTACCAAAATTTGGGGCTAAATTGACCCTTGCATCGGGGCCAAATTAGACCATGTAAAGGGTCAATATGGAAAACAGTAGGGCCATTTTGAATTTTCCAGTAGCCAAAACAGCCCCCTCAAATTTTGGCCCTCTTAAAAACTACCCCTCCAAAAGTAGCCGATTCAGCCCCATATCGGGCCATTATAGTTTTTTTAATTTGGGTGGGGGCCTACAGATTTTTTCCCTTAATTAGGGTATTGATAAATAATGAAACCAAACTAAGGCTTATTTCAAACATTTATTCAGTTCTGAATAAGTTACTGTGATCTGTGTACATCATAACAACGCGTATTCCAACCCATTTATGTAATATTATCTTCGGTTAATCTCAACTTTTCTAGATTGAACATTTAGAATTATTGGAGGAATTAAATTGGCCAAGAGAGACACTTGTCTTCGGTGCGATCAAAGTAACTACTTCTTAAAACGGTTTTCACAAAAGACAAAGTCAAAATCATAATCAGCATCATAGGAACACTTAAAACCTATAGCGAAAATCAAAAATTGGAGATGTAAAGGGTTTCATTAATTAAAGCTGACCAGAATTGGAGTCAATAAAGGTTTCTTTTATAACTCCCCTTTTAACAAAAAAAATAAAAGATTGTCAGAGTTGGTCAAGTTCTCCAGCAAACAATTCCGACAATGTACTACATTAGATTGAAGCAAAAGAGTTGTAAGAGCAATAATGAACCAAGATGCTTTAGCTATATCAATTCTCAAGCTTCTGATCATGACTCCGACTCTATCTACCTTGCTAGTGCGAGCCTTTAATGACTTGACCTAATACCCCAGTTTGAAGGGTGGTTTTCACTCGTGACAAATTCAGGGTCATACTCAGAGCACTCATCACCTAGTGAAAATCAAAACGCAGAGTTGCAAGGGGAGTCATAACTAGAAGCTTGATAGAATTGGAGTCATCACAACTTTCTACTCTTCAGATTCTGCTTATGACGTAGAAAATCAGATTAAGCAAGGGTGTAATTGTCGAAGGATAAACCACTTACCAGTCAAAATTCTTGTTCCCATGCTTTATAGTTTTCACTAGATCAAAAGTGAAGGAGTCATAATTGGAGTAATCATACCCTGTTAGTGTTATATCTAGATCAACACTCTATGCTTTTGATTACAGTTCCGACTCTGTATCTTACTAGTAAACCAGCCCAGCCCTTAATGACTTGGCAAATGTTTAAACTATATTTTACTCCACAGATATTATGTTTAAAAAATCTTGCCAAATATTGGTCTATAAGAGTGAAAGAAAACTTCCATGAAAAAAATTTTGACAATTTGTCTACACCTTGCGAGGTTGTCCTGAATTAACATAGAGTACTAAAGTGATGACGTCATAAAAATGAAATTTCTGAAATTATGGGATTTGTCAGGATATTCTGAAAGAACAATGTCCAAGAGCCCTACTTGCCAAAAATGAGCTCTGTCTCTGAGATCGTAGCCCAGTTATACTCAGAAAACTCCATACAAACCCTTCTAATTTTTTTGGGGTCGACCCAAAAACAATTTAGAAGGGTTTGTATGGCGTTTGGTAAGCATAACTGGGCTACGATTTCAGAGAGAATTTGCCACCAAATGCTCATTTTTGGCAAGTAGGCCTCTTAGACATTGTTCTTTCAGAATATCCTGACAAATCCCATAATTTCAGAAATTTCATTTTTATGACGTCACACTTTAGTACTCTATTCAGCAAGAACTGAGGTATTTGCCAAGTCATTAAAAAAGGGAGGAAACATTGACAAGTGTCTACCCCAGTCCACTTTCAAGCAATGCCTGATCTAGAAAAGTAAAGATGGCTTCGCATTGGGTGTATGATACATTAAATACATAAAAACACTCAGGCAATATTATCACTGCATCAATCTTCTTCTGAGGAAACTGGCAAATAATGCCTCCCTTTGTCACAACAAAATCCTACATTTTCCTGTCAACATCTGCATCCCTCTGCAATAAAAACAAATGTTGTAATGTTAGAAATGATAAAAACAATAATCAAAACACAACAAACAGTGCGTACACATAAAAAGTCAGTATGGTCATAACAATACTATTGTCAAAAAAATGTTGGTTTAATTACTTCTTTCCAGTTTTCAGGTATGCATGTATGGTATACTGTATAAATTATAGTTTGTTGAAATTATGCTTCCTTTATGTTATGGGAAAAAGAATGACAGCATAATTATGTCTAATACATTCACACATCATTGAGGAGGTAATTACAGTGTGCATGTCCTGATACAAGGAGGTTATTTTAGTACATGTATTTCTCACCAATCAAGAAATTTTGCAGCTGTAAATCAAAATTTATTGAGTATTATGTAGCCATTATTATTCTGTGAGATTTGGTGCAGTCTGGTGAGGGGAATGGCTCCCAAGGGGATACCTTCATAACAAAAGCTAAATTGCATCTCAATTTTGTCTGACTTCCACTTGTATCTGGGCTTCCCAAGCATTTAGGGTTCAATGTACAGTTGAGTTTGTAGCACTCCTGTGGTATTTTGTATCACAATATCAGGAAAAACATTGTATTCCCAAAACACCTACCTCTACAATAGTGATAAATTCCTCCCGAAGTCCTCTTAGCACTCCGATCAATGCCGCAGAACCTTGTTCACTACCAAAAGGATGCCCGCCTTTCTATTTCTGCCATAGGAGAAATGTTATTAAATTAAAACTGGCTGACTTGGAGCACCAAGTTTATTTACACACAGTTCTGAGTAATTGTGGGAGCAAATTGACTGACAGACCCTCTTACCTCCATCACACCTGCAGAATTCAGGGTTCTCAATAGATTTTTAAGTAGGAGGTGATCACTGATAAAGTAGGAGGCTCTTCAGCAAAGCCAGAGGTGTCAAAACAAAGCAAAGAAAAGTGACCTAAACACAAAGTAAGCGGCTATAAATCCCAAAGTAAGCGGCGATCAATCGCCGGGTGCCGCCTTCTATTGAGAACCCTGAGAATTCTGCAACCTAAAATTCTATTTCCTAATTTTATGCATAACTTTATTATTATAATTCACATTATTCTTTCAACCCTTTAAAGCTTAAGAGTGATCAGCATCAAATTTCTCCTTGTAATATCAATGCTTTGTAAAACAGAGTGTTCATGGGAATTATGGACATGATCACACAATTTGCTTGATATTTTATCAACTTCTTCCCACTACTTCTGTAGGAAATGAATAGGGGCAACAAATGAGCATTCAGATTTTGATCTTAGGGTTAAAAGGGTTTTCAATTTCTCTATTTTTAATGCATCTATTTTGCACTTATTTATCAGACAAGAGAAATAATACATTGGTAAGGTAAACCTTACTTAAAACAGAACAAGTACTGAAATCTACAGTGTAAATGTATAACCAGACCACACCATCCTTACCATCTTCTTTAGTTGAAATGGCTTTAAGGTTTTTTTCATTAGATATGTTTATCATTCTCCCTGTTTTAAATAGGGGACAGTGAGGGGATGAAAGAAGTGCTTTTTAACTCCTCCACTGGCTTAACTACAGAATACAGGGTCACTTATTTCCTTATCATTAGATAATAAAATTAAAAGCATCTAATGACCCGTTCTTCAAAGCCTTCCGACAAGGTGGACTTGAGTGACCTGAATTCTGTTTCACCAAACGTGGTTAAAATAGCTCAGTCTTTTGCATTTGGTAGAAAGAGAGCGAATCAGGGCGGCTTACCTGGTCTTACTATCGGCTTTTTCCAGCAAAGTCTTGATTCTTGGAGAGCGTTTGTTATATTTGTGCAGTTCATCTTGAAAACCGTTGCGCCTCACGAGGCTTCTGTCTCCGAATCTTCACGACGAACTTCAAGAGCGAAGTGATGGATCAACGACGGCTCATAGTTCGAAAATAATTAGTAACAACACCTTGAATGTCCTTTGATGCTGTCGAGAAGTATAATACAAGACTCCTGATCCCCAAAGAAACTGGGCTGGTCCCTCATATACCGAAAGTTGAAATCGTTAATCATCACACACAGCAATTCTAATAGATCAACTTTGTGATTATTGGAAACAGAGGAACAGTGGGCACACAAGAACAGTAGGCACAAAGGAACAGTGGGCACAGAGGAGCAGTAGGCACAGAGGAACAGTGGGCACAGAGGAACAGTTGGGGACAGAGGAACAGTGGGCACAGAGGAACAATGATAACAGAGGAACAGTTGGAGACAGAGGAACAGTAGGGAACAGAGGAACGTTAGGTACAGAGGAACAGAGGGCACAGAGGAACAGTGAGCACAGAGGAACAGTAGGCACAAAGGAACAGAGGGCACAGAGGAACAGTGAGCACAGAGGAACAGTGGGCACAGAGGAACAGTAGGCACAAAGGAACAGTGGGCACAGAGGAACAGTGGGCACAGAGGAACAGTGAGCACAGAGGAACAGTAGGCACAGAGGAACAGTAAGCGCAAAGGAACAGTGGGCACAGAGGAACAGAGGGCACAGAGGAACAGAGGGCACAGAGGAACAGTGGGCACAGAGGAACAGTAGGAACAGAGGGCACAGAGGAACAGTAGGCACAAAGGAACAGTGGGCACAGAGGAACAGTAGACACAGAGGAACAGAGGGCACAGAGGAACAGTGAGTACAGAGGAACAGTAGGCACAGAGGAAAAGTGGGCACAGAGGAACAGTAGGCACAGAGGAACAGAGGGCACAGAGGAACAGTAGGAACAGTAGGAACAGAGGGCACAGAGGAACAGTAGGCACAGAGGAACAGAGGGAACAGAGGAACATAATAATAACCTTTATTTTAAGAGGGTGACACCAATTACTATGAAAAGTATTCTCCATAGTGGCCCTTTTAAAAACAAAATTGATAATAATAGATTACAACAATCATGATAAAAAGCCTATTTACAAGTAGTAATTATAATAAAAGATCTTAAGAATTCCAGTATTCTCCCTCTTTCAGGGTTGGCCATGGTTTTGGGGTATACAGTATATTGGGGTATTTAATTTCAGGTATCCAGTATTTTTATGGTTAAAATTGGGTATAAAGTATTCACTCACAACCAATTTTGGGTGTAAAGTATACCGTGTTTTTCTAAATTTTGGTATTTTACACCAGTTTTAGTATAATTTTTGGTATTTTGGAAGGTTTTTTTTTCCCCTGGCCGACCCTGCTCTTTAGTGGCCCTCTAAAAACAAAATTGATAACAATAAAATTACAACAATCATGATAAAAAGCCTATTTACAAATAGTGATTATAACAAAAGGTTCTTTAAAATTCTATGAAGATTTAAAAATTGAGAGATGTTAAAATCAGAAGTAAATACATTGGTAAAAAAACGAATCCAATCTACAATGATATTTAAAAAAAGCACGGATTCTTAAAAATCAGAATAACTTTTTAACTTTAAAATTGTCCACCGTATAGTCTGAGGCTACGTTATTGGTCAGTGTTGTCTTCATTAAGCTAAAGGAGGTGGTTGGTTCTAAGTTAAGAGCATTTAGTTCTTTAATAGTGGAATAAAAGAATGTTCTCCTCATTGCTTCAGTTCTGGGGTTTCGGTAAGCGGTATAATGTTTTTGTTCTGGTAGAGTACTTGTGCTCAAACCGAAGTGAGTCCAAGGTTGTAATTAAGTATCCCGGTGTCCTACCATCAATAACTTTCTTTAAAAGGCCGAGTTTATTGAGCTTGAATAGTTGATCAACCGGTAGCCAGGGGCACCCAACGTCAGTTTTCGGAAAATATCTGTTCGGAAGACGATTTGAGACCTAGAATCTTCGGAACATTTGTTGTAAAATTTCTTCCTTGCCTGTCTCTCCTAGCATTCCAGAACATTTAAAAAATGGTATAATTGCCCATTTTTAACGGATTTTTACCCTAAAAAGGTCACCTAGAATTTTCGAAAGCCTTTTTTCTGGCTGAAATTGTCGAAAAGGTAAGTTTTGGTCCCTATAATTTTCGGATCGCTAGACTTTCAGCTAGGAAATCCGAACAGATGAAAAATTTTGGGGGGATAAAGATATGTTTATGTCTACCGTTTAAATACTAACAGTTCTATGTTTAAGTGGTTTTGAACCATATTCGCGTTGGGTGCCCACGATCGTGCATCCAGAGGACTTTCCAAACTTAATCGAGCGCTGCGTTTTTGAAGTTTATACTAGTTCGTCTAAGTTGGTTTGGCTACAGTTGCTCCAAACAGTACACCAATAAGTAAAGAGCGGTTTGATACTTGCATTGTAAAAAGCAATCGATATTTGGTTGGTATATATTTCCGAGCTCTTGCTAAAGTTGCAATTTTTTGAAGTAGTTTTCGGCGCAGTGTGTCAAAGTGTTCGTTCCAGGTGAGATGACTATCAATATATACTCCTAAGACACAAGCTCTGACTCAACCTTAGTGAGTTGCCTGCCGTCAACTGAAAGGTCAAGAGATTGTTTTGCTGAATTTGCAAGTTTTTGTCTGCTTGAGATTATACTTTACTTTGTCCTTGCTGGATGCATTTTCATTTTATTTTACTTTGCCCACATCGATACTGCGTCAATGTCAGGTCTAATTTTCTCCTCGACTTCAGCTAAGGTGTGCAGATGCATAAAGGGTCGGGTCATCAGCATGAATGCCAATATTATTCTTCAGTACTAGAGGCAGATCATTTATGACGAGCAGAAAAAGAGCAGGACCAAGAATACTCCCCTGCAGTACACCGGAGTGAATAACGAGCGGTTCAGATAGCTTACCGTCAACACATACCTTTTGATACCCTCCGTTGAGGTAACTTTGGAACCATTTTAGGGAGTTAGTGTTCAAGCCATATACCTGAAGTTTCTTGAGCAGCAGTTTATGGTTTACAACGTCGAAAGCTTTGCGCAGGTCGATCATAACAACACCAGTAAACAGGGGCACCCAACGACTTTTCCTCCTACATACATTGAAAACAGTTTTTAGGCTATCCAGAGTACTTTTAGATCTCTAGAAATGCATTCTAAGTGGCGCTATAAAATTTTTGTCTGTTTGGTTATCCTAGGGTAACTTGAGTCTGTTCGAAATGATTAAGGCTTCAGTTTTTTTTTGCCGAAAATTTCAGATACAATTTAACGTTTTACGAAAGTGAGAAATTTTCTAGTTATTGCTCTCTACTTCGCATTTTTCTACCAGAAAATTTTAGGTTTCCTTTTTACTACGAAAAATAGCCAAACCTGGGGAGTAGAATGTGAAAAATTTAACTTGAGAAAATCGTAGCGGATTTATTGGAAAAGCTTTGAAACTTGAACATGGATGGAACGGCCATCTAGAAATTTTTAGCCTTCCTCGAATAATAGAAAATTCTAGGCAATATTTGCTTTCCCGCACAGATGTTTTACAGAAAGCAGTCGTTGGGTGCCCCTGAGTAAAGAGGCCTTCATCCATTGCTTCTAGCCATTCATCCGTAATTTTCATAAGGATGGTTTCGCAGGAGTGGTTAGCTCTAAAACCCGATTGGCGTTTGTACAGTAAATCGTGATTAGTGAGAAAAGCAATAAAGTGTTTGCAGACATGTTTCTCGAGAATCTTCGAAATGACAGGGAGGACTGATATAGGTCTGTAATTGTCAAGATCGGTTTTACTCCCCTGTTTGTAAATCGGATTGGAGTGACACGAGCCAGTTTGAGTTGAGCTGGGCAGATGCTGTTAATCATGCTGCAGTTTATTACTTTTGCTAGACTTGGAGCAACTGCAGGGGCGATTAATTTTAATTAAGGGGAGCTGATTCCATCAAGTCCAGTTGCAACATTTGATGGGAGTGGTTTTATGTTTTCTAAAAGTTCGCGTTCTGAAATTAAGGGTATACTGAAATCAGCGGAGTTGCCAGCTTTTTTACGATTTACGAAATCCACCAAACTAGTTAGATCGGGTTCAGTATTGATGGTGTCAATGTAGTTATCAGCAATAGAGATAAAATGCTCATTGAATACTTCTGGGGTAGAATAGCTGGTTCCGTCTTTGGTTAGAGAGTTTATTCGACTCATCTGTTTCGCTTTGGTAGGAAAAATGCTCTTCAAGGTCTTCCATAGGACGCTGGAGTTCAATTTGTTGTTGTCTATTTCATTAATAACCGCTTCTTTTTTGGCTTTTTCAATAAGTCTTACTACTTTGTTTCTAGCAATATTAAAAGACACTCTTTGGATTCGCCATTTTTCCGGAACTCTTTCTTGAGCCGATCGCGCTCTTTGATCGCTGTGAGAATTTCATAAGGAACAGAGTCTTATAATGTCTGGCGTCGGTGGCCATCTCTGACACACTAACAGGAACATTAAGCAATACAGGGTCCTATATAATGGTAATTGAACTGAGTGGAGTGCAATTTGGTCTAAAATCATGCACGTGATTTGAAAATCGCGCGAGTTCGATTTGAAATCACAAGTACGTGTATGATTTCACACTAAGCTATTACATCCATTTTGAAATCATGCAATTTAATTGCCCAAATACAGGTTTTTAGTCAGTACTAATATTTTCCGACGACAGAGACTGCTGTTTTGGTGTATTTCGATTCTCGTAGAGTGATACTTCTGCCACATTTAAAAGAAGTAGTGTCATATCTCCTGGAATAGGAGTAGCGCCAGTCCCCTAAGGCATACTTCAAACACTGTACTTTACATGAAAGGCCGAGACGCGCCTTTGAAATGGGCCTAAGAGGTCCAAATTAATATACCCGCTTTCCTCGAAAGCGCTGAAGACATGTGTACCCTATAACCTTGTCCACTTCTTGCCCACCTAAATTTTCATTGGGTTCAATACATACACTGGACACTTTGCCGTGTTACTATAAACATGTACTTTATTCTAACGCAAATTCAATTAAAGGTTGCTGCACAAAGCATTTTTTACGCCCACCGAGGTCTTGAATTAAAACTTTGACAAGCCATAAATCCTGGTCAATAGCTCCGTAAGTAAGGCTTGTGTGATCAATGAGACTGAGTACATTCTGGAAGAGTGTGAAATTCAAGAAACCCAAATAAAGAATTTTCTTATCAAGCAAATCTTATTTTTAAAATTTTCCTTTGGTCAATGATAGTTCTTCTTTCAAGATTTTTGTCTTAAGAAAATTTGAGGCCGAAGGAAAAAAAAAAATTGCTTCGGCCTTAATTGAACGTGTACATTTAACATGATTAGGCATTTTTACGGTTATATGTGTTTCAAACATTTTTCATTTTTATAATGACAGTCCTTAGCGTATGTCACTCTGTTGTCACGTCAAAACAAGCCACAACCACGCAGTTCTTCAAAATAATATGCTACTCCCCAGAAAGCTCGGTGGAATGCTCTGGCTTTCACCAAAAACGTTCGCCTGGTCCTAAATTGAGATAATAATCAGAAAAATCAGTCTAACAAAACTAAAAGGAAGTTATGGATGCCAGATAGTGATTGGCATCGTCTATTTAATGTTGATTAGGTTTATGACTCCGCAAAACACAGTTCTACTTGTTTTTTAAACAAGGCTGTCATAACGGATGCGTCGTGATCGTGAGCCGCTATGGCTCTCTTGATCTGTTCATGTGACATAGGTCTAAGCAGTAAAGGCCGAGGATCAAGGGTGCAATTGGTAGATTGTATAAAATTGTAGTAGGCTAGTAATGATGTACTACTCATTTCTTCCCTGTTTTCATGAAACAATTTGAAAAGTTCTTCTACTACAAAGAACTCCTCCTTCGTCAAAGCTCCCTCTCGTAGCGGTTCTCCTTTTTCATTAAGATATGCTTTTGACTTAAGTTTGATCGAGTTTTGAATATCAAACTTTCGTCGTTTCCGTGGTGCGCACTCCCCCTCGGCATTACCAGCTTGGCTTTGCCCAAATGGATTTGAACATCCTTTGCATTTGCAATTTCCATCGCAACTAACTCGAGCCTTAAGACACTTACACCTGCTAGAGTATGAGCCAATGACGTTGTTGCAAACATTCGACACTTTCTCTTGACCTTTCCTACTGGCACCACAAGAACAGGAAACTTGGGGTCGTTTCTTTTCGTTTGTTTGTTCTTCTTGTTGTTTTTCTAACACCATCGGCACAGTCTCCGTATGGACGTAATCGTAGTGCCCACAACCAGCGGCATTAAATGAGACAAACAACGTAGGCATGTCATTGAGTTGTCCACGCGGCAGAATTGGTATAGTGAGATAGTTTTCCAACGATGAAAAAATTACAATGGGCATTTTTAGAACGTTGGCCATTGCTAAGACCATGAGATTTCCTAGCTCACCAGTAAAATACCCCTTGTGGGTAAACCGCTTAACTTCCTCGTCAAAGTTGTCAGTTGTCAGGAAGCTTTCGTAGTGTGGCCTGTTCTCTCCTGACCACTCTGAAACGGTCAGCACCCTTAAACTGTCGCTCAAGCTTTCCTCGTCTAAATTAACAAGACCAAGATTAGCCAGATGCTCATACGCTTGAGAACTTAATCCTTCTGTTTCTGTTAATTTGAAAACGTTCCTTGCCACTGCTCTAAAACAACAATCTCCGTCCTTAGCAATATGTTCCCTGGACATTGACCAGCTCTTTAAAATGTTGTCTATACGTTTATCGTGTTCATCGGTGTCTGTTCATGCTGAAATGACTGTTATAAAACAAAGTAATAGAAGTATTTAAATAGGGAAAGTGACGATGTGATATTTCTGTGCCTGATTCGCTGAGATTTACTAGGCTTTGGAACGATGCCAAACTCAGTTGCGCTCTGTCTAGAATATTGATTGCAGAAGAATAGTTCAAAGAGAATTTACCATGACTATCATCATCGTGAGTTTTCGCTGTCAATTCCGTTGTCTCAGTTACTTCATCTGCGTCAGAAGATACCAACCCTATTCCAAATACTTCCTTGGATGTTTCGCAAAGCCTTGTTTCGGATTGATCATATTCAGTTAGCTTGCTTCTTTCGTCACGTACACAGGTTTCCTCTGGCAATTCACAAGTTGACTTTTCCCCTTTGTTGTTTATGCGATCGAATATGATCATTAGCAAGGCATATGCGAGACGTACTCCCACTTTACTACCACTAAGAAGATCACCTATCCACCTATGTAGTGCTTCATTTCTGTTAGTTCCTCTTCCGGGCGCGATTCCTGGTTAAACAAGCAATAAGCGGAGAACATGTTACTGGGAAAAGAGTTTACACTGGCAGAGCTAATGGACTCAGTGGCGGATCCAGGGAAGGGGCCCAAACTGAGTCCCGAAGGGCCGAAAAAAATTTTTATGAGACCGGGCCCCACCATTATCTCGGTCTGGATCCGCCAGAAGGACTTAATAACCTTTTCCATATAAGCTTTCAAGAAGGTATAATAACTGCTCCAACAAAGCAAATTTAACTCCAGAAAAGAAATAATGACTCGGAGGAGTTAATGTTCAGTGGATTGACGAAGCCGTTATTTTAACTCCAAATAAGAGTTACTGAATTAACTCCCTCTCGAGAAGAGGTTAATTATACTCTGAGATAAGTATTACTACTCTCGTTTGGGAAGTTTTTTGTATAGGAGTTATTCGAACCCTGGTAGAAGAGTTAATGTAATCAATTATAAGCAAAGGCAACTTTTCCCATAGCCCTAGCACTCCATTAGTGAGTGAATTACCTTGAAAAATTGATTTTTGTGCTAGCAATCCATACGTGAAAATTTTAGTAGGTAAAAAAACCTATCTGACAGCTAGATGCAACCTCGAGAATCGCTTTTTAAGTAATAACACCCGGTACCAGCATAACACTAGCGCTCGGTCAGTAAGGGATTAGTGATTCCACCAAATATATTTTCACTCGCTTTCGGTGTTGTTTTACATGAGCTACTGTAACCCTGGTAGGCGATTTAATAAAACTGCCTATAGTGTGCTGGAAACCCTGGTAGATGCCGGTTCTCCAAACCTTGAAGCTATTTACGACCCCCAAAAAGTGCCGCCTTACTACCCATTTTAAGACCTGGCATCTAAAATCCATACACTTTTTAAGTCAACAACACTTCATGTTACAAACGGGAGTGAACACCAACTTAAGAATGGGTCAGATTCACCTTGAGTGATAATATCTTGGTTTCCTATCTTATTCTGTCGTTCATAATTGGTCAAAAACTATACCCGTTTGAAAGACTACAACGGCAAAGAAACCAAACCCTTTGGGACGGCACATACCTAAAACGCTTATATGGGACATATAGGGAATTACCCCCGGGTATCCTGCAAACCTTAAATTTTTTTACAAGCACATTGAGATAATGTTGAAAATAACATACACAAACGGCTAACATTGTTTCAACACACCCGTTCGTTACATCTTTCCGTATTACATTGGAATAAATGCCGGGGGCTTACATAAAGGTTAAATGTTTACATCATTGCGAAACATACAGAATTGTTTGAAATTCTTTTTGTTTTAGCTGCCAAAAAAATACCTGACCCAACTAATGAGTTCTTGAAAACACTCTTGTAAAATATTTCAAATTCAGTACCACTCAAGACAATTATTTGAACTCCGAATCCTGTAATCAGAATTGAGGAAATGTAACTTAAATGTAAATAAAAGTGTTGCCTCGGATTTACGTTGATATCGACAAACCTCCGCATTAGTTTCCAATCTTCAATATATTCCCTGCAAATGATTTCCACTCCTGTGATTAAATTTAGTGCTTCGTTTGATGCGCGTTTGTGTGTATGTCGTGTTCAAAGATAGTGGGTACGATTTCAATAAAATCCCGCGTTCAAGAACCTAGAATTTAAGAACGTATTAGGCTAAAACTGTCGATTTAGACCCCCTTTACACAAGAACCTGTATAGGCTAGAATTTCAGAGTACATTCTTATGTTATCATTAGATTCAAAACTGCAATTTAAAAATCAAAGAAAATAGGTGTAAAGTGCATATTCTGTCATTTTGGAGAAAATTGTGCATAATTGATATAAACGGATATATCACACCTACCGAAAATGAGTCTCTCTTTTCTTTAGAAAAAAAGAACCTATTTCGGAACCTGTTTAGCCTAATTTCCTTGCTTATAAGCACCATTTACATTAGAACCTGTTTAGACTGTTTATGCTGACTTGGAAAAATCTAGGTTCTTGTACTCGGGGTTTTACTAAACTGTATAATCGGATTGGGCTGCCATAAACAGTTTTCTGTGCCACAACTTACCCGACAAACAGCCTTTCCTCATGTGCTCCTGGATTTTTCGCACTTCTTTTACAGCTTCCTCTGATAATACTGGCTTGCCTTTGTCGCTTTCAACGTTTTCCCACTTCTTCAAGAACATGTCGGCATTTTTTAAAAGCGTGTTTGGATCTGGAGTTTCTTTTGCACGCGTTTTCCCAACGTCAGAGGGATCTCTAAACATCAACCGTAGATCTTGTAAGCATTTACTATAGAAGGGGTGGCGCTTTGAAATTTTGGAACTTATTCGCTGAAATGCGTGGAAAATATCAAGTTTTACAGCCAGATCCGGGCCGAAAACCTCTTGTAACTTTTTTCTCCAATGGCAGCAGTTATCGATGTAAAATTCCTTAATACTTTTGTCTTTGCTGGACAATCTCTGAAAGAGTTGTTGCAGTAGGCCACGGACTTTTTCAAATCCTTGAGTCTGAGTTAGTTGCCAAGTCGCAATTTGCCCTCGTTCGTTCATCACACAGAACAGCGAATCGTACTGTCGAATCCACTTTCTATCTTCTGTTCTCTCATATCCTATACTGCTAGTTATATCGAAGGTATGGTCGCAGGAAAGCCATTCCGCGTCGGCTGAAATCGATGTCATTCTTCTGACAAACAAATCTTCATTCAAATCAAAGTAGTGAAGGAAAAATTCAGAAATGGTATTTCTACTGGGACATTCCCGCTGCTGGTTGAACTCAGGGAAAGAAGAATTTATTATGATTGGATGGCTGGCACTGTAAAGTTTCAAGTCTTCTAAAAACTTACTTTCAAGTTTCAAGTGACGCATATGTATTCGCTCGAGCAAAATGTCGTTAATTTGCGAAAATGACAGTCCATTTCGCACCATTGACACAATCATATCGAGAAGCTCTCTTGTTACTCCAGTTTTGTGTGAAAGTAAAAAAGGTATTCTTCCCTGACTATTAATCATGGCTAATATGGCAGGATCGTGGCCACTAAGTTCATGTCCGGCAGAACATCTATACACGCGACTTATGAGCAGAACCCTTCCAGACATACCGTAAATTTGCCTTGGCATTTGACGACGTAGCCGACCATCCTTCCAGCCAATGGGTTTTAAAGAGATAACTTTGCCATCTTCATTGCAGATGGGACACACAAATTCGGGTTGAAAAAAGTGCGGCAGCTGTTGGTGCGGCTCCCATAATATAGCATTTGGAAGTACATAGGAATGTGGCTCAGGAAAGCCATTCTGTGGTCCAGTCAGCCGTTTTTCTACAGGATCATTGTTGTAAGTGGCATGCCTTTGAAGAAGTCGTTGAATAGCTTGTTTTAAAGCCAAATGGAAATCTTCATCTCCCATTGGAGAACACTCCTCGAAGAAGACGCATAGCAAAATCATAGAGAGAACGCCCTTGAAAAGTGGATGTGCCATTGGCGGTCTCCTCTTATTAAAATTGGGACGCTTTAAAAAAATTTTGTTGTGCCGCTATAATACATCCAGTCTTGTCTTAAGACAATTTATGTATTTTTTGTTAGCATTGTATTTGATTCTCACATATTACTTCCGGGCGGAAATAACACTTTACAAGCCTCGACTAGCTTTATTACAAGTCGTATAATGAAGGGGACACTAGAGAATGGCTGTCCCTTCGTCTTTTAATTGTTATAAAAGACGTTTAGACTGGAAAACAGCCCGATTTTATGCGTCGGTCACGAATGTGATGAAGACCTCTCGGGAAGAGAATGAGTCTGCATTGTCCCGTATTTATACAATGCATGGACGTCTTTACATAAAGCAAATGACTTTCGTTTTTTTTAACCGGTATCAAGGTACCCGTGAACCAAATTGGGTTGTGCCGTTTAGGCATTCAGATTAGTTGAGCGACATTTTTAAGGACTGTGCATAGTAAGCCTTCTACTGACAGATTCTAGCGAAAACTAATTAACTTTGGCAAGAAGATCGGTTAAGTGGACTGTTCATTTTTTTTTTTAAACATTTTCTTTTGGTTTCTATTGCCTTTGCGCCTTCGTAGGTGCGATGACACCTCGAGTCCATCGATGCATATATTCTTTCACGCACAGGGTTATTACTCTACAATGAATGCGATCCTCTCAGTCATAAACAAACCCAAAAACCTGTCTTGTTACTTCTTTATAAGGATGCTAGAAAGCCAGCGTTTAAAAAGTTACTTACTATATTTAATAGTTCAATAATAGAAACACTCTGTTGGGCTAATTGTTCTTCCTCTTTGTTGCACGAGGAAGAAAGGAAAAAGGAGACGTCGGGACGCGGGTACTAAAAATGCAATGTAGCATTCAATTGTAGATCAAACAATAGCATTTATGCGTGTTTACGTCTCCGTGGTACACCACTTTTGCCATCAAGTGTCATTTTCGTGGACAGAAATGTGAGGATTCTTTTCAACTTAATTGCACTTTCACTAGCGTCGTGAAACTTCATAATGTTACAATTCTGATATAAGGCTTTGTGACGATCTTCGTGGCTCGCAATTCACGGGGAAAAAATAGGGAATTTATTTAAAGCCAGGCGATTACAGGTTTCTGTTTACATTCATAATTATGGCAAGCGTACAATCCTGGATCGGGCCAGACTACCTCGAACTGCAACAACTGTCGGGAAAGAAATACCGCCAGGGCCACCCAGCGTCTGAATCATTCCAAACACGACAAAAGCGTCTAAAATGGATTTCTCTATTCTTTAGAAGTCTGTTTCATTAATTTGGAGCTGCCCTAAAAACTATCTATCCGTGCGGATGTTTGAGGGGAACTTTGGCCGTCTCGAAGGTTTTAGGGGGCTCTTTCGTCTCATCCGAAAGTTTTAGCTATCCTGACGGGTCTTGTCGAAACTGCGAGGACACGGAGTGGCCATACTTTCATTAGAAAATTATAGGGGAAGGTTTTTCTACCAATAATCGCCAAAGCTTGGGAATAAATGGTGAAACTGAAATCCACTCCCGATAATGGCAGGGACGTTATAGAAAAACTGCGAACGCGAACGGTTATCCAGAAATTTTTAGCCTTTCTTGAGCTATAGAAAATTCCAGGCAAAATGGGCTTCCTCGAACAGATATTTTACAGAAAACAGTCGTTGGGTGCCCCTGAACCGCTGTGATTCCGCTATTGTTTTTCTTTTAGCGATAAACCGCTTGTCTCAAACAAGCTTCGAACAAGCTATTAATCTTTCTTAGAACGTTTTTGCGATTTGCTTTTTTAAAAATCCCCAAACTCAAAAGAAAGCCTTTCGCTGAAGGAATGTAAACGAAAAGTACTGAAAGTAGTCAAATTCTCTGAAGAATCCAGCACTTGTAAACAGGAGTGCAACCCATGAATTAACTTGACCGTTCATTCGTTCATGTTCTACTATTGTTCTTACGTGGACCATTACTTAATTGTCTATCGGTTTATTTCCGTTCCTTTTGCTCCTTTTGGTGCGATCGATGTGAACACCACTATTTCGGCCTTATGTAAGCTGACGCATTTTTCCCGCAATCTCCCTACAATTACTGCAATTCTTTCGTTTCTGCATGACTTTAATTATCATGGTGTCCATGTTAGAAAGTTACTTCGAAGCCATACGGTATTTTAAAAAGATAATAAACTATCAGTCAGAAGGAACAAGCTGTTTAGCATATACTTGAGATGGGTTAGTGTTAGAGGTGTGAAATATACCGTGAATCAATAGGTGTGATCTCGGTCATCAGTTTCCCTACATAAAACCACGAGGCCGGAATCGATTTCATCACTTGATCCTGTATCAACCGCTCAGATCAGACGACATTTTCCAACGTTTGTGTGCTTTTTTCTTCAACTTAAACCAAGTATTCCGTTCACAGCGACCACTGACGAAGGAAAAACAATAAAACAGGCAAGATTACACAGGTATGTCTGATTTGCATTTATTTCTTTGGTTTGATACGCTAAGATCGATATTGTTAAGTTGTCGATAACATAGATAGTAAGTCAGCTTGGACTCATGCATCATAAAAACGCTTGTTTATTTCAGTTGACGATCGAGAATCAAGTTTGCATGCTTTTTTCTGTTGATATCGGGAATGTTTGTATCAACCCATGATACTCTACCGAGGTTTTAATAGTCTAACGCATAAACAATGAAACACATCCATTGCAGCCTTCTCCTCGTGGCTTCGCCGCTAGCTTAATTGCGCTCCATTTCCCGACAAAACTGTTCGTTTTTTCCTTTTCTCTTCCTCTTTTCCCGCAGAAAAGGCTATACACCGCTGCTGCAGGCTAAGGTGGGGTGCGTGTTGCGCTGTAGTATTACCGCTTGATATTCTTCCGAAGGCCTGATCATGTGTCGTAAAAAAGGAAACCCAGAAATAATGGTTTTGTTTTCTTAAAAAATATATTCTTTTAGTGTTCTGAGATTATCTTTTTGCTCTCTGTTTGCATGAGGGTGACACAGATGGGAATAGGCTGCAATTTGAAGTTATTGAGGCTTTCTAAACCTTTTGCCGGAAATTTTCGGAGAGGCCCTTTGAAAAATCTCTAAGCTACAGTGAAAACGAAGCATGTCACTTACTAAAATCCTAGATACGAATCTGAAGGGTCTGAAGGTCAAGGGAGAGCTATGAGTGAAAACCGCCTGCAATGCTGGCGATATTTTCGGGCGCCCAACTTATTTTCTGAGGCTGCTAAGTTTTAGCCTGTGTGCTGACGTCTCATTTCTTTTGCTGCACGCATGCGAACAAAGCTAGTTTTACTTAACCAAAAATACGTGTGTGAAGGCCGGAGTAAAATCTCAAGTTATTTTACTTTGCATCTCATGAAAGTCGGAAAGTTGAAACTATTCAAGGCAAGAAAAGTTCAAAAAAAAAAAATGGACAGGCAACGCCCCAGTTCAATACCACAAGCACTTCGAACAGCGGCTGTTCCACCATAAGCTTAAATTCAAAATGGCTTTTACAAGAGACGGCTTTCATCGAGATTTTGCCGCTTATTTGAAGTATTGTAGGATTTTCGTCAGAGTGCATCAAAAGGTATCTTAGTTATCAGATAAAGAGTAATTGAACCGAATGATAGTTGGTGTATTGTTGAAATGTGTAGTAAATTATTCACGAGAGCCCACGTCAGGAGCGAAAGCAGAGATTTCCTGCATAAACTCCTTTTAGATCAGATTTTAGAGCTCTTCCCTCTTCTCTGGTTAAGGCGTAGTCAACTGCTACTAATTTAGGACACCAGAAATTACATTTACTTTTCTTCTTAAGGACAAGATAACTCCCGGACTGGTGGACTATATGAGAATATACAGTAAAAACCCGCGTATAAAAACCTAAGTTTTTTCAAGCTAGGCTAAGATGGTTCTTATATATGGTGTTTACTGAAAAATAAGGCTACTCAGCTTCTTAAACAGGTTTTTATTTTTAAAAAATAAGTAAGGTGTTAGTCATTGATTGCCTATTTTGGGCCTAGTTTTAGTATTGCATACATAATATGTTATAAAAATCCCTTTACTCCAAGCATGTTAAAGCCATTTATGTAGTTTTTATAAACAAAGCTTTGCAAGTTAATCAGAACAAAAACAATATTAGAACACGGTACTGAGCTTGTTTTTTTAAAATTGTGTATTCAGGGTTTGGCAGAATTTTCTCAAAATAAGAACCAGTTTCAAAATTGTAGGCCAAACCTGTGGCACATACATGTACCTATATAGTCCATATTTGGGAGTCCCCCCTCCAGGACATCATTATCATCATAATTGGTATTTTTTTGTAACAATTTACCGGAGGGATAGTCGACTTGAGCTTGGGTATAGATGTGTGTTCCCCATGAGAACCTTACCCCATTTAACAGTAATAATTTTGACCAAAAAGTGCGTGGGTGCCTGATTCCAGACAGCAGTCTATGGTTGACTAAGTAATCGTTGGTGTCTCATGAGTTATGGACTACACCAAGAAGATACCAGAAACACTTAGGCCCATACCCAACCTGTATTTTAAAAACAATCCATTTGAAATCAACAAAAAATACTATGCTGTTGGTTTCTCGGAAAAATGGAAAGTATAACAAATTATCAAATAAAATAATAGTCTGCCACAAATTGTACTCAGATAAGAAGCCTTTTACTCATTATTTAAATAAATGACTTCCTCTCAGATCTAAGGAGGACTTTAAAGAAAACTGAATTGCTTTCAAGGGAAAGCTGGCCATCTGTAGCACAATAACTACAATACTTAATGACACATTGTTTTCCACTGATGCTGTTGAAAACAGCAGCACAATCTACGAGCTAAACACATTCTGCACATGACATGTCAAGTGTATCTGAAAAAAAATACATTGAGTTTATTTTACTGCAGAGTTCCAGAAGTTGCGCTATTTAAATATTATACGAAATATGTGCAATGTACATGTACACTACTTAATTCGCAGACATTTATCACGACTTGGTTTGTACTTTTCTTTCGCAAAATTGACACAAAACTTGATTTCTCTGCTACAGGTATTTTTCGTCTCAGTTTATCGACAGCTGGGTGTTTTGGAGGGTATTTGCTTTCCATTTTCAACAATAAAATGAACTGTTTACTCTGTGAATCTATTGACTTCCACAGGCCTTGATCAATGGCCATGAAATTAAGGCAAACTGGGTGAGAAACATTTCAACATTTCAAATCAACATGGCTGCATGCACAGGCAGTCCAGACTGATCACACATGCAGTCAAAAACAGGTCTTCTGCGAAGCCTGGTGGATTTGCAGCAACAATAACAGAGATGGAAAGGGCATGAGAAAATTACCTAGAAACCTATTTTGAGGTGATTGGCACATAAGACTAGACTTTATGGGTGCTGGAATGTATTAGGATTTGTATGGAAAAAATTTCTGGACTGCATGCCATGTGGTTAGGCACTTTTTTCCATCGCTACGCATAGACAGTATTTTCTCAGTTATTCAAACCACCATAAAATCACACTATTAATTGGTGGATCTACTATTTGTTTTATGCTCTTTTAATCTCTGGTATTCTTAGGGTTATTCACCATAATTTTTGACATGAGGTCACCTGGTGATGAGCTGCAAAGGGCCTATCCGTCAAACAGGGAAAGCGTTGATTTCAGTTAAACACCATTGTAAAACTGATGCATCTTTCAATCCTGTCAACCAGAGCATGTGTTCAGCTCTTTATTTTTAGTGTTTGTTACACTTCCTTTTCTCTGTTGTGATTTATAGTCAAGCAGCTATGGGTTCTTGCTAACACCCCAGGAACTGTCATATTAGCAATTATTATTCTTTTATTCGTGTTCAGTTTGCCCATGGATTGTCTTCTGATCAAGGGCAATCTCAAGGAATTTCAATGTTCACACACAAAATGTTTCTTTATGTTTCACAACGGTTAATCTTAATGGCCAGTATAATAGTAGTGTGACTGCAGCTGATCCCATATCCAAGAAGAATAGGTGGAACAACTAATACTTATAACAAGCTGAACCACCAAAATGTTAGCCTAAGTACTCTCTAAGGAAACAGAAAACTAAACTATTCGTCCAGATCATGATAGACCTGGGCGCTGGCTTAATTTTTTTGAAAATTCAAATGCACAAGGTTAAGGAGAATAGTTTGACAAATTAGAATGCATGACTGACATTCCTTGGATTAAGTTGCAAAATATTAATGGGGCGGTCTTCATAGAAATCAGTATAGTTTAAAAAAGTTGACATGTGTTAGGTCCTGTGGAAATTAGTAAATGAATAAAGAGTATAGATTATCACTCGGAGGTGGTGAGAAACTTTCTTTCGGTTGTCATTTCAGATATGGCTTCAGCGTTTCCGCCATCAGCCAAACGGGCCCGAACAGCAGCTGAAGCCCCTTCAGTCAGGAAACAAGGCAAAGAAGTCAGCATTCCATGGGAGGAAATCTGTCCAACCTTCATAAGTGAATGGTTGGATACATTTAGTAAGGCCAACAACACTACAAGAGACATCCTGCTAGCAAGTGTCTTGCCAACTGTGGCATGCTTGATGGGGCCCTCAACCGTCAAGGTTGACTGTAGAATACGTGCAGAAACTGTAAACCTGTACATGATCTGCTTGTGTGACCCGGGGGCGGGAAAGTCCCCTGCCTTTCAACACGGCTGTGCACAGCCGATAAGGTTGCATGTGGAGGCAAAAGAGGATAACCCTTTATTTGTCGATGAATTTACAGAAGCTGGGCTATTCCGGCAGCTTAAGTCAACACCTGGCCATAAAGCCATCATTGGCAAGGAGGAAGCATCCCAGTTTTTTGATCAGCTGCTGGGTGCTTCCAGGGAAAAGAGCCGCATAGACATGGAGCGCATGATCCAGTTATATGACGGGAGTACATGGGTCTATACACGGGGAGACAAGTCAGCACGTCAAGTCATTGACAGTCCAGGGGTATCAGTGAGTGGCTACAGCCAACCCAACCGCTTCTTTCCAATTTATGTGAAACTAAAGGAAAGGCAGGATGGTGCAGTGGACAGGATTCTTATGTACCAGCCTTTGCCACATCGTCTGGCAGCACGTGAAACGAGAGATTTCATAACCAAACTGAATAATTCTGAAGTGAAAGATCTCAGGTAACTTTTTGTTTATGGCAAGTTTAAACATATGTTGATGGAACAATTTAACTGACCTGAATGTTGTGGGTCCATACATGTAAGTTAAGGTGTACACTACAGAAAAAATGTTTTATATATATATATATCGATGAATGTGTGGCGGGATTGACTTCTCAGTTTACTATCTTTCCGTTTTACAAGATTCTCAGCCCCTCCGAGGGCATGAGAAAAAACAAAGAGGGGTTTTTTATTTTGAAATATAAACCGACCCGTTCTTAATGATTTGAAATTATGCTAATTGCTCGCACGTGCTACGAATTACAAGAGCCATTATAATTGTAATTACAATTACGTCTGTGACGTAATAAGTTAATAAAAACACTTTGCTATGCCTGAAGAGCCGCAACAGCAAAAGCAAAGAAGACTTTCGTTTTTCATTATTTTTAGTATATATATATATATATATATATATATATATATATATATTCGTTTTCTGAGTAGTATTTCGTAGAGCGCTCGACTCAATTGATTGAGGAGCATCAGCTATAACTTCACAGAAGTTCAGGTTTCACGAGTAATCATCGTTCTATAGGAATAAAACGATGATAACTTGTGAAACCTGAACTTCTGTGAAGTTATATATATATATATATATATATATATACACCCGTTTTCAAAAAGGTTTTCATACAGAGAGATATATAGATAGATATATACTTTTGTTCTCTTGCACGTGCGCCCGTGTGCATTTACACTTGTTATTGTCCAACTTGTGAAAAAACTTGGTTAAACGATAAATTTTCTTTTCGTCAGGTTCTTTGTTCCAATTTGTCAATTAAAAAAATAATGCACGAGCACTGTCTGCAATTCTCTTGATTTGCATTTTCTTGAAAATTGAAGAATGAGGAATTCGGTCACTTGTAGATCATATAATTGTTGTCGTTACAGGATAAGGGGAAAAACATCAAAGATTTTCATTTTTAAAACAACGCAGATGAAATGAAAAAAATGTGTTTTCGAAACCGCTGAGAAGGAAGATGTGACGGTGGATGTCCATATTGGATATGTGGGAAGGAGCAACAATATTATAGCAGTTGATTAAAACGGACTAAGACGATGACGAGGTTCATAGAAGCAGACTTTATCATAACCATGATGAGCTAGTCATGTATCTTAATGTCTCACCTTTTTTCATGTAAAATCACGGCCTGTAAGGCAACGTGTCGCATTGAAGACAGAATAAACTCTCGGCCACAAATGCTTTCAAGTTAGTCTACAGTTTCTCTTCAGCACGCCCCTGGACAGCGCATTTTTTAATACACTCTATCAATAAAAATGCTTTGTCACTTGCTACAGATGCCATGGCATTTGGGCTACCAATTCGGTGACGCCGTATAACTCGCGGATCGGCTTCTTCGCGGGATGTTTTCCTCATTCCCAAAGTCAGCCATATAATTCGCCATTGCAAATTTGTATCGCAGGGCGCATGTATTTTTGTAAAAAAAAAACTCAAAACGACATGTCAAATTGGAACAAAAAACCCGACGACGTAAAAATTTATCGTTGAACCGAGTTTTTCACAAGTTGGACAATAACAAGTGAAAAATACACACGGGCGCACGTGCAAGAGAACAAAAGTATATATCTATCTATATATCTCTCTGTATGAAAACCTTTTTGAAAACGGGTGTATATATATATATATATATATATATATATATATATATATATATATATATATAAAATTGTCCCAAGCATCTCTCTCCCCCGTCCTCATAAACACAAATATATCTTAATCACAAATGAAGACAGAAAACAGTTTCCTTTCAATCCACCTATATTTCGATCACATTCAGTGATCTTCTTCAGGGTGACTAACTAGCCGTTAACGTACAAAACTTTTAAATTGCTGAATTACGAAGGTAACGCGCGCGCATCACAACTGAAATGACTGTTATTTTAAACGTCTAACGGAAAATGTCATAGATGACACTATCATCTCCTGCGCGCGCCCGCGCGCGTCTTGCGGTTCTGGGCGTAAAAGCCATCATCTTCATTAAGTCCTTGAGGGCGCAGCGTTCCCAATCTATACATCCACTGTCCCTCCTTCTTCCGCAACTCCCTCTCTCCCATGGCTCTGTCTATTAACTGTATAGTTAAATGGCTTAATCTTAAGTGTCCCGAACTATGAAAATGCTGGTAAAGAAAAGCGTCATTCCTCTTATTTTCAGAAGACAACTTGAGATGGGCATTGATCCTGCTTCTATGATTATTGAACCTAGACCGAAAAGTAGTGGTAGTGAATCCAACATATTGAATGCCACATACCTTACAAGTAATAAGATAAACCACGTTTTTAGAGTTAAAACGTTTTTTAGTTAAACTCTAAAAACGTGGTTTATCTTATTACTTGTAAGGTATGTGGCATTCAATATGTTGGATCCACTACCACTGTCTGTAAAAGATTGGTGTCCATATTATAGAGGTGTCAGTAAGGACAGGTTCGACTGTACAAAAAATGTAAGAAGTAAGAAAAAAATGTTTTTAAATTTCAGGGCCATCTATTCTGCCATATACGAGTTTTCTCATTCTGAAAATGGCCCTGCAACATACTCCCTAGACAGAGCGGGCAACGCAAGGTATGAGGAATTCATAGATGGCATCTCTGCCTCCCTGAACAGCCAGTGGGCAAGAAACATCTGCCCAGAAGATGTCTCCAAAGATGATAGACATGTACTACGACTGGCAGCAGTTCTACATGTTTTATATGACCAACTAACAAAATTCCTTCAAGGACAAGAAAAATCCCCACCATCACAAGTTATTAACAGCACAACAATTCAGAGGAGCATTACACTGTGCAAATACTTCACAGCACAGAGAAGAATCCTTGACCAGGTAAGTGGTTGTTCAATAATTAATTATTGGACGAGGTTGAGCAAAATATCCTGATTTGTCAGTGGTGAGCAGGTCAATTATTTGTCGAAGTCGATGGCTCAGGCAAAGAATTGATCTGCGAGAAACTGAAAAATCAAGATATGTTGTGAAAACCGAGTTCAATAATAATTGTTTTATCATTTGATCAATAAGTTTGTTTTCACTGTAAGTTTGTTTTTCGTGGACACAACTTTGCATGAGCAGAATATTATTTATAGCTAAATCAGGTGATTTCACCATGTTTCTTTTACATGTTCAAAAATATTGTGAGAGATATAAACTCAAAGAAAAAACCATTTCCTCTTTCAAGAAACTTCATGTTTTCATTGAATTACAGTTGAAAAATTCCGCTGAATGATAATTTCTATACTCCCATTTCCTTGTTCTTCTTTGCCCTGTCCTAGTTTTAGGAACTTCCTATGGATGGTTCAAGAAAGTTGTAATCCTTTATTAAACAAGGCTGCAAATATTTTTTTTTTTATAAGCGCGTCATTTGTCAGGTCAGAGACCAGATGTGGCCTCACAAGGAAATAGTATGGTCAGACAAAAAAATTCCAAGTGAAAGAGCAAAATTAGGAGTTCAACAAAACAACCTATTTCACTGCTTTAATTGCACAATATGAATCACAGACAGAAGCTATAACAGTTGTATCAGTTCACTTATCAGTCTTCAATGACTTCACACCTAAAAAGACTCTCCTCAGAAGATTCGTCTGACTCATAAGCAACCACCAACGCAATTTTCTCTCACACACTACATGTTTTTCTGTGCAAATGGAGCAAACAGCCGTTATCGTTTACGCCAGGAAAAAACTGTGTCAGACATTTAGATCCTGCTGATGTCACAAATATCAAACCAATGTAAAAACTTACCCTTTTACTAGGTAATTTGTATATGCCCTTGGCGAACTAAAGCTTCCTATTTTTGGCTTTGTGGGATTGGAATGTCTGTTTTATGTACCAGTCAAAGTAAACCCCGACCTCCCCAACCCCAGGCTAAGGTTGGGATTGGTTCTGGATGGAATACAAAACCTAATTTTTTTCCCCTGGGCAACGTCATTAATTAATGTTTGCACTCTCCGCATAACATGAATGACAAATTATGAGTCAGTGCAAAAGTACCAGCAATAAAAGAGAGGGATGTAGTTCTTCATGATCTAAAAAATGTAAAGAAACATGGGAGTGAAAAAATACAAGGAAACCAGCCAATAAAATCCCTTTCTAACTTTATTTGCTTTTTATTGCGTGATGTTCACTTTAACTGATTGAATACCTTAGTTTATGCATACATGTAAATCACAAAACCAAGATCCCTCAGGAACACTCATGCCTATTATGTTTTGCAGCTTGTCTCCTCTGATTCAGAGACCGCCCCAGCTGACAACTACGAAAGGCAAAGGCGCATCCTCCCATGTAAAGGGCCTTTTGTATCAACACGTCTGGCCCAGCGCAATTTTAGTGGGAATGCAAGGCCATCTGCTGCCGTTTTAAGTGACACCATGCAAATTTTGGCAACAGACGGCTTTGGCACAGTCAAAACCATTGAAAGGAGCATCGTCTTCTTCAAGAAGCTTCCGGCGGATCTCAGCGATGATGTCTTGGCCATGTATGAGGTGCCTCGGGAAAGGTACCTCCTCGCCTTTAATGAGCGAGCAGACAAGTCCATCATCAATAAGGATTTATTCAACAGATTTCTCACCCAATCACCACATGAAGACCGCTTAAAGAACGAGCACGGTATCACACCAGAGGACGACTAGACAACTAGAAGTTATGTAAGGGTCCATTCTTCTATCTCATTGCTATACAATTTATCCCCCTGTACTTTTTACTTATGGTTTTCATGACCAACAACAACCAACATTCGGTTTGCTGCTTTCTTACTGAATGAGTGAGTTACTTTTCAATTTTTTTTTACTGACTTTATTCATTTTTCTGCTTTTGCAACTTTCTTTTATATATTTTACAGGGTGAGCAACACAGTCTAAACATGAATGAATGACAGGCCTGAAAAACAATATGAATTGTTTGCATTTTTTTACTCAATTTTACCAGCAGCATTGTTTGTGATATTCTATCCTGATCTGACAATGGCAGTACTAGTTTTCCATCAAACAAAATGATTTGCTCCTTATTGACAGTTGCTGGTGACTAAGGGATAAAGCTAGTGACTGGTATAAATCCATCAGTCTGCATGTAAGCCCATTCTACTTCTAAAAATTAAGGAAGTTGTAAAAGTGAACAAGATTTGAAATGAATCCCATACAAACATTTTAAAAGGGCTGTAAAAAACAAAGCCAGCTGGCTGATGTAGTGAAAAGCTAATTATTATTAGTACCCGTTGACAAAAAAAATGATAAAAATGATAAACATTTATGTGGCTGGTTGCTTTGTACGTTTTGGAAGCAATTCCAATGTGGAATATTTTCCCTGTGGTTTATTCATGTGAAGGCCATTGTTGCTGCAATAAGAGAAACTTCCAGTCAACCAGATTATGGTAATGAAAACAACTATTTTTTCAGTAATTATTTTTTGTCTGTGGGTCATGTGACAGATGAGGGGTCTATATTGCCATCATCGACAGTCAGTCACCCTCTGAAGCAAATGAACATTAAGCAAATCTTTTAAAATAAAAGGAAATAATAAACTAAGTTACAGGAAAAGAATTTTGTTGGCTTTCAGAGATAAGTAAATGGATCCTTAAGAAAATAGGACCAAAAAGTTAAGATATTGCACCTTATAATGCACATTCAGATAATATGTATATTTTTTATCACATGTTTTTTGGGGGTTGCATTACTCTCGAAATTCCAGGGAATGTTGGAATTTTTAAAAATGCTTCTTTCAAGGAATTTACCCTCCCTGAGCGAACTTCTAGAAGGCTCTCTGATATTTAGGTACTCCTGTAAATTCTTATTGAATTTGGATTGATTTGGATAGAGTGCTATAAGAAATTTTAAGTGCTTCTATGATAAAAAAAAAAAAACACTTCTCTTTTCTTTTCAGATTTCAAAAGAATATTTCCAAATCATTAACAACGCCAAATTGTAAGCCATTATTTCAAGGACTGTCTACCATTACTAAATTCTGTCCTAGTCATCTGGCAATGAGAGTTCTATGGAGCTTGAAAGTGATGTCATTTTCTCACCAGTTAAACATTACTGTGTGTGAACACTGTTACTTTAGTATGCAGATGGCGTGTTTCAATTTTGGAAGCACAAAATCTGGTGCCGCATAGTTGATTAGCCATTTTCCCTCACCCACATTTTACACTGATAAGAAAATAACTTCACTTTCGAGCTTGACCAAACTCTCTCATTGCCACTTGACTGGAACAGAATTTAGTAACAGTAGACAGGCGAACCAAAAAATCATAGTTAGGATAAGCAGACCTCTCCTTGAAAAAGAAGCCTTAAAATTCGGCATGGTAATTGTTTTGGAAAGATACTTTCAAAATCTGAAAGAAAGGAAAGTGACTTTTTGATCATAGTCGTTCTTTAATACATTAAATTTATTAACAGTTTTCATAAACATAATTTACTGCAAAACTCCTGCAGATTCGTTTGTTTCCCTGCAGTAGTGCAAAACCTAAAAACAATATTAGAATTTTAAGTAAGTGGGAAGTGTCAAACTACAGGTGTAATCAAAGCTTCAAAGTGCCATGTTGTTATGAAGGGACTTTAAAGAACAGTGCTAAGTGATCTGAGTATGATCAGTTTTGTTTCTTTAGTTAGTAATCACATAATAATTATTGGGTGATGAGTGTTTTCAGTTAGTTTTTAAAGGTTAAAAGGAGAACTAACCCTCCCCTGCCCCCTTTTAGATTAACTGCACTAAAATATCAGAGTTACTGGGATGAGGAAAACTTTGTTTCGAACATAATTTTTACCTTAAAAAAGTAAGTAGTAGTTGTAAGTAATAAGTGAGTGGGACAACAATAACAAAAAGGAAGATCGAGTATCCAGGGCAAGTATTAAACTAGCAGATCTGTTCTATCGTATGCCTGTAAGTTGATAATTTGTTATGACATAAAAATTTTAAGAAACAATTTCATGAAACAAATTGTTATGGGACATGAAACAATTTCATGTCCTACTCAAAATATGTGCATAGTAGGCAAATTGCTATCCCTCTAAGTGGATCATGTTTGTTCATTGTTAGACTCGAGCTAGTCTTAATTATAAACCATTGACCAAGTAGGTTATGATGTGGGATGAATAAAGATATGTCCATACAGTCTGGCTGACTTATGTTTCTAGTTAGCTAAGTTTTTTTTTAGCATAGTACAATAATATTATTGACACTTTTTATACAATTTTATATGTGCTTTAAATTAATAAAGAAAAAATAACATCAACAGTTTGTCTTTACATCAGTGCCCTGATGCTAGTATTAACAGTGTCTCTGTAGGAAAACGATCATACAAAAAGAAAATGAATATGACAAATCAGGGGCACCCAACGACAATTTCGGAAAATTATCTGTTCGGAAGACAATTTGATGTCTAGAATTTTCGGATCATTTTCTGAAAAATTTCTTGCTTCCCTGCCTCTCCTAGGATTTTCGAACTTCAAAAAAATCGTATAATTGCCCATTTTTAACGGATTTTTACCCTAAAAAGGTCACCTAGAATTTTCGGGAGCTTTTTTTCTGGCTGAAATTTTCGAAAAGGTAAATTTTGATCCCTATAATTTTCGGATCACTATACTTTCAGCTAGAAAAAGGTTTAGGGGATAAAAATAAGCCTTTGTCTACCGTTTAAATACTAAAGTACGTTCAACAATGCTGTTTATGTGGTTTTGAACTATATTCTCGTTGGGTACCCCTGAAAGGATGTAAACACGCTGAAGTTTTTCTTCCGGTTACCGGGAAGTCCATATAGCAGACCGTTACAGTAGTCGAGTCTGCTAGTGACAAAAGCATGTATTAATCTAAGTTTAAGTAAGCCGAAGCATCTACCAAACCTTTTAGAAAGTCTGCAAACAGTCTTCAAAAGTCTACGTCTGTAAATGAAACCGATACGTTTGTTCGACGGAAAAGTGAGAACCCCGGTTTAAGCTTGTGGGCAATCCCAAAAAATCCACATCAACGTATTTTGCCCAAGAAAAGTCAAGGAAAAGTCCTAACCCCTCTGTAACCAAGGTCTGGATCTGCCAGTGCTTGAACTTCCATTGTATAATCCTTGCCAAATTATCATGTCTTTTATATTCCTTCTGGGCTAACTTTTTATCCTAACTTACTAGATGACACACGCCACACACTGTGTCGACTGTTCCTCTGTCCGCATCTGTTCATCTGTTCCTCTGTGCCTAAAGTTCCTCTGTGCCCACTGTTCCTTTGTGCCTACTGTTCCACTGTGCTCACTGTTCCTCTGTGCCCTCTGTTCCTCTGTGCCCTCTGTTCCTCTGTGCCCACTGTTCCTTTGTGCCTACTGTTCCTCTGTGCCCTCTGTTCCTCCGTGCCCACTGTTCCTCTGTGCCCTCTGTTCCTCTGTGCTCACTGTTCCTCTGTGCCCACTGTTCCTTTGTGCCTACTGTTCCTCTGTGCCCACTGTTCCTTTGTGCCTACTGTTCCTCTGTGCCCTCTGTTCCACTGTTCCTACTGTTCCTCTGTGCCTACTGTTCCTCTGTGCCCACTGTTCCTCTGTGCCCACTGTTCCTCTGTGCCCACTGTTCCTTTGTGCCTACTGTTCCTCTGTGCCCACTGTTCCTCTGTGCCCTCTGTTCCTCTGTTCCTACTGTTCCTCTGTGCCTACTGTTCCTCTGTGCCCACTGTTCCTCTGTGCCCACTGTTCCTTTGTGCCTACTGTTCCTCTGTGCCCTCTGTTCCTCTGTTCCTACTGTTCCTCTGTTCCTACTGTTCCTCTGTGCCTACTGTTCCTCTGTGCCCACTGTTCCTCTGTGCTCACTGTTCCTCTGTGCCCACTGTTCCTTTGTGCCTACTGTTCCTCTGTGCCCTCTGTTCCTCTGTGCCCACTGTTCCTCTGTTCCTACTGTTCCTCTGTGCCCACTGTTCCTTTGTGCCTACTGTTCCTCTGTGCCCTCTGTTCCTCCGTGCCCACTGTTCCTCTGTGCCCTCTGTTCCTTTGTGCCTACTGTTCCTCTGTGCCCTCTGTTCCTCTGTGCCCACTGTTCCTCTGTTCCTACTGTTCCTCTGTGCCCACTGTTCCTTTGTGCCTACTGTTCCTCTGTGCCCTCTGTTCCTCTGTTCCTACTGTTCCTCTGTTCCTACTGTTCCTCTGTGCCTACTGTTCCTCTGTGCCCACTGTTCCTCTGTGCTCACTGTTCCTCTGTGCCCACTGTTCCTCTGTTCCTACTGTTCCTCTGTGCCCACTGTTCCTTTGTGCCTACTGTTCCTCTGTGCCCTCTGTTCCTCTGTGCCCACTGTTCCTCTGTGCCTACTGTTCCTCTGTGCCCACTGTTCCTACTGTTCCTCTGTCCCTACTGTTCCTCTGTCCCTACTGTTCCTCTGTGCCCACTGTTCCTTTGTGCCTACTGTTCCTCTGTGCCCTCTGTTCCTCTGTTCCTACTGTTCCTCTGTTCCTACTGTTCCTCTGTGCCTACTGTTCCTCTGTGCCCACTGTTCCTCTGTGCTCACTGTTCCTCTGTGCCCACTGTTCCTTTGTGCCTACTGTTCCTCTGTGCCCTCTGTTCCTCTGTGCCCACTGTTCCTCTGTTCCTACTGTTCCTCTGTGCCCACTGTTCCTTTGTGCCTACTGTTCCTCTGTGCCCTCTGTTCCTCCGTGCCCACTGTTCCTCTGTGCCCTCTGTTCCTTTGTGCCTACTGTTCCTCTGTGCCCTCTGTTCCTCTGTGCCCACTGTTCCTCTGTTCCTACTGTTCCTCTGTGCCCACTGTTCCTTTGTGCCTACTGTTCCTCTGTGCCCTCTGTTCCTCTGTTCCTACTGTTCCTCTGTTCCTACTGTTCCTCTGTGCCTACTGTTCCTCTGTGCCCACTGTTCCTCTGTGCTCACTGTTCCTCTGTGCCCACTGTTCCTCTGTTCCTACTGTTCCTCTGTGCCCACTGTTCCTTTGTGCCTACTGTTCCTCTGTGCCCTCTGTTCCTCTGTGCCCACTGTTCCTCTGTGCCTACTGTTCCTCTGTGCCCACTGTTCCTACTGTTCCTCTGTCCCTACTGTTCCTCTGTGCCCACTGTTCCTTTGTGCCTACTGTTCCTCTGTGCCCTCTGTTCCTCTGTGCCTACTGTTCCTCTGTCCCCCCCCCCCCCCCCTCTTGGTATATGAATGATTAACGATTTCAACTTCCCCCCCTCTTGGTATATGAATGATTAACGATTTCAGCTTTCGGTATATGAGGAACAACCTGGCATGTTCGCAACCGTTGCAGTACTTTCAAATGGACGCCAAAAGGACGACACCAAAGAGCATGTGCATAGGGAAAGCCCGCTGACCAGTTGTGTATTGTTTCCAAAATATGTTTTCGCACCCGATTCACTCAAAGGGTACTGGGTATCACCCGTAAAAATGATACCCAAATTACCGGGTATCACCCGTCATAGTACGTACTATAGTACGACTGAGAAAGTGCTGCACCGGATGGTGCAGGATGATGGATAAAACGTGTTGTAATTGCACGTTTATCGGTCTTATTATAAAATCTGTTGCAGCACGCTGTCACTGAGGTTATATTTTAACGTGCAAAGCAGTATTTAATGGGCCGGTAAGTTGTGAAAGCCTTTATTTTGTTCATTATTTTTGCCTTCGTTGTTTACCTATCTTTTCTAGTGTTGTTGACACTTTAACAGACCAGTTCGTTTGGTTGCAGGCGGACACTGCGGTAAGCAGGAGAAGAACAGCTTAGTGCGAGCATTTCGGATGATGCCGGTGAACAGGATCGCGACGATTTATGACGTAGACTGAATCTTTGGCAGGTATGTTATGCAGCTTACCATTTCGCATTCGAACATCGCTTTCAGCGATAATTAAACCAGAAAACCTCTAGATGTAAACTTAAGCTTAGCACTGATCTTCGCTATAAAAAGACTGTCAAGGGTAGACGATGTGTGTGCCAAGTTACGACAACCTGCTCGAACGACAACTTTTCTAAAGAAGGTTCGTTTTCAAAGAACAACAGGTGTCACCTCTGTGACTCCGAAGCTGGTATTCTTCGTCGTTGCTTGGACTGCAGTGCAACAGCAAAGGTTTGCGAATCTTGTGCAGTTTCACGACAAACTAGATATTTTTCATCGTCTGGAAATCCTTAAGGTTCTTAAGACTAAGTTGGTCCCTGATCTAGGTACGTAAGGGGAGTAGATATAAATGCAAATTTTGCATTTAAGTATATCTACAGATAGACGATAAAGTTTCGCAATTACTTTTCTCAGTGAAAAGTAAAATTAGTAAAAAAATACTGTGCATATATATATACTGATACAAATCTCGCAGATAACCATTTGTCATTAACTGCGAAATTTCTCTTCCTTTATAGTAAGAAACACAAATCTCGCAGCTAACCATTTTTCATCAACTGCGAAATTTGTCTCTGTTTATATGAAGGAACAGAAATCTCGCAGTTTCACCATTTTCGTTAACTGCAAAATTTCTCTCCGTCTATAGTAAGAAACACAGATATCGCAGTGAACCATTTGTCGTTATATAACTGCGAAATTTCTCTCTGTTTATAGTAAGAAACACAAATCTCGCAGTTAACTATTTTTCATTAACTGCGAAATGTCTCTCTGTTTATATGAAGAAAAGAAGTCTCTCGCAGTTAACCATTTTCGTTAACTGCAGAATTTTCTCTCTGTAAATATTGAGAAACAAATCTCGTAGTTAACTATTTTTCATTAACTACGAAATTTCTCTCTGGTTATATGAAGGAACAGAAATCTCGCAGTTTCACCATTTCCGTAAACTGCGAAACGTTTCTCTTATGTGAAGGAACAGAAATCTCGCAGTTAACCACTTTTCATTAACTGCCAAAATTCTCTCGATTTATTTTAAGGAATACATTCTCGCACTTAACCATTTTTCGTTAACTGCAAAATTTTTCTCTGTTAATATGAAGAAACACAAATCTCGCAGTTAACCATTCTTCATTAACTGCGAAATGCCTCTCTGTTTAGAAGGAACAGAAATCTTGCGGTGAACAATTTTTGTTAACTGCGAAATGTTTCTATTTATATCAAGAAACAGAAATCTCGCAGTTAAACATTTTCCATTAACTGCGAGATTTCTCTCGATTTATTTTAAGTAATACATTCTCGGACTTAACCATTTTTCGTTAACTGCATAATTTTTCTCTGTTAATATGAAGAACCACAAATCTCGCAGTTAACCATTGTTCATTAACTGCGAAATGCCTCTCTGTTTAGATGAAGGAACAGAAATCTTGCCGTTAACAATTTTTGTAAACTGCAAAATGTCTGTCTGTCCATGTGAAGTAGACAAATCTCGCAGTTAACCATTTTTCATTAACTGCCAATTTATTCTCGGTTTATATAAAAGAATACAAATCTCGCACTTGACCATTTTCCGTTAACTGCAAAATTTCTCCGAATATGTCAACTGAATATGAAGAAACACAAATCTCGCAGTTGACCACTTTTCATTAACTACGAAATTTCTCTCGATTTAAGAAAGCAGTGCAAACCTCGCACTTAACCCTTTTTTGTTAACTGCGAAATGTCTCTCTGTTTATGTTAAGAAACATAAATCTTGCACTTAACCATTTTTCATTAACTGCGAAATGTTTATATTTATATCAAGAAACAGAAATCTCGCAGTTAACCATTTTTCATTAACTGCGAAATGTCTCTGCATGCCGTTTATATGAAGGAACAGAAATCTCGCAGGTAACCATTTTCTGGGTTACTAGTTGACAAAGATCGATATAAAGAACGGCGATTTCCTTCATGGGTGGATCGATCCGTGTAAACTCCATGTCCTGTTAAAACCAAACCACAGTCATTCGCAAACATTGCGTACATTTTGAAAGCAATGCAATATTGTTAAAAATTCATCACGCAAAACAAAATGGTTCACGAATCACGCTTTAAATGTCACCCTTCATTCACGGGTCACGTTGAAATAAAAAATTTGTTCACCTGTGGACGTGTAGGCTCAATTTCCTCCGTCTTCTCGAGTCCGGTATTTCGAGCCTAGTGGGAAACGATTTTAATTAAAACATTTTAAAATCAGAATTAATTATCGTGATTATAATCACTAATAAAAATTTTTAAATCATGATTCACGAGAAAATAAATCGCCTAATCATGTTTCGCGTAACTAAGAAGTGTTGGGGACCCTTTATTCTGACAAAAGACAAACTCGAGAGGGGGATGTCCGAAATCCCAGGTGAACCAAAACATTCCTGGAAATGGCTGGGCTTTTCTGGCTTCTTTCCCATAAAAAAAGCCTTTGTAAGTTAAAACAAAGGAATTCTTGAACTGGGGACAAGCAATTTTCACCAGCCATTGTCTGGCAATTGTAAACATCAACATTGGCGGCTTCATTTTTTCATCATCAAAGAGATCGGTTGCGTGTCGCTTCGTAATAGCAGATATTTAAGACTACTGATTTACTACCAGATTCCCCTGTTTGAAGTCTGCTTATACGCACGCAAGTTTAACCATTAAACTAACTTTGCTTTGGAAAGCGAAAAAAGGAAAAACTCGAGGTTCATAAATTGCGTTCTTGCCTTATATAAGTCCTGTTGAGCTGCTATGAACAAAATTTTTATTTACGCACGCCCGAATAAAGATTTTCTTCATGAAGACGTGTTCAGCTGTGTTTTTCGTCTCTTTTCCTAAGTATCAAGTATCCACAAATCGATAGAAATGATATAAAACTTTCTTTCTTTTTGGAGTTGAGCCTGTAGCCACTCAACCAACAGCAAAAGCGGGGGAGATGTTTCGCAAATAATAGAGCGTGAAAGACTGACATGCAGCTGGAAAAAGACCACAAATTGGTCTGTGTCAGGAAATATCCAATTTGTATAAAGTGTCCTACGTTTTTAAGGAAGGTTTATTCCTTACAAAACAAGTTATTATAAAGTAAGCTCAACAGCGAAAAATTATGCAGTTAATATCGCAAAACAGTCCAACTGAAGCAGAAAAATTTCTCTTGCAATAACAAGACAACTTATGCAAGAAGACATAAGTTTCTTACTCACAAAAGCAACTGCTGCCATGTCTTCTCAAGAAGCCGTAATGACCAGCTATTGTTCGTAAAAAAATATAAAGAAGGATGACAGTCGTCTTCGCTAAAGAAGAAGTTTTCTGTATCTCGCCGAGCCAAACGTAAACATCTTTTCAGCGAATCCAAACTATACGACGTCTTACGACGTCTTATAGTTTCATTGACCGTTAACTCATAAATAATTTAATTTTCTTTCTCAATTTTACAGACAGAATTTTCTTTCAAACTAGACGATTGTGGCGTGTTTGTAACCAGCCAATAGAAGCATTTGTTTTTCTGTGTCGGGCTTTACGAGAATTTTGCAGTTGATCAAAAAGCAAGCATTTTTGGCGGCTATGTTGTAAAAGAATTTGCTCATGCTTTTAGCTGTCAACCCTATCAAGAAGGTAGAGTTGCTCTCGGTATAACTCTTACGCATCCTTCGGGCTCTCCAAACTTCCCGCGTGCATCCATAACTCAATATACATACGCTAAGCATGAACAAATTCTCAATTCCGGCATGCGCAACAGAATCAGAATCCGGTATCATTGTCAATCATAACGAGAAGTCGCGTCTATGCACTGAGTATTATTTGCGTGGTGTGCATTTGGACGAGCGAAGCTTGTGGACGTGTTCATCTTGCTACTTACTTCTTGCTACTTGAAATAATTGCTGTTTTTCGACCGTGATGGCAGTCAGTAGGAAGTTCCAATCTGTACTCTTTGTCTGCGGACAAACATGGGAAAGTACGGTCCCTAAGGAGGAGAAATTGCTGGAACATTTTATGTGTGAGTATGAAAAAGCTTGCACGTGGTGTGGAACTTTTAAACTTAAGAGTTATATTTTCCCCATAATATCAAAGAAGCTAACGTATAGAGTAGAAATATTGATTCCGATCAGGGTATCCCTAGCTAATTAACGAAATTTTCTCGAAAACAGTATTTAGATAACTCCAGAATGCCATTAATCTTGCCATTGTAGAAAAAATAAACGTCAAATGGCACAAAAGACATCGACACGTGAGCTCGAGGCCATTTCACGTTTGTTTAATCTCGTGCAAGAGCAATTTTTTCGGCTGTTGCTGCAAGAGATCGATCGTTTCAAACATTTCACTGATTAGACTCCCTTGGACTTAACACGTTTCACCTAGTTCACCCAGTTGTAATTGACGAGTATTTTTTCGTTATGATTCAAGGTGTGAAAGTTAGAGTGAACATCGCAAAGTTATATGTATAATTCAGGAAACAGCCACTTAAAAAACACTAAAATAACGGCTTAGGACATTGTCTAAACTTGCAAAGATGGCATAAAAAATTAAATTATAAAATTATTATTATTATTTGTTTTTCTGGCAGTAAATGTTAACCCTTCAACTCCCAAGACCAAATTAATACTTCTCCATTATAGCCTCTATACATTTCCTTGGTTTTCAAACAGGAGAATGTGGGGTTTTATCAACGGATCAATGTGTTTATATTACAAGGAAAAGTTAGACGTAAATCATTTCTGGGCGGGGAGGGTTAATATTCTTGTACCGTTTCCATTTCTTTCATCTATATGTTGTCTCAGTTACTGACTAATTTTTTTGATTGACAAGGTCAAATGAGTATGTTATGCAAGGAGCGTTTGAAAGGAGAACAATGATGTTCTCTTGTGCAAATTATAGCTTTTAGAAAGAAGTCCAATTTATGGTTATGAGTGCACCTAGATAAATTCTTCATTTTTATAGTACCCGATACATGGAATTAATGATATTTTAGAGGGTTTCGATTGTCTGGATTAATAAACTGTTCAGCTTTTGTTTTTTTGTTCTTTTTTTTTTAAAACTATCGAGCTTTATTTTTAGGCATGGGACAAGTAGTTTCAGCCGTGGTTAAAAGTACAACGGTGAGTGAGACATTTTCCACAGTGATTGCATATACCTCAGTGCTCCAAGATAAGAGTTTGTCGAATCGCCTTTTGGCAAAATAAAGCTACCACATGGTCATCAGACAAATTATGATTGGTCAGTAAAAAGACACTTCATGCAATGTTGAAAGGGTTATTTGTAATATTACAGCGACCACTTGTGTTGAAAACAAAATAGTTTGTCTTTTTTTACGGTTCTCGCAACAGATATGACTTTTTTATGAAAATGTTGCACAAGCTTTTTTAAAATAATTTGCTACACTGCAAACAAAAAGAAAACAATCTGATACAACAACACAGCTATTATGGTGATTTTCGCAGAACACACGGTTGATGCTGCAATTTGGCAAATTTCCCCTTAAGTTTGTTTTCCATATTTCTTTCCAAATGGTATGTTGACGAAAACAGTTGCAGTTTGGATTGCTGATCATGACACATTTAATTAATATAATAAAATAATTATTTTTATTACTTTAACATGTGCTACTCAAGAATTAGAGTTTTATTACCAGAATAGACCTTGTCACGGTTTTCGACGCCATCTTGACGAGTAGGCAAACGCGTGAGAAATTACAGTGTTTGTATGAGAATCTACTGTCGAATAATTTCCTTAGAACGGCTGTTCTGAAAAAAATTTGATTTGTATTAAAACTAAAGTTTCACTCCTAAGGATTTTCCTGAAAAAATTTGAGGGCGTTACATGCACTAGAAGACCTAGAACACTTTTTAAATTTTGCATACATTTGTCTGTAAGAAAGTCCCGGGAAAATTACAGACATGATATTTTTTGATATTTTTTTTCAGAACAGCCGTTTTACGGAAATTATTCGACATTAGATTCTCATACAAACACTGTAATTTCTCACGCGTTTGCCTACTCGTCAAGATAGCGTCGAAAACCGTGACAAGGTCTATGGTTGCACTACTAATTACAAGTGAAAAAGAGCACTTAATGAAACTTACATCACTGAATCCGCGAGTGGGCAAGATGAAAATGAATCCTCAGCCCATATTTCCTGCTCGGGATTGCCTGCTTTGTCCCGTATGATATTATTTTAATATAATATTTTGGCCAGAAATTATATTATTAATCCTTTGATATTGACAAAGATATAGCTGGATAGCCTCGTTCTTGCGTTTTTATTGATCTAGACTTTGCCTCAGTCAACAAAAAAGCCAAAATAATAATAATAATAATAATAATAATAATAATAATAATAACAATAATAATAATAATAATAATAATAATAATAATAATAATAATAATAATAATAATAATAATAATAATAATAAGTGCTTTCTTTAAATTCATTGCAGCTCAATCCAGAATACTGGACTGCAAGGGTTGAGTTTTGGACTCCCGAGGGAGCTGCTTTGACTTTTCAGAACCGGTTTTCAAAGGTACTACCTTTCAACTATTTTGATTTATTTTTTCCATGAATTTCGCTGCATATGCATGTAAGATCTAGTTGGATTTTTCTCACGGCATTGTTCCAAGTGCTGTTCTCCGCTTGCATAAGCACTTAATTTCATTAGCTTATATGGACAAAACAAACTTCTTTTAATCTTAGGAAAATTAGCAGATATTACAGGAATTCCTCTGTTGGTTACTGCATTCCGTAATATATTAACCTTTTTGCAGTTTTTGATGGTGAAATTTGGGAGCAGTTTGATGTTTTATAATGACCTGCAAAAGCTTGACTGTTTGTAAATTAGAGTGGTTGATGCCAATGCGCTCTTTTTTTGGGTTCTGTTTGTTCATCTTCCCTTTGTTGATTTGATTAATCAGAGTAATAAATTATTATGAACAAAATCATTTTACTTTTAGGATATTCGGGTATTTCACGGGGGTTTCATTCGAATCGACTATTATCAGCCCAAGAAAGTGAAAGCAATTGATAGTATGGTGAGTTGCAAGTTGTGTTATAAATGTTTCAAATGTTTAAAACATGCTTTCCATCCATGTGTTCGTCAAGCATTGAATTTATCGTTTTTTTTTTCTCCTCATGCCATAGGTTGCGCAAGCCCCTGTTACCAGTAAATTCCAAAATGTCATGAAAGCGGCAAGTGTTTGCTAATTATCATATCATATTTTATATTATCATTAATATTGGGAATAATATTACATTTTATTATATAAACACCAATGAAATACCAGGTGAGCTTTCGCGCGAAAACTTCGGATATCTTCACATGTGAAAATATCACCGTTGCCATGGCTTCATAATAAATCGCGCATTTCACACCAAAAAACTATTAAAGTCAAATGGTTTTGTATTTCATTGGTGTTTATATAATAAATAGAACATTACATGGCCGCTTGGAGATACGAAATTTCTCTTCTCGTGTTGAAAAAAATATTTCACGAGTGAGCGCACTCGAAGAGAAATTTTGTATCTCCGCGCAGCCATGTAATATCCCCTATTAATGGGAAAAATTTATCAGTTTAATTCCAAGACGTTGTGTGTGTACCTGAAATTTTACAGAAATATATTTCATTAATTCTGTTTTGTATGTAAAATACGGATTGAATGACAGTCAGTACAAAAAGTCCTGTGATAAATAGGTCAAAATATCAATATCATTAAATTTCATCAACCATAATCTCAAAAGTTTTATGTCATTATGTCTCTGCAATACGGTAAAAAAAAATTTACTACAGTTTTTTTAAACCCCTCTCCAGGGCTCAGCTCTAAGGGCTCCGGGCGCCTAACCTTTTCTTGATTGATTGATTGATTTATTTCGGGGGCACCCAACGTCAATTTTTGGAAAATATCTGATCGGAAGACGATTTGAGATCTAGAATTTTCGGAACATTTGTGGTAAAATTTCTTGCTTGCCTGCCTAACCTAGGATTTTCGAACATCTAAAAGATGGTATAATTGCCCATTTTTAACGGATTTAAAGTCATCTAGAATTTTCGGGAACCTTTTTTCTGGCTGAAATTTTCGAAAAGGTAAGTTTTGATCCCTATAAATTTCGGATCACTAGACTTTTATCCGAAAATGAAAAATGGAAAAATTTTTAAGGCATAAAAATATGCCTATATCTACCGTTTGAATACTAAAATACGTTCAACAATGCTATGTTTAAGTGGTTTTGAACTACATTCTCGTTGGGTGCCCCTGTTATTTATTGTATTATATGATAAGCTTTTACTGATGGGCACCCTGTGTCATGGTGTTCAGACCCGTAATTATTAACTCGTGATGTTTACAAATTGACGCCTTGTAGAATATTTATGAGTTTGAAGGAAGTGTCATCAAGGCTCACCATTTCAACCTTGGGTATTTACCAAAACAACCGAGGGTCAAGGTGTGTTGATTCATAGTAATCCATGTTATTATGCAAAGGTCGTACATTCTGAATAAAAATGTGAAGCTTACAAGGGGATCTTTTAAATAATGGCACTACTGCTAATGTTAATATTATTTTAATAGAAACAAAATGAGCGTGCAGGGATCCCGTAGAAACGAGCAGATCTGTTTTTAGTCTGCCGCAGATCTGGTGAAACATCTGTAGCAGATCTGCAGATAGTCTACAGATCATCTA